>NC_087067.1:19493631-19672035 GCF_963678635.1 Symsagittifera roscoffensis
CACCAAAAAGGAAAGCATGATCTTCTCCAATTATTAAAACCAAAATAATTATCGTAGTTTTGCAGAGCGAGAAGAGTATCGGCATATCGAATACCTGTCGTCAGCCGACAGACCGATCAAAACCCAAGCAGCAAGGTTGAAAACGAAAAATGACTAAAAATAACCAAAAAACGCAGAAAAAGCTGTTAAATCCAGCGCTATCCAACCAAGTGGATAGTCTGTTAGTCACTTATTATGTCTCCATTGATGTCGCAGCAACCCAAACACTTATGAAAACTGAACAGAGAAAACAGAAGGTCGGTTTGTTTCTAACCGATGAACTACGAAAATTTTTTTCTCTCAATCAAGTTTTTCAAATCAGCAAAAAAGGAAGTTTGCCCGACTTGATGAGAAGAGTCTTGTGCATTCAGCCTGAAACGAGACCTTCAAATTTGTAAAGGAGGAGTTAAGCGTAATTATAGAGAGCGATGTGGCTGGAGTTACCGATCATCTGGAAAATGACAGAAGATGAATAGTCCCTTGCTAGCGCCGTTCGCACAGAAGAGTTCACACCGGGATGATATCCATTGATCATTGGCTACTGAGCGGTGGCCAGTTTTCATTTGAGAAAAATGCTCATCAATTCCTGGACAGTTGAAGCGAGGTAAGTCAGAGCATTCTGCAGCCACGATTCAGAATGAGCGAAATGTGCCAGGTACTATAGAAAACAAGATTCAACTACAAGGATCCTGAATATCTATCTCTAAGGCACAATCATTCTGGAGGAATGACAGTTGGCTCTGAATGCGGATCGGATATGTAACACCAAAAAATACATGATAACTTATGGAAGGAAAGAAATACATTTGATTGATTCTAGACAACAGCTGGGAGACGTGTGAGTCCTTTATAACCCAATTGGGACAGAAAAGGGCGCGATTCTACCATCTCCTCTGTCGTTTGACACACCAGTAGACAAGAGAAATCTACCAGTCGAGAACCATTTTGAGGAGGCATTGAAAAAAGCGCGACCGGGAACGATGATCGAAGACGAAATGGGCGATCCACGCAGTGGCATTGAGATAATATATAAGCAATTCTCAACGAAATCTGTAGCAATGGCAAAGGAAAATGAAGAGCGCTACAGTCCTGTGACAACTAGGAAGCTACTGGACGACTTGACTGGTAATGAGTGGGCTGACACCGCTAAACTTTCTCTGGGTTCGCTTCGGAAGTATCCTATGGTGCTACCAGGAGATCAGAGCACAACCTTGAGCACGATATTTTGAGCGATATCTCAAGAGTTGGTATTGTTATTAGGAGAATAAATCTGCGTTCCTGAACACCTCAAAATGGGAAAATTGGGATACTTTTTTTCTAGAGCAGGTACAGAGGAAGCTAAATGTGAAGGAGTTCAAGGTTGAACTGCGGGACATCGTGATGGAATACGGAGAACTTGTCTTGATTCGAATGGGAATGTTCAAGCTGCTCGAGAGGCGTCATTGAAAAAGATGGTGCGTTCTAGAAAAAAAGACCGAAACTAAGGCCCAAATCTTGTAAAGACAGCTCTGTTTTAAAATTTAGCGTAAAACTAATATCACAAGAATTGAACCTATCAATGAGGACGAATATAATAATATAATAAAGGATACTATTATCCCTAATTCTCCTTCTAATGGGGCAACCTGAGAAGCTTGACAGAACAAACAGTGGTGCGCAAGAGTCAATGCATGAAGATTCGGAACAAGAATCATAATTGGTGGTTGCCGAGTCAACGCATTCGCTCAGGGAGCCAAGATTTAGGAAAAGAAAGTGTGAAGTAGAACAAAAACGTCGATCTGGGGAAGGGGCATTCATGATGAAACTAAAGGAGATACCTCCAATGATGTTGGATAGATGGACGACCTCAGGTTATAGGGAGCACTAAATTTTCCCTTTTTTCCGAGAGCTGAAAAAGTAAGACTAGAGCTTGAAGAAACATCGAACCCAGAACCAGTGGCAGAAGACGATTATAGGCCACAGCAGTGAAGATGAGTGGGGAATCCAAAAGTGGGCAATCGTAGAAGATCACCAATTTGGTCTCGAGTCATTGTCAACATTTTGTCGAACAAGTCACTGAAGACCGACTTGAGACAGTTTTGATAAGGAATACTGCCCGTTTCGTTCATGGTGGATAGCTTCGGACACCACAAAGAAAGTATAGAGCTGCAAGAGAAAGCTGATTTTAATAATCTAGAGCAGAGGAGCCAGTTGGCCATGAGCTGGGAAAACATTTTACAAGAGTATTTTGAGTAATAAAAGAGAACAAAGTTGTGCGCGAAAAGTCATATGGTGTGCCGCACTCTCGTATCCTGTAAGACCTACAAAAACCTGCTCCAATATCTGTAAATTATCGGCAATTTAACAGATAATATAAAGAATAAGTAATATCTGAAACAATGGGTTAAACATTTTTCGGTTAACATTTTTAGCAATATGGTTTCCAACAATCTCAAAAATCTATAAACATTTTGATGGCAAACTGACCTTAATCGGACAAACCAGTAGTTTTCAAGGCTTTTTGTCTAAGCAAATCTAATTTTAGCTTTTTCACTTTCGCGCTATAATGACGTCATTAATTTAAGATCAATTTAAGCGCGAACATCTTTCGCGCCCAAAGGAGCGAAAACGGGTGCGAGTTTTACGGCCGGTCGAGTTAGCTACCCGGATCGGGTGGTAACTACGGCGGATCGGGCTATGTTGTCTTTTCCGTAATTAAGGGTTTTTATACGAGCCAGAGGGTAGTGTCCCTTTGGGCTGCGTTCGTCAACAATCCACACTAAATCCCCTGTTTTTAAAATAACGTCACTATCGGAGTGCCACTTACTGCGTTTATTCAGCGCTGGCACATAATCTTGCAGCCAACGACTCCAAATTGCGTTGGCGTAGCTTTGCGCTCGGATATATTGCTTTCGATGGTTCGAAGTGCTGCTGGAAAGACAGAGAAGGGAAACTAGTACCATTTCGGCCTAACAAAAAATGATTAGGAGTTAACACCTCGAAACCATCCGGACTTGCACTTACTGATGTTATAGGTCGAGCGTTCAGTGATTGTTCTACAAGACAGAAAGTTGTTTCAAAGACTTCGGGAGTGAGCTTTCTACTTCCTCTTATCGCGTAGAATACCCTTTTACAACACCGAACGAGACGTTCCCAAGAACCACCGTGATGTGGGGCTGCCGGGGGGTTAAATTTCCATTTAATACCTTTTTTGGCCAGCTCTGGGGTTGCTTGTCCGTTCCACGACTGGATACATTTAAGAGTTCTTTCTCGGCTCCCACAAAATTGGTGCCGTTATCAGACCAAATGACTGATGGAGTGCCGCGACGGGCAATGAATCTTTCGATTCCCATTACACGCGAACTCGTGGTTATTGATGAGACAATCTCAATATGTACAGCTCTGGTGGTCATACATGTAAAAAGGAAGCACCATCGTTTTTCAGAACTCCTCCTGATTGAGACGTAAAAGGGTCCAAAATAATTAACACCACACTTTGTGACGGGAGGCTGGCGGTAACCAAGCCTTCAAGCCTTTCAGTTTTGGCTTTGCGCTTCCTACATATAAAGCAGTGGACTTCAATGGACTTTAATAAAGAGCGAAGGTTCAAGATTGCGAACTCTAAGTGAATTACATCTCGCAGGTAGTCTAATAACTGGTGCTGATAGCGATAATGAATATCACTTACGATCAATTTCACCACAGTATGCCTTCCATCAAGGATTATGGGGTGTTTTGTGTCATATTCAGTTTCAACTAGGCGACGAATTTGCCCGGTTGAACGAATGAGGAATGCAGGACCCATAAACGGTGCGTATTGTGCGATACGACTAGACTTTCTGACGGTTTTGTCGCAGGACAGGAGTATGTATTCTGCTTCAAAAGATTCCTTTTGGGAAATCAACAAAAGTCGTTGTTTGGCGGTTTCTAATTCAACCAAATCGGTTTTTTACTTGACTTTAGTGCGGTAGTGCCGGTGTTTCGGTCTAAGTCTGAACATGAAGGCAACCACTCGCTGGAGTTTACGAAACGAGCTGAATTCTTCACATGCAAACAAAATGGGTTGGTTTTGTTTTTGTGCAACGTTTGAAAAATTAGAGGCCTGCTGTAAACCTTCATTAAGGTCACAAGCGGGACCAGCCAGGCGGATTTTCTTAAGTATTTCTATGCTCGGCTTGAAAGGCCACTCGCCACTTTTCAGCAGACTTGGCCCGTTCACCCAGCTGCTTGTTTTTAAGGACTCCGCTGAGATTCCTCTGGTTCCCGTATCAGCAGGGTTGTCTCCACTTAAGACGTGAAACCACTGGTCTACGGTCGTACTTTCCAGAATCTCTCCAATCCGGTTTGCCACGAGCGTGGGTTGCTTACTAGCTGAGTTTAACCACTGGAGCACAGTGGTGCTGTCAGTCCACATGAACGTGTTTGACACAGGAATGGTTAGAGCTTTGAGGACATCTTCCTTCAAGCGGGTAGCGAGTAACGCGGCCTGCAGTTCAAGCTTCGGGATGGAAAGCGCTTTCATGGGCGCGACTCTTGCTTTTCCAAAGACGAAGGCAACTTGTGTTTCGAGTGATGTTTTCACACGGGCGCGAAGAAAAGCTACAGCACAAAAAACTTCTTCTGAGCTGTCATCGAACATGTGTAACTCAACCCAATCGACTGGTGCGGAGAAGTAGCTGCGCTTGATACTCATTTTTCCTAGAGATGGCAAACCAGAGTTCCAGGCAAGAAACTTTGTCTTGATATCAACGGGTAGCTCATCATCCCATTGTTGACCATGAATGCGCCAGATTTCTTTCAACAATAATCGCGCTCTTACGGTATAGGGCGCTACAAGACCTATGGGGTCGAAAACGGAAGAAACAAAACTTAACACTGTTCGCTGTGTTATCGAGTTTTTAAGTTCACGGTTGACATCACGGCTTACGACCAAAGTGTCGTCGATATGGTCCCACTTCAGACCAAGAACATGAGAAGAATTATCCCCACCAGTTACAATATTTTTTTTCCGTTGCGGCGCGCTTTGGGGCGGGTTTAACTCTTTTTTAATTTTAGTTACGTTACCTATGAACTTGGTTAATTTAAAACCACCTAGAGCTAACAGAGTAATCAACTCTTGACTCATTTTAAATGCAACATCAGGGTCCTCAAAAGGGTCTAGGTAATCGTCCATAAAAAATTTCTCTAGAACTGCGGACGCTGCGTCAGGGAACATTGCCTGATTATCCATTGCAGTCCGTTGCAATGCATAATTTGCACACGTTGGCGAATCTCTCGCTCCAAAGATATGTCTGGTGTACTGGTGTACAACCACATCGGCTGTGGGGTCCTCCCGCCACAGAAAACGAAGAGATGGTTGGTCCTCTGGAAGGACGCCGACTTGTAGGAACATCCCTTCAATGTCAGCCGATACGGCAAAATGATGTTGACGAAAACGGAGGAGAACGAACACAAGGTTTGCAGTAGGTCGGGTCCTACTAGCAACGATTTGTTCAATGACGTACCGTGGAAGTTAGACGCTCCGTTAAGGACACGCCTCCCTTTACCAGGTTTGTTTGGGTTCACCACGGGATGGTGAGGAAGATACCACTCGCGTATGCTGCGGTTCGAAAAGTTATGGGGAGGAACTTGAATCACGTATCCTTTACTCAAATCATCTTCGATAGTTTTTGAGTATTGATCCCTTAAGTGAGGATCTTTCGCTAAACGTTTTTCCAACCATTTTAACTGAACCAAAGAGGAATAGTAATTGTCTGGTAACATGATAGATTCTTCTGCCCAAAGCATACCTACAGCGTATCTTGATCCATCATGGACGGTGGAGGAATCAAGTGTTTTAGCCGCCCTTTTGTCCTCGGCTGAACGGGAATCGACCTGTTTGTAGGCTCCGTATGACTCTAATTCCTACCAGCGTTTGATTTGACAAGCTAGTTCGGTATCATCCGTATTGCACTTGAAACAAGTAGAAAGGAAACCAGTAGATGTCGACATTGGGCCGCTCAAGACCCAGCCTATTGGAAGGCGAACCGCGACGGGCGAAGTGTTTGGATCGACCTCACTCTTGAATTACGCCTCAAGCCGAATAGCATGGAAGGAGTCTTGACCAATTATTAAGTCTTCATCGGCGTAGCTATACACAATTGGTTTGATTGGAGCAAGGTACGGATATTTGCTCTGTAATGCAGGGATGTTGACGGTATCGGTACCGACTTTAAATTCATCCTTGACAAATGCGGTTAATTCGACTCCATCGAAGTTAGAAGATACCTTCATCTGAACTTGTTTCGTTTTAACAACAGTCGTTGTGTTAATACCATTTACTGTGAGATCCAAATCTCTTCCTGAGAGATTCAGACATTTGACTAATTTAGCCGATATCCAGAAATGACTAGATGCTGAGTCACACAATGTTAAACAATCAGCACTCTGGAAATCGGTGGAAACTTGGAGCTTGATTATGGGCAGTATCCCTTTCGATGTTATGATTGATGATTGGTCGTTCGAGATTGCGCAACTTACATCCAACGGAACGGGATTAATGTCTGCATGATTCGAACTTGCGTTTGGTATATTCTTGCTGAATGATTTTCGATCAGAATTTGTGCTCGTTTTATCCGGCTCTGCATTAGATCTTGTTTGACCAGCGTTGGGTCTTGTATGGCTATCATTTTTTTTCGGATTTCGACTAGAAAAAACACGTGCAGCACCATGGAGAAGTACACTATGGGTGCTAGTGCAACCTGGTTCGGTGCATTTCTTTGCTCTGGGATATTGCCGGAATGCGTGGTTCCCTTGTAAGCAGAAAAAACACAATTTGTTTTCCGCAGAGAATTTCGCACGTTGTGTTGGAGTTTTCTCCTTAAACACAGAGCACTTCCACAAGGCATGTTTCCCCTTGCAGAGGATACAAGAAGGATATTCAAACTTTTTCTCAACTGTACTTGTCGAGGCAAAAACTCTTGTTACAGCTTTAGTTTTGGATGGCTCTTCGACTTTGGGTTTTCCAGGCATATTTTTCATTTGCTCATGAGCTTCTGCTTTATCTTTTAACCAATTGTTAAAGTCAATTAGGTTGGGGCGTGACCAATTACGTTTCACGACAAAAAGTGACCACGATTCTCTCATTTTGGTGGAATTTTCGAAAGAGCTTGATTTAACAAAGAGACGCTTTTCAAATCTTCTTCATAATCAAGAGACCTAAAGACAGCCACTAGACTTGAAATGGTCATCGAGAAGCTAATGATGTTCTCAGAGTTGTGCATTCGAAGATGCGGGAAACTGGACAACTTATCAAGGTGGGCCGTAATTACGTTTTGTGGCTGACCTAACTTTCTTTCTAGAGTTTTCAGAGCATCCTTATACATTCTTCCACTGTATGCGAACTCTGCTATGGCTGACTTAGCTTTTCCCGTGACTAATCTTTTTAAATAAGTTAACCTCACATCATCGCTTAGGGACGCTGCGTCTACATTACTGCAAAATTGGCCAAACAATTCGTGCCATTGGTGCGGGTTGCCATCGTACTGGGCCAGCTTCCATTCTGAAAGGGGATCCTTCTTTGAGACTGACAGAGCTTGGACTAAGTCATTCAGTGTCACGGCTTGCGGTTGGGGAGCTGGTTGCAACGACGGCAATGTGTTGCTAGGATCAGCTGCAAAAGGTTGCTGCTGATATATGTAAGTGTTTTCAACCAATGCGTCGTGATTGGGAAACCCATAGTAAACGGTAGCACCACTTGATACGTGGGGGGAATTGTTGCTGAGATATTGGCGTTACGGATGAAAAAACACCAACTGATGGGTTCGTGTTACCATCCCTTGTTACCCCAGTGATACATTGGGCGACTGCGGATTTCCACTTTGACATTAGTGGCAAATTGGGCTGACTAATAACGGCAGACTGTCTGCTAAACGGATTGTTCACTGACGCAGGGTTGCTATACACGTTATGTGATAGCAAGTTTTGATTTCTGCAGATTAAATTTGCAGGTGGTTGTGACACAATGGCATAAAGAATGTATCCAGAGTATTGATTGGAGATGGCGGGCATGTTTCCAACAACTCGGGAATCGTTATTAAAGTTGTTGACGGGGATATGTTGAATGGAAGGCGAAAGATGAGGTACAGAGAAGTAACAGCATACCGGAGTATTGGTAGCTGCTGTTACACCTGGATTAAAAATGACGATGTATTGTTTTCGCAAAGTGTAGCGTTATTGGAAATAAGCAACGACTGCGTTTCGTGCTCAGGATTAGTGGATACCACGTGCTTGGTTCCATCGCCATCGCTGAAGGAGACGGTTGGCTGATAGGGATAACATTGTTGATCACAATCAAAAGTCTGATTCGGCAACGATCGCCGAGGTGAAGCTTCCGCTGTGGACACATTTTTGTGTTGCTGCGAACCACTTTCTATATTTATACAGATTTCAAACTTTGAAGAAGACGGAACTACCTTGGGTGCGTTTTGGGTTTTCTAATGCATGATCAACCCAATCGTTTACCCTGTCAGAACGACGATCAACCGAAGACGCCTGCTCGAGATGCTGATCTATTTCAGACTCTTCGAGGTATTCAATTTCAACCATTTTTGCTTCAGCTACTTTAATACCATTTTCTTCGCTTAATCGTTCCATTTCAAGCCGACTTTTTTCGATTCGTAAACGATATTCTTGCTCTTTACGGTCAATTTCAAATTTAATTTCATGTTGTTTTCGTTCCATCTCAAACAGATGCTGTTGCTCTTCGATGATGGCTTCCTGTTGTTTCAGTCTTAAGGTTGCTTCATGTTATTTTCCAACTCTTCTCGCTTCATATTCGCTAGGAGCAGTTCTTTGCGGCGCTCACTGGGGGTCAATGATTTCATTGAGCTTTGCTTACTCGACCTGGATTTTGCCGATTTTGATGAAACTTTTGATCGACTAGTTTCACTGACGCAGACCTCTGAAGCTTGATTAGATTCCATATGAGCGCGAGCCTTACCATTTACTTCATCGTTAACTTTAACTATCCTATCCCACCATGCAGCCAACTCCGTTGATAATTTGCTAGGTTTATCGGTTTTATTAGCTAATATCACAAGTTCACCATTTTTAGCTAATGCTTTTTCGAGAATACATTTGCAAGATTCAATTAAGGCGTTTATTTTTGTTTTCCGAATTGGTCGCTCTTAACTCTCAGTTATGCGACTGTGAACTACGGAAAGCTCATTTTCTAGTGATGTTCGACCATTCATCAATCGTCGATATTTTAAATCAATTTGTTCTGTCATTTTGATTACTTTTAAACTTGTTCATTTCTACTCACCCGCTCTACTGCTCAGTTTGACAGAAAATGGGAATGATTAATTTAAGACCTTAACTGTAGTATCAATAAAATATATTATGATTCATTAAACAATATCACACATTAGAGAAACACTTTATTTAACTCCTAGTTGCTGCTCAGCTTTTCTTCTGTTTCGATTAGCTTGCCGCTTGCGTTTTCCTGGCTTAAGAGTATTTTCTCTCAAAACTATTATACTTCAAATTCTTGCTATAACACCTAAGGATCGTAAACGTTTTCAGTTCTAGAGAAGGATCCTGGTGTAGTTCTAATTACTTTTGCCCTAACTCAGTGAGGTTCTGCTTCCTTCTAGATATCAGGTCTGTTACTATATTAATAACTAATATACCTGACTCTTTCAACTTACTATATATATCTTCCGTGCCTACACGTTTACAGTAAACGATTGCATAAATAATGCGTTTATAGTTTAAAAGAATCTTCTTAAGCTGGTTAGGAGTTAGTGCGTTAAAGTTATTACTACGGTGTCGACTAATAGAAATATTAACGGCGTCGTGCCAAATAACAATGTCGGTTCGGTTTAAGAGATAGTGATCAAGTTGATACTGACAAGTTTTACGGACGTTTACTGCGTTATGGTTGAAACTTAACCCGGGAATGGCTAAGCACGATTGAGATACACGCTTTTGCGAAGCGGGGGAAAGTATTTTCAAAGCGTGGTGCAGCGAGCTAGCAGCTAGTATGAACATTTAGTGAATTAAATTAACTTTAGAGGAAGGGAATCAAGCAAACCGCGACCTGACCTCCCGCAACACCCTGAGCTAACAAGGTTGTAGCAAAAGGTAAGACGATTTGCTTGATAATACGCTACTGGTCTCGACTACGGCTACTTTTATCCAATTGAACTAGTTTAGTTAGCTGCACCACGTTACAAGAATAAACACGGCGTTTTTTCAGACATTTTTTCGAAAATTTCGAATTTTTTTTTCCGAAAATTTTCCAAAATTTTTTTTTCGAAAAATTTTTTTTCCACGTTTTCACCCAACGGTTCAAGTTTCAACAGTACCCTGATGCGCTTGCGAAATTTTGAGTTTTTTTCGTTAAAAAATCCAAAATTTGGGCAAAAAACTCGACTCGGTCGTTTAAGTTAATTTATTATGGAACTAGGCGCTTTGCTGAATAATTTGCAAAACTTTAAACTTTTTGAAAAAAAAAATTAAAATTTTTCAATTTTTTTTTCAAAATTTTTTGGCCTTTTTTTTCGATACTGTGTTGAGCTCAAAAATACGGTGTTAGGATAACGTAATTAAGGTGCATGAGGCCGGTTTTTTCCTAAACCCACAGAAAATTTTCTGATCAGTTTTTGGTATCGAGAAAAATTGGGGGTTACGATTTTGCCATCAAAAAACCTCGTATCAGAATTTAAAGCATCAAATCAGCAAGTTAGCACAAATGGATAAAGTTTTGGTTTTTTAGTCTTACAAGCTTTGTAGAGGCGTTCACCGGTAGAATCAAAAACTCGGGTGCTCAGAAAAAATGGATTTCCACAATCCACAATCAGGATACCTGAAAAGGCCTCCCCTTCTCCTAACTGGGACGTTTCGGCTAACTGGGTCGTTTCGGCCAATCGGGTTGTTTTGGCCAATCGGGTCGTTTCGGCCAATCGGGTCGTTTCGGCCAATCGGGTCGTTTCGGCCAATTGCGTCGTTTCGGCCAATTGGCCACCTTCTGACAAATTTTGGCTAATTGGACACTTTTGGCCAATTCGGCAGTTTCGAGCCACTTTCGGTTATTGCAAAATTTCAGCCAATTGGGTCTTGTTTGGACAAATATCGGCTAATTGGACACTTTCGGCCAATTGGGTCGTGTTTGGACAATTTTCGGCTAATTGGACACTTTCGGCCAATTGGGTCGTTTGGGAATGCTTTCCACGAAGAATTGTCCTCTGGAATATTGACCGTAATACTGTCCGGGTCGGCGGACCAAAATGTGCCGCACTCTCGTATCCTGTAAGACCTACAAAAACCTGCTCCAATATTTGTAAATTATCGGCAATTTAACAGATAATATAAAGAATAAGTAATATCTGAAACAATGGGTTAAACATTTTTCGGTTAACATTTTTAGCAATATGGTTTCCAACAATCTCAAAAATCTATAAACATTTTGATGGCAAACTGACCTTAATCGGACAAACCAGTAGTTTTCAAGGCTTTTTGTCTAAGCAAATCTAATTTTAGCTTTTTCACTTTCGCGCTATAATGACGTCATTAATTTAAGATCAATTTAAGCGCGAACATCTTTCGCGCCCAAAGGAGCGAAAACGGGTGCGAGTTTTACGGCCGGTTGAGTTAGCTACCCGGAGCGGGTGGTAACTACGGCGGATCGGGCTATGTTGTCTTTTCCGTAATTAAGGGTTTTTATACGAGCCAGAGGGTAGTGTCCCTTTGGGCTGCGTTCGTCAACAATCCACACTAAATCCCCTGTTTTTAAAATAACGTCACTATCGGAGTGCCACTTACTGCGTTTATTCAGCGCTGGCACATAATCTTGCAGCCAACGACTCCAAATTGCGTTGGCGTAGCTTTGCGCTCGGATATATTGCTTTCGATGGTTCGAAGTGCTGCTGGAAAGACGTATAAATTTTGAAATTGGTTCTGTATAAAATAATCAATTAAAAGAAAAGATCAGAATAAACTGCAAGTACTTGTTCTGAAAAGAAGACCTGTTTACATAGTGAAATAACCAAAAAAAATTTCTTGTTATTTTTAAATTAATTTTTTGATTAATTAGATCAATTTCATTTGCCCTTTAAGCTTGTTTATGAAAAAGTGGGCAATAGTGGAAGGTCATCAAATTGGTCTCGAGTCATTGTCAACATATCGTCGAACAAGTCACTGAAGACCGATTTGAGACAATTTTGATAGAGAACACTGCCGTATCGTTCATGGTGGATAGCCTCGGACACCGCAAAGAAACTATAGAGCTGCTTGAAACGCTCTGACAAGGGCGTTGCGAAAAAGAAAAGAAGTTGGGCCGCACAACAAAAAGCGGAGTTTAATGATCTAGGGCAGAGGAGCCAGTTGGCAGTGACCTGCGAAAAATTTTTGCAAGAGTAATTTGAGAAACAAAACAGGACAAATTCGTCGGCGTAAGGTCTTATGGCGAAAACAATTGTTAGAACAGAAGGATAATTACTTTTTGCTTGGCGTTTTGCTGGGCTGACGCTAGAAGACCTAACCTTGCACGACTAAGTGAAGATAGATGATAAAGGTCTGAACATTTACAACCTGCAGGCCCTTGATCTGGCTCGTGACTACTCCGGATTGAACCTGGTTAGATTAAAAGATGCGATTTGTTTCTTGAGTTAGATAATTTCCGTGATTCCACGTGCAGTAATTATGGCCCATCATCTGAATGCAAGAAAAGTGGGTCTTCGAAAACTTGGTTTTCCACAATTATTCTGGACGTTTCATTTCTGGATGTTTCTACCATCAATTGAGAAGAATGATCAGTCTAGAGAATCTCTGGGAACCACGCAAAGAATGATAAAAATGGGAAACTACCAAAAAAGAAATTTTTAGCAGTCATGACGATGACCTCTACTTGATGAGAGCTGAGGATTACTCCAAACCATCAAAAAGATGTTGAATATCAGTGGGTAACTCCTACAAAATTTTCTTGAAGGCAGAAGCAGCGCATATATGAACAATGAGGTTACTGAGCTTATAAAGATCTGAATAAAAACCATAATACATGTCCTGCAAAAATATAAAAGCTAAACTTTGGTCTCGTTTCCTGAGAAAAAAATCCTCAAATATGTACGTCGATCAGATAAAAGGTTGAAAAGGAACTCGGTGGCGAAGAGAATGTCTCGGTGACCAACTTAGGTGTAGTTTGGAAAGTGCTCAGGTGATCGTTTTGCTCACATCCTCAAGCTAGGCTGACTGACCGGAACACACCAGAGAAGAACTGGGTGACCGCCATATGGTCCACAAACTCAAGTTGTCTCATCAAGCGACTCTGAATGGCAAACATGAGAAGCTGCAAGATAATCGGTTACTTGTCTAGTTTTGGAGGCGAGTGGAGGAGGGCATTAGAGTGATTGAAGATTTGTGACAATCCAATTGTTTCAGAAGAAGAACCTCGAAAAACAGCCCAAGAATCAAATGGTCATTGGAGTCTTGTTCAGGGGCGCCACAAATGAATCAAAAATAATTGAAGTGTTGGAAAAAGATCTAGAGGCTGAAATTGTATTTTCAAATAGTGAGGGACAAGCGCTGCCAACCAATGCAAAAAATTTGGCGGGGCTAGTAGTGGCCAAATATTGTAAAGGCAATTATCATTGGATATGTTTTTATTGATCGATAAATGATTCTGAGTTTCAAAATGAATACGTCTCGCGCGCATGTCTCGCCAATCGCATATTCTGTTACAGAAACTGCGAAGAGCGGTAGTACCATGAACGAAGGTGAAAATGATAAATTGAATTGAAAATTGAGAACGAGAACTCTTGAGTTATAAGAATGAAAATAGCAGCGATTTCGAAAGACAAAGCACAGGAAAAGTCAAAAAAATGCTGTAGACAAAATTGATTTGGTTCAGGCGCTATTTGAACCACTACAAGAGGCGTCTGGGACAGGAATAGACGAAGCATCAGTCTGATGCGCGGGGACTATCCTCGTCATTGAACTGTTCAAATTTTCTGGTATTCCAAGAAAAGCAACTCGTGTTTGTAATGGGATGTGGGGAGATCAGTTCTATGGGATTACAAGATCACCAACAGAGTCTTACGGTAATTGCCACGAGCTCCATTTAGCATTACGATAGATTGAGAAGAATGGTTGCGATAACGAGAGTCGATGTCATACACAAACGAAAACATACAAGCCAACGAATACAGCCGGAGACCAAAGTCGTTTGAGACTCCTTGAATGGCCTCCGAAACAAATTTTCACAACATTCAAAATTTTGAATTAATACAATCCTGACTTGCAAAACCAGTCTCGTACTAGATTTTGGATCAACCGTACAATCTACCCCCTTCCGCCTAAGAAACATACAGTTAAGTCTCCACCCTAGCCACGTATAAATTTTGAAATTGGTTCTGTATAAAATAATCAATTAAAAGAAAAGATCAGAATAAACTGCAAGTACTTGTTCTGAAAAGAAGACCTGTTTACATAGTGAAATAACCAAAAAAAATTTCTTGTTATTTTTAAATTAATTTTTTGATTAATTAGATCAATTTCATTTGCCCTTTAAGCTTGTTTATGAAAAAGTGGGCAATAGTGGAAGGTCATCAAATTGGTCTCGAGTCATTGTCAACATATCGTCGAACAAGTCACTGAAGACCGATTTGAGACAATTTTGATAGAGAACACTGCCGTATCGTTCATGGTGGATAGCCTCGGACACCGCAAAGAAACTATAGAGCTGCTTGAAACGCTCTGACAAGGGCGTTGCGAAAAAGAAAAGAAGTTGGGCCGCACAACAAAAAGCGGAGTTTAATGATCTAGGGCAGAGGAGCCAGTTGGCAGTGACCTGCGAAAAATTTTTGCAAGAGTAATTTGAGAAACAAAACAGGACAAATTCGTCGGCGTAAGGTCTTATGGCGAACACAATTGTTAGAACAGAAGGATAATTACTTTTTGCTTGGCGTTTTGCTGGGCTGACGCTAGAAGATCTAACCTTGCACGACTAAGTGAAGATAGATGACAAAGATCTGAACATTTACAACATGCTGGCACTGCATCTGGCACGTGATTATTCTGAATTGAACCTGGCTAGATTAAAAGATGGGATTTGTTTCTTGAGTTAGACAATTTCCGTGATTCCACGTGCAGTTATTTTGGCCCGTCATCTGATTGCAAGAAAGGTGAGGCTTCGAGAAAACTTGGTTTTCTACCATTATTCTGGACGTTTCATGTCTGGATGTTTCATGTCTGGACGTTTCTACCATGAATTGAGAAGAATGAACATTCTAGAGAATCTCTGCGAACCATGCAAAGAATGATAAAAATGGAAAACTACCAAGAAAGAAGTTTTTAGCAGTCATGATGATGACCTCTACTTGATGAAAACTGAGGATTACTCCGAACCATCAAAATGATGTTGAATATCAGTGAATATCTCCTACAATTTTTTCTTGAGGGCAAAAGCAGCGCATATATAAACACTGAGGTTGCTGAGCTATTAAAAATTTGAATAAAAACCATAATACATGTCCTGGAAATATAAAAGCTAAACAATGGTCTCGTTTCCTGAGAAAAAATACCAAACTCAATTATGTACGTCGATCAGATAAAGGGTTGAAAAAGAACTCGGTGGCGACGAGAATGTCTCGGTGACCAAATTAGGTGTAGTTTGGAAAGTTCTCAGGTCAACGTTTTGCCCACATCCTCAAGCTAGGCTGAATGACCGGAACACAGAGAAGAACTGGGTGACCGCCATATGGTCCAAAAACTCATGTTGTCTCATCAAGCGACTCTGAATGGCAAACATGAGAAGCTGCAAGATAATCGGTTACTTGTCTAGTTTTGGAGGCGAGTGGAGGAGGGCGTTAGAGTGATTGAAAATGTGTGACAATCCAATTGTTTCAGAAGGAAGACCTCAAAAATCAGCCGTCTTGGCTCACTTGAGTTATTGAGCCCAAGAATCAACTGGTCATTGGAGTCTTGTTCAGGGCGCTACAAACGAATCAAAAATAATTGAAGTTATGGAAAGTGATCTAGAGGCTCAAGTTGTATTTTCAAATAGTGAGGAACAAGGGCTGCCAACCAATGCCAAATAATTGGTGGGACTAGTCAAGGCAAAACATTGTAAAAGCAATTATCATTGGATATGTTTAAGTGGAAGTACCAAACCAGAGTATATTGATCGATAAATGATTCTGGGTTTCAAAATGAATACGTCTGGCGCGCATGTCTCGCCACTCGCACAATCTGTTACAGAAATTATGAAAAGCAGTACCAGGATCGAAGGTGAAAAATTTAATTGAAATTTGAGAAAGAGAACTCTCGAGTTATAAGAATTAAAAATGCAGCAATTTCGAAAGAACAAGCACAGGAAAATTAACAGAAACGCTGTGGACGATTCGGTTCAGGCAAAATTAATGGAATTTGAACCGCTACTTGAGGCGTCTGGGACAGAAATATGCGAAGAATCAATCTGATGCGCGGGGATTATACTCGTAATTGTGTTGTTCAAACATTCTGGTATTCCGAGAAAAGCAACTCGTGTTTGATATGGGATGTGGTGAGATAGTTTCTATTGGATTACAAGACTACCAACAGAATCTTACCGTTATTGCCACGAGCTCCACTTAGCATTACGATAGATTGAAGAGAATGATTTGAGATAATGAGAGTCGAAGTTATTCACAAACGAAAACGTACAAGCCAATGAATACAGCCGGAGAACAAAGTCGTTTGCGACTCCATGAATGGCATTTACCATACCTACGGCAGTGAAGCGTTTCTGGAGTGGCCTTAAATTCTTCCTGTGGTTTAGAGGGACGCTGATTTCTTGCTTGTACACTTTAGCAAACAATCATACGAGTTATAATTCGAAAGACTATCGACCATTTCTGACCGACATTGTTCAGGAAGCCTTCAAGCGGCCGCTGTTAACTTGCCGGAATGAGGTAACGGCTGGATGTAAGAGAGCTAGTAAAGTGTCATGAGATAACACGAAGAGACCAGAGTCAATGTTAGAAGAAAATTTAGCAAAGCACGTGAGCCTGAGGATTTACACTTCGTTCTGTGGTAAAAGAAAGGGCTAAATTAAAGATGCTGCCAAAACACGACTGGATTTTGCAAGAGGAAAACAGTGGATTCAGGCTTACGATCTGGCCAAGGAAGCGTTCTCATTTCGATCTAAGGTGGCTGGTAGTAGCCTCTAAGCTGTAACGAACTCAAGGTTTTACGTTTTGAGCTGACCGCGAATTGGCTCAGACTGATTGAAGTACAAAAGCACAAAATATAGTGCCTCTGACCGTTGAGCCAATAGATAAAAAGCCATTTTTTATTCTTCTTATGACATGATTGAACGACTCTTTTAAATACACGTGATGTCATGTGCCTTTTTTGTTACATGTAACTTGTTGTCAGTAGCGATTGTCTTTTTTTGTATCCCATCGCTATTACAGATAAGGTCAGTTTCAAATTTCCTGAAAGGAAATCAAAACTGGTTTGACACTTCTGAAAAATCAAAATCAAATGACCACCAGCTCATGAAAAAATCAAACATGAAAAATGTCAAATCGAAGAGAGCCTACGAAAAAACCTTCTTAACTTAAAAAAAATTACAGTAAATGCATAGTTTTTTTTAAAAATCATTAACAACATTCTTCAAAATGTATCCTCAGAAGACGCATTGACCTATGAAAAATTGAATAAAGTTAAAAACTACTATATATATATATATTTCTATTTAAGGAAGATTACAGTGTGACACCCTATTGTAAACTCATGGAAAGACTTCAAATTTCTTTTGAGTTTTTCTTTGATTACCTTGTTAATACTTAGTAGTTCCATGTATAATAAAGTAAATTTGTAAAATAAAAGTAAAATGTGAAATCTTTGCTTCTTGAAAATCATTAAATTTGCTAATATAGTGTTCTTTTTTCGTCTTGTTTTCCATGTAATTTAAAAATTGAGGCTTCATGTGAAGATGGAATACCCGTGAAGATAAATTGAGGAATTTTCACAACAATCTAAATTTTGAACCAAAACAAATCCTGACTTGCAACACCAGTCTCATACTAGATTTTGGATCAACCATGCAATCTCCCCCCTGACGGCTGAGTAAAATACAGTTAAATCTCCACCCTAGCCTTGTATAAATTTCGACATTGGTTCTTTATAAAAAATCTTTTAAAACAAAAGATCAGAATAAACTGCAAATACTTGTTCTCAAAAGAAAACCTGTTTACAAAACCAAAACTTTTTTCCTTGTTATTTTTAAATTAGAATTTTTGATTAATCAGATCAACTTCTTTTGCCCTCCAAGTTTGTTTAAGAAAAGTGGGCAATCGTGGAAGGTCACCAAATAAGTCTCGAGTCCTTGTCAACATAATGTCGAACAAGTCACTGAACTGAGGAGCGACTTGAGACGGTTTTGATAAGCAATATTGCCCGTTTCGTTCATGGTGGATAAACTCGGATACCACAAAAAAAACTATAGAGCTGCATGACACGCTTAGAAAATGGTGTTGCCAAAATGCAAAGAAGTTGGGCCACACAAGAGAAAGTGGATTTCAATGATCTAGGGCAGAGGAGCCAGTTGGCGGGGACCTGCGAAAAACTTTTGCATGGGTAATTTGAGAAACAAAACAGAACAAATTCGTCGGCAAAAGGTCTTATGGCGATCACAATTGTTAGAACAGAAAGTTAATTACTTTTTGCTTGGCGTTTGGCTGGACTGACGCTGGAAGATCTATCATTGCACGACAAAATGAAGATATATGACAAAGGTCTGAACATGTACAACACGCTGGCACTGCATCTGGCACGTGACTATTCTGGATTGAACCTGGCTAGATTGAAAGATGGGATTTGTTTCTTGAGTTAGATAATGTCCGTGAGTCCAAATGCAGTTATTCTGGCCCGTCATCTGAAAGCAACAAAGGTGAGGCCTCGGAAACTCGGGTTTCTACCATCATTCTGGACGTTTCACTTCTGGACGTTTCTACCATCAATTGAGACGAATGACCCGTCTAGAGAATCTCTGAAAACAATGCGAGGAATAATAAAAATAGGAAACTATTGAATAGAAAAGTTTATAGCAGTCATGACGATGACCTCTACTTGTTGAAAGCTGAGGATCACTCCAAACCATCAAAAAGATGCTGAATATCACTGGGTATCTCTTACACTCTTTTCTTCACAACTTTTTCTTTGCAAACGAGTGCAGAAACAGCGCATATATAAACATTGAGGTTGCTGAGATTTTAGAAATCTGAGTTACAACATAATGCATGTCCTGGAAAATTAAAAGCTAATCTTTGGTCTCGTTTCCTCGAAAAATTTCAAACTCAATTAGGAACGTTGATCAGAAAAAGGGTTGAAAACGAATTCGGTGGCAAAGAGAATGTCTCGGTGACCAACTTACGTGTAGTTTGGAAAGTGCTCAGGCCATCGTGTTGCTCACACCCTCAAGCTAGGCTGAATGACCGGAACACAGAGCAGAACTGGGTGACCACTAGATGGTCCACAAACTCATGTTGTCTCATCAAGCGACTCTGAATGGGAAACATGGGAATAGAAAAGTTGATAACAGTCATTACGATGACCACTACTTGTTGAAAGCTGAGAGTTACTCCGAACCATCACAAAGATGTTGAATATCAGTGGGTATCTCCTACAAATTTTTCTTAAAGGCAGAAGCAGCGCATATATCGACATTGAGGTTGCTGAGCACTCAAAACCTGAATAAAATCATAATGCATGTCTTGGAAATATAAAAGCTAAACTTTGGTCTCGTTTCCTCAAAAAAATTCAAAGTCAAATATGAATGCCGATCAGAAAAAGGGTTGAAAAGGAATTTGGTGGCGAAGAGAAGGTCTCGGTGACCAACCTAGGTGTAGTTTGGAAAGTGCTCAGGCCATCGTGTTGCTCACACCCTCAAGCTAGTCTGAATGACCGGATCACATAGAAGATATGGCTGCTGCCCGGCAAAGATGAAGATCTGGGTGACCAGCATGTGGTCCATAAACTCATGTTGCGTCATCAAGCGACTCTGAAGGACAAACAGGAGAAGCTTGAAGATTCAAGAAAATAGAATCGATTACTTAAAGTGATAGAAAATAGAATCGAAATTAAAGTGATTGAAAGTGATCTAGAGGCTGAAATTTGATTACAAGACTACCAACAGAATCTCACCGTAATTGCCACGAGCCCCACTTAGCATTACAATAGATTAAGGAGAATGTTTTGAGACAACGAGATTCGAAGTCATTCACAAACGAAAACATACATGCTTAAGAATACAGCCGGAGACCAAAGTCATTTGAGACTGCTTGAATAGCATCCGCCATACCTAGGGATGTGAAGCGTTTCCGGAGTGGCATTAAATTCTTCCCGTGGTTTGGAGCGACACTGATTTCTCGCTTGTACACTTTGGCAAAAGAATACCTGTTTACACCGTTAATTAGAGAATAACCGCAACAACATAATTAAGTTTCGCAATTTTTGTTGATATAAAAAGGTCACGCCAATTGTAAACCTATAATTTGTTTCTTGAAGTTTGTAGCAAGAGACAACTGAAAATTAGGTGTTCGAAAATTTCGCACTCAAAAACAAAAGAAACAATTGGGCGCGTTGTCAAGAATTAAAAACCACCGCATTTCTCGATCTGTAAAAAAAACAGCGTAGGCAAATTTGTAAAAAAAAAGTTTTTTTCTCAATTATCAAGGTTTGAATTTTTCCAAACGTTGTCTGTAAAATGATTTATTTATCTTTTAACTAGAGATAACTTTTAAAAGAGATAACTGCAAAATGCAATTGGAAAACTAGAGATTGATAACATTTACAGGTTTGTACACAGAAACAATATAACTGTAGTATGACGAGCCGCATGAAAAAATTTAGGGAGAACATAGACTGACAGTTAGAATAATATGGCCCTCGAGGATTTACAAAATGAAATTAAACCTCGATGTTATTGATTTTAAGCACTCGAAATTAAATATATGTTTTCGATTTTTTGGGAAGTATAAAACAAGACACCAAGTATTTGTGTTTCCCTGACTGTTTTATAGGGTGATAAATCAGGCATACAAACATTTCACTTTGAATTATTTTAACCATCATTTGAGGTTGTTCGCAAAAATTTTCGACTAAGCGAAACAAGATGTCAATACATCGAATAAAATTGAGAAGGCAGGTTATGCCGTCTGCATATGAAACTAGCTTAGAACACGATCACCCCAAATTTTCATTCTCTCTGTAGAATCAACTGCTTGAAGAAGGGGTTGAAAAAAAAGTATAAATAAAAACGCGGAAAGAGGGCGACCTCTCCGGGCATCGCAATGAATTTTGAAGGTGGCTGTTAAAAAACCATTTTTGATGAGAAGTGATCTGCCAGTCTCTCAGATGATTTAGAAAAGTATAAATTTACCTCACATGAATCTCGCTTAGCCAGCCAATCGTTCTGGAGAATTTTTTTTTCTTTCGGTTTTTCGTTTTGTTGTGTGCATTTTTCTTCCAGGAAAATACGCATGCTGATGATTTCTTACCACTAGCAAAGATTTTTTTTCAATTCTATTACAAATTACATGGGCAAAATTCCTGTACTGCTTTGGCGTTTACAGATTTCGAGAGAAATTTTTTATTGCTATATAAAAAGTGTTTGGCAGTTTTCCGCCTTGAACAAAATGGTTGAATACTTTTGCTAAAATTAATGAACAACATCAGTGAAATTTTTTCTATGACCGAAATGTAAGACCGTCAGATTTGGACAAACTTTTCAAACTCAGTTTATTTATAGCCATAAAAATTTCACCTTCCATAAAATGATTGTAGCCATCATTCAAATAATTTTCTAATGTTTTGAGATAACGAGAGTAGAAGTCATTCACAATCAAAAACATACAGCCAATGAATACAGCCGGAGACTAAAGTCGTTTGAGACTCCATGACTGGCATCCGCCATACCTACGGAGGTGAAGCGTTTCTGGATTGGCATTAAATTTTTCCTGTGGCTTACAGCGACACTGATTTCTTGCTTGTACACTTTAGCAAACAATCATACGAGTTATAATTCGAAAGACTATCGACCATTTTTGACCGATATTTTTCAGGAAGCCTTCAAGCGGCCGCTGTTAACTTGCCGGAATGAGGTAACGGCTGGATGTAAGAGAGCTAGTAAGGTGTCATGAGATAACGCGAAGGGACCAGAGTCAATGTTATTAGAATATTTAGCAAAGAACGTAAGCCTGAGACTTTACACTTCGTTCTGTGGTAAAAAAGGGCTAAATCAAAGATGCTGGCAAACTACGAATGGATCTTGCAAAGGCAAAACAGTGGATTCATGCTGACGACCTGGCCATGGAATCGTTCTCATTTTGATCTAGAGTGGGTGGTAGTAGTAGAGTGGGCGGTAGTAGCTGTAACGATTTCAAGGTTTTACGTTTCAAGCTGACCGCGAACTGGCTCAGACTGATTGAAGTACAGAAGCACAAAATATAATGCCTCCGACCGTTGAGCCAGTGGATAAAAACCGTTTTTTATTCTTCTAATGACTTAAGTGAACGATTGTTATAAATACACGTGATGTCATGTGCTTTTTTTGTTATGTGTAACTTTTTGTCACAAGCAATTGTCTTTTTTGTATTCCATCGTTAAGACAGATAAGGTCAGTTCAAAATTTCATGAGTGGAAATTGAAACTGGTTTGACACTTCTAAAAAACCAAATTCAATTGACCACACGCTCATGACAAAATCAAACATGAAAATTGTCAAATCGAAGAAAACCCACGGAAAAAACTTTCTTTAATTGAAACGAATTACAGTAAGTGCATAATTTTTTTTAAAAATTAATAATCATATTCTTCAAAATATATCCTCAGAAGACTTATTGACCTACGAAAAAGTTTGAAAAAGAATCAAAAACTACTATATATCTCTATTTAAGGAAGATTACACTGTGACAGCCTATTGTAAACTCATGGAAAGACTTCAAATTTCTTTTGAGTTTTTCTTTGATTGCCTTGTTAATACTTAGTAGTTCCATGTATAATAAAGTGTAATGTTAAAATTTGTAAAATAAAAGTAAAATGTGAAGTTGACGTATCTTTGCTTCTTGAAAATCATTAAATTTGCTAATATAGTGTTCTTTTTTCGTCTTGTTTTCCATGTAATTTAACAATTGAGGCTTCATGTGAAGATGGAATACCGAAACGAATTTTCACAACATTCTAAAAATTGAAACAATACAATCTTGACTTGCAACACCAATCTCCCCCCTTACGCCCAAGTAACATACAGTTAAATCTCCACCATAGCCACGTATAAATTTTGAAATTGGTTTGGCATAAAATAATCATTTGAAACAAAAGATCAGAAAAAACTTCAAATTTTTTTCTTGTTACCTTTATATCAGAATTTTTGATTAATTAGATCATTTTGTTTTGCCCTCACATGAAAAAGTGGGCAATCGCGAAAGGTCGCCAAATTGGTCTCGAGTCATTGTCAACATAATGTCGAACAAGTCACTGAAGACCGACTTGAGACAGTTTTGATAAGGAATACTGCCCGTTTCGTTCATGGTGGATAACCTCAGACACCACAAAAAAACTATAGAGCTGCTTGAAACGCTTAGACAAGGGCGTTGCGAAAACGAAAAGAAGTTGGGCCACACAAGAGAAAGCGGATTTCAATGATCTAGGGCAGAGGAGTCAGTTGGGTAATTTTGCAAGGGTAATTTGAGAAACAAAACAGGACAAAGTCGTCGGCGAAAAGTCTAATGGCGAACACATTAGCTAGAACAGAAGGTTAGTTACTTTTTGCTTGGCGTTTGGCTGGACTGACGCTGGAAGATCTATCATTGCACGACAAAATGAAGATATATGACAAAGGTCTGAACATGTACAACACGCTGGCACTGCATCTGGCACGTGACTATTCTGGATTGAACCTGGCTAGATTGAAAGATGGGATTTGTTTCTTGAGTTAGATAATGTCCGTGAGTCCAAATGCAGTTATTCTGTCCCGTCATCTGAAAGCAATAAAGGTGAGGCCTCGGAAACTCGAGTTTCTACTATCAATCTGGACGTTTCAATTCTGGACGTTTCTACCATCAATTGAGAAGAATAATGACCATAATCTCTGAAAACCATGCAAAGAATGATAAAAATGAAAACTACCAAATAGAAAAGTTTATAGCTGTCATGACGATGACCTCTACTTGTTGAAAGCTGAGGATTACTCAAAACCATCAAAAAGATGTCGAATATCACTGGGTATCTCTTACAATCTTTTCTTCACAACTTTTTCTTTACAAACGAGTGCAGAAGCAGAGCGCATATATAAACATTGCTGAGATATTGGAAATCTGAGTTAAAACATAATGCTTGTCCTGGAAAATTGAAAGCTAATCTTTTGTCTTGTTTCCTCGAAAAAATTCAAACTCAATTATGAACGTTGATCAGAAAAAGGGTTGAAAACGAAGTCGGTGGCGAAGAGAACGTCTCGGTGACCAACCTACGTGTAGTTTGGAAAGTGCTCAGGCCCTCGTGTTGCTCACACCCTCAAGCTAGGCTGAATGACTGGAACTCAAAGAAGAACTGGGTGGCCACTAGATGGTCCACAAACTCATTTTGTCTCATCAAGCGACTCTGAATGGCAAACATGAGAATAGAAAAGTTTATAGCAGTCATGACGATAACCACTACTTGTTGAAAGCTGAGAATTACTCCGAACCATCATAAAGATGTTGAATATCAGTGAGTATCTCTTACAATTTTTTTTTCTTGAATGCAGAAGCAGCGCAGATATACACATTGAGGTTGCTGAGATATTGAAAATCTGAATTAAAAACATAATGCATGTCCTGGAAAATTACCAGCAAAACTTTGGTCTCATTTCCTGGGAAAAAATTTAAACTCAATTATGTACGTCGATCAGAAAAAGGGTTGAAAAAGAATTCAGTGGGGAAGAGAATGTCTCGGTGACCAACCTAGGTGTAGTTTGGAAAGGGCTCAGGCCATCGTATTGCTCACACGCTCAAGCTAGTCTGAATGAGCGGCTCACATAGAAGATATGGCTGTTGCCCTGCAAAGACGAAGATCTGGGTGACCGGCATGTGGTCCATAAACTTATCTTACCTCATCAAGCGACTCTGTAGGACAAACATGAGAAGCTTTAAGATTCAGGAAAGTAAAATCGATAACTTGTCTAGTTTTTGAGGCGAGTGGAGGAGGACATTAGTGTCATTGAAGATCCTGTGTGAAAATTCCAATAGTTACAGAGGAGAACCTCGAAAAACAGCCGTCTAGATTCACTCGAGTTATTGATCCCAAGAATCAACTGGTCATTGGAGTCTCGTTCAGGGGCGCTATATTTGAATCAAAAAGAATTAAAGTGATGGAAAGTGATCTAGAGGCTGAAATTGTATTTTCAAATAGCGAGGGTCAATGGCTGCCAATCAATGCAAAATATTTGGTGGGACTAGTAAAGGCAAAACATTGTAAAAGCAATTATCATTGGATATGTTTAAGTCGAAGTACCAAACCAGAGTATATTGATCGATAAATGATTCTGGGTTTCAAAATGAATACGTCTGGCGCGCATGTCTCGCCACTCGCACAATCTGTTACAGAAATTATGAAAAGCAGTACCAGGATCGAAGGTGAAAAATTTAATTGAAATTTGAGAAAGAGAACTCTCGAGTTATAAGAATTAAAAATGCAGCAATTTCGAAAGAACAAGCACAGGAAAAATCACAAAAATGTAGCCAAATTATTTTCGGGTTGAGAACAATTAAAAGAGTTCGAACCGCTACTTGAGGCGTCTGGGACAGAAATACCCGAAGCATCAGTCTGAGCCCAAGAATCAATCCTCGTCATTGTACTGTTCAAGTTCTCTGGTATTCCAAGAAAAGCAACTCGTGTTTGATATGGGATGTAGAGAGATCTTTTCTATTGGATTACAAGATCGCCAACAGAATCTTACCGTAATTGCCACGAGCTCCATTTAGTATTATGACAGATTGAGGAGAATGTTTTGAGACAACGAGAGTCGAAGTCATTCACAAACGAAAACATGCAAGCCAATAAATACAGCCGGAGACTAAAGTCGTTTGAGACTGCTTGAATAGCATCCGCCATACCTGCGGAGGTGAAGCGTTTTCGGAGTGGCATTAAGTTCTTCCTATGGTTTAGAGCGACACTGATTTCGCGCTTGTACACTTTAGCAAAAGAATACCTGTTTACACTGTTCATTAAGGAATAACCGCAACAACATAATTAGGTTCTGCAATTTTTGTTGATACAAAAATATCACGCCAATTGTAAATCTATAATTTGTTTCTTGAAGTTTGTAGCAAGAGACAACTGCAAATTAGGTGTTCGAATATTTCGCACTCAAAAACAAAAGAAACAATTGGGCGCGTTGTCAAGAATTAAAAACCACCGCATTTCTCGATCTGTAAAAAAACCAGCGTAGGCAAATTTCTTAAAAAAAGTTTTTTTCTCAATTATCAAGCTTTGAATTTTTCCAAACGTTGTCTGTAAAATGATTTATTTATCTTTTAACTAGAGAAAACGGTTTGCAGCAAAATGCAATTGGAAAACTAGAGATTGATAACATTTACAGGTTTGTACACAGAAACAATATAACTGTAGTATGACGAGCCGCATGAAAAAATTTAGGGAGAACATAGGATGACAGTTAGAATAATATGGCCCTCGAGGATTTAAAAAATGAAATTAAACCTCGATGTTTTTGATTTTAAGCACTCGAAATTAAATATATGTTTTCGACTTTTTGGGAATTATGAAACAAGACACCAAGTATTTGTGTTTCCCTGACTGTTTTATAGGGTGATAAATCAGGCATACAAACATTTCACTTTGAATTATTTTAACCATCATTTGAGGTTGTTCGCAAAAATTTTCGATTAAGCGAAACAAGATGTCAATACATCGAATAAAATTGAGAAGGCAGATTATGCCGTCTGCATATGAAACTAGCTTAGAACACGATCACCCCAAACTTTCATTCTCTCTGTAGAATCAACTGCTTGAAGAAGGGGTTGAAAAAAAAAGTATAATTAAAAACGCGGAAAGAGGGCAATGCATCGCAATGAATTTTGAAGGTGGCTGTTAAAAAACAATTTTTGATGAGAATTGATCTGCCAGTCTCTCAGTTGATTTAGAAATGTATAATTTTACCTCACATGAATCTCGCTTAGCCAGCCAATCGTTCTGGAGAATTTTTTTTTCTTTCGATTTTTCGTTTTGTTGTGTGCATTTTTCTTCCAGGAAAATATGCATGCTGATGATTTCTTACCACTAGCAAAGATTTTTTTTCAATTCTTTTACAAATTAGATGGGCAAAGTTCCTGTACTGCTTTGGCGTTTACAGATTTCGAGAGAAATTTTTTTTTTGCTATATAAAAAGTGTTTGGCAGTTTTCCGCCTTGAACAAAATGGTTGAATACTTTTGCTAAAATTAATGAACAACATCAGTGAAATTTTTTCTATGGCCGAGATGTAAGACCATCAGATTTGGGCAAACTTTTCAAACTCAGTTTATTTATAGCCATAAAAATTTCGCCTTCCGTAAAATGATTGTAGCCATCATTCAAATAATTTTCTAATGTTTTGAGATAACGAGAGTAGAAGTCATTCACAATCAAAAACATACAGCCAATGAATACAGCCGGAGACTAAAGCCGTTTGAGGATTTATACTTTGTTCTGTTGTTAAAAAAAGGGCTGAATCAAAGATGCTGGCAAACTACGAATGGATCTTGCAAGAGCGAAACAGTGGATTCAAGCTGACGACCTGGCCATGGAATCGTTCTCATTTTGATCTAGAGTGGGTGGTAGTAGCCTCTAAGCTGTAACTAACTCAAGGTTTTACGTTTTAAGCTGACCGCGAACTGGCTCAGACTGATTGGAGTACAGAAGCACAAAATATAATGCCTCTGACCGTTGAGCCAGTGGATAAAAAGCCGTTTTTTATTCTTCTAATGACTGAAGTGAACGATTGTTATAAATACACGTGATGTCATGTGCTTTTTTTGTTATGTGTAACTTTTTGTCACAAGCAATTGTCTTTTTTGTATTCGTTAAGACAGATAAGGTCAGTTCAAAATTTCATGAGTGGAAATTGAAACTGGTTTGACACTTCTGAAAAATCAAATTCAAATGACCACACGCTCATGACAAAATCAAACATGAAAATTGTCAAATCGAAGGAAACCCACGGAAAAAACCTTCTTTAATTGAAACGAATTACAGTAAATGCATAATTTTTTTGAAAATTAATAACCATATTCTTCAAAATATATCCTCAGAAGACTTATTGACCTATGAAAAAGTTTGAATAAGATTCAAAAACTACTATATATCTCTATTTAAGGAAGATTACACTGTGACAGCCTATTCTAAACTGTCATTGAAAGACTTCAAACTTCTTTGAGTTTTTCTTTGATTGCCTAGTTAATACTTTAGTAAAGCCATGTATAATGAAGTCTAATGTTAAAATTCATAAAATAAAAGTAAAATGTGAAGTTGACGTACCCTTGCCTCTTGAAAAACATTCAAACTTGGTAATAAATTGTTCTTTATGTTTTTTTTCGTCTTGCTTTCCATGTAATTTAAAAATTGAGTCTTCATATGAAAATGGAATACCAAAACAAATTTTCACAACATTCTAAAAATTGAAACAATACAATCTTGACTGGCAACACCAGTCTCGTATTAGATTTTGGATCAACCGTACAATCTCCCCACTTACGCCTAAGTAACATACAGTTAAATCTCCACCATAGCCACGTATAAATTTTGAAATTGGTTTGGCATAAAATAATCATTTGAAACAAAACATCAGAAAAAACTTCAAATTTTTTCCTTGTTACCTTTATATCAGAATTTTTGATTAATTAGATCATTTTGTTTTGCCCTCCAAGTTTGTTTATGAAAAAGTGGGCAATCGCGAAAGGTCGCCAAATTGGTCTCGAGTCATTGTCAACATAATGTCGAACAAGTCACTGAAGACCGACTTGAGAAAGTTTTTATAAGGAATACTACCCGTTTCGTTCATGGTGGATAGCTTCGGACACCACAAAGAAAGTATAGAGCTGCAAGAGAAAGCTGATTTTAATAATCTAGAGCAGAGGAGCCAGTTGGCCATGAGCTGGGAAAACATTTTACAAGAGTATTATGAGCATTTTACGAGAGAAGGTCATCAAATTGGTCTCGAGTCATTGTCAACATATCGTCGAACAAGTCACTGAAGACCGATTTGAGACAATTTTGATAGAGAACACTGCCGTATCGTTCATGGTGGATAACCTCAGACACCACAAAAATACTATAGAGCTGCTTGAATCGCTTAGACAAGGGCGTTGCGAAAACGAAAAGAAGTTGGGCCACACAAGAGAAAGCGGATTTCAATGATCTAGGGCAAATAGAAGAGTTTATAGCTGTCATGACGATGACCTCTACTTGTTGAAAGCTGAGGATTACTCAAAACCATCACAAAGATGTCGAATATCACTGGGTATCTCTTACAATCTTTTCTTCACAATTTTTTCTTTACAAACGAGTGCAGAAGCAGCGCATATACAAACATTGATGTTGCTGAGATATTGGAAATCTGAGTTAAAACATAATGCTTGTCCTGGAAAATTGAAAGCTAATCTTTTGTCTTGTTTCCTCGAAAAAATTCAAACTCAATTATGAACTTTGATCAGAAAAAGGGTTGAAAACGAATTCGGTGGCAAAGAGAACGTCTCGGTGACCAACCTACGTGTAGTTTGGAAAGTGCTCAGGCCATCGTGTTGCTCACACCCTCAAGCTAGGCTGAATGACTGAACACAAAAAAGAACTGGGTGACCACTAGATGGTCCACAAACTCATGTTGTCTCATCAAGCAGATTTGAATGGCAAACATGAGAATAGAAAAGTTTATAGCAGTCATGACGATGACCACTACTTGTTGAAAGCTGAGAATTACTCCGAACGATCATAAAGATGTTGAATATTAGTGGGTATCTCTCACAATTTTTTTTTCTTGAATGCAGAAGCAGCGCAGATATACACAGTGAGGTTGCTGAGATATTGAAAATCTGAATTAAAAACATAATTCATGTCCTGGAAAATTAAAAGCAAAATTTTGGTCTCATTTCCTGCGAAAAAATTCAAACTCAATTATGTACGTCGATCAGAAAAAGGATTGAAAAAGAATTCAGTGGGGAAGAGAATGTCTCGGTGACCAACCTAGGTGTAGTTTGGAAAGTGCTCAGGCCATCGTGTTGCGCACACACTCAAGCTAATCTGAATGAGCGCATCACATAGAAGATATAGCTGTTGCCCTGCAAAGACGAAGATCTGGGTGACCGGCATGTGGTCCATAAACTTATCTTACCTCATCAAGCGACTCTGTAGGACAAACATGAGAAGCTTTAAGATTCAGGAAAGTAGAATCAATAACTTGTCTAATTTTTGAGGCGAGTGGAGGAGGACATTAGTTTCATTGAAGATCCTGTGTGAAAATTCCAATAGTTACAGAGGAGAACCTCGAAAAACAGCCGTCTAGATTCACTTGAGTTATTGATCCCAAGAATCAACTGGTCATTGGAGTCTCGTTCAGGGGCGCTATATTTGAATCAAAAAGAATTAAAGTGATGGAAAGTGATCTAGAGGCTGAAATTGTATTTTCAAAAAGCGAGGGTCAATGGCTGCCAATCAATGCAAAATATTTGGTGGGACTAGTAAAGGCAAAACATTGTAAAAGCAATTATCATTGGATATGTTTAAGTGGAAGTACCAAACCAGAGTATATTGATCGATAAATGATTCTGGGTTTCAAAATGAATACATCTGGCGCGTATGTCTCGCCACTCGCACAATCTGTTACAGAAACTGTGAAAAGCAATACCAGGACTGAAGATGAAAAACTTAATTGAAATTTGAGAAAGAGTACTCTCAAGTTAAAAGAATGAAAATAGCAGCGATTTCGAAAGACAGAGCACAGGAAAAATCACAAAAATGTAGCCAAATTATTTTCGGGTTGAGAACAATTAAAAGAGTTCGAACCGCTACTTGAGGCGTCTGGGACAGAAATACCCGAAGCATCAGTCTGAGCCCAAGAATCAATCCTCGTCATTGAACTGTTCAAGTTCTCTGGTATTCCAAGAAAAGCAACTCGTGTTTGATATGGGATGTGGAGAGATCTTTTCTATTGGATTACAAGATCGCCAACAGAATCTTACCGTAATTGCCACGAGCTCCATTTAGTATTATGATAGATTGAGGAGAATGTTTTGAGACAACGAGAGTCGAAGTCATTCACAAACGAAAACATGCAAGCCAATAAATACAGCCGGAGACTAAAGTCGTTTGAGACTGCTTGAATAGCATCCGCCATACCTGCGGAGGTGAAGCGTTTTCGGAGTGGCATTAAGTTCTTCCTATGGTTTAGAGCGACACTGATTTCGCGCTTGTACACTTTAGCAAAAGAATACCTGTTTACACTGTTCATTAAGGAATAACCGCAACAACATAATTAGGTTCTGCAATTTTTGTTGATACAAAAATATCACGCCAATTGTAAATCTATAATTTGTTTCTTGAAGTTTGTAGCGAGAGACAACTGCAAATTAGGTGTTCGAATATTTCGCACTCAAAAACAAAAGAAACAATTGGGCGCGTTGTCAAGAATTAAAAACCACCGCATTTCTCGATCTGTAAAAAAACCAGCGTAGGCAAATTTCTTAAAAAAAGTTTTTTTCTCAATTATCAAGCTTTGAATTTTTCCAAACGTTGTCTGTAAAATGATTTATTTATCTTTTAACTAGAGAAAACGGTTTGCAGCAAAAAGCAATTGGAAAACTAGAGATTGATATCATTTACAGGTTTGTACACAGAAACAATATAACTGTAGTATGACGAGCCGCATGAAAAAATTTAGGGAGAACATAGACTGACAGTTAGAATAATATGGCCCTCGAGGATTTACAAAATGAAATTAAACCTCGATGTTATTGATTTTAAGCACTCGAAATTAAATATATGTTTTCGATTTTTTGGGAAGTATAAAACAAGACACCAAGTATTTGTGTTTCCCTGACTGTTTTATAGGGTGATAAATCAGGCATACAAACATTTCACTTTGAATTATTTTAACCATCATTTGAGGTTGTTCGCAACAACTTTCGACTAAGCGAAACAAGATGTCAATACATCGAATAAAATTGAGAAGGCAGGTTATGCCGTCTGCATATGAAACTAGCTTAGAACACGATCACCCCAAACTTTCATTCTCTCTGTAGAATCAACTGCTTGAAGAAGGGGTTGAAAAAAAGTATAAATAAAAACGCGGAAAGATGGGAAAATAGAGTCTGTTGGTAACAAAGTGTTCTGATCTGACATACCGGAAGCAAAGAAATCAATCATCTTAATACTAAAATACTTGAGTTGTAGGCATGGTAAGCCTACCCCACAACATAAAACTGTGTTATATAAACTTATTTCCTTTTATCGAGTCTGTTTGATTTTTTCAATTCTGCATTTAATATATCTTGGCAGTTACTAATAGTTTCCAAAATAACTGTTGTATGACGTGCCATACAAAAAAATTTAGGGATAACATAGACTGACAGTTAGAATGACTTGGCCCTCGAGGATCCACAAAATGAAAATAAACCTCGATGTTTTTGATTTTGAGAACTCAAAATTAAATATATATATTTTTGACTATTTGTAAAGTATAAAACAAAACAACAAGTATTTGTGTTTCCCTGACTGTTTTATAGGATGATAAATCAGGCATACTAAAACTTTACTTTTAATTATTTTAGTTATCATTTGAGTTTATTTGCAAAAAATTTCGGTTAAGCGAAACAACATGTCAATAAATCGAATAATTTTGATAAGGCAGGTTATACCGTCTGCATATAAAACTAATTTAGAGCACAATAACCCCAAACCTTCAATTTTTTCTGTATATTCAACTGCTTGAAGAAGGGGTTCAAAGAAAAGTATAAAAAAATGCGGAAAGAGGGCAACCTCTTCGGGCATCGCAATGAATTTTGAAGGTGGCTGATAAAAAACCATAGATGAGAAGTGATCTGCCAGTCTCTCAGATGCTTTAGAAAAGTATAATTTTACCTCACATGACTCTTGGTTAGCAAATAGTTCTGGATTAAATGTTTTTTTTTCAATTTTTTGTATTGCTGTGTGCATTTTCCTTCCAGGAAAATACGCATGCTGATGATTTCTTACCACTAGCAAAGATTTTTTTCAATTCTATTTTAAATTACATGGGCAAAATTCTTGTACTGCTTTGGCGTTTACAGAATTCGTTTTTTATTGCTAAATAAAAATTGTTTGGGAGTTTTCCACCTTGAACAAAATGATTGAATTCTTTTGCTAAAATAAATGAACACCATCAGTGAAATTCTTGTATAGCTGAAGGTAATGCCGTCAGATTTGGACGAGCTTTTTAAAATCAGTTTATTTATAGCCATGTAAACTTCGCCTTCCGTAAATTGATTGTAGCCATCATTCAAATAATTTTCTAGATTATTGTTTCATAAAAAAAGTCATTAATTATTGTTCGGAGTCTGTTAAAAGACTATTTGAAAAAACAATTTCGAAATTGGTTAAGAATATCCTCATCCCTGTGATAAATGTTCTGATCCACTTGAAATTGCTTGACTTAGTTAATTGCGTTTTCCAGGTCAATTAATTACCAAATTTGGGCACACCCTCAAACTTATAGCTGAGAGTGTTTTTGAATTTTGCTGAAATCTGAAATTTTTTTTCTTGGAGACCCTTTGAAGATGTTTCAGCACCAAATGATATCTTCAAGTAAACTCGGATTCGAATCTTTTCTGCTGTGGATGCGTTCTCTGAGAAATTTTTCTTGATTCTTCAAATTATTGAGTTCTCTTCGATCAACACGTTTGCTGTTGTCTTGAATAAACTTCAGAAGATCATAAAATTTTTGCCTACAATTGTCATAACTACTTGGTGATTACTTTTCAAAATAATTTTTTTTAGAACTGTACAATTTCAATTGGCGTTATATGCTAAAATCTCTTCATTCGGTTTTTAGTAACTAGGACGTAACTAGTTTGATGGCTTAAGAAAAATGTGTAGAAGCAACTGATCACAGATTGATATTTGAGTGCTTTGCATAGAGTCAGAATCTGTTTCAAAATTCATAAAAACAAAATCTACAGGGGAGAAAATTTTATGTTGTTTGTCATAAAAATTATAATCACATAAATCATTCTTGAGAGCGAAATCAACACAACCAAAACAATCAAGAATTTGTTCTTTGAGTTGGGTAAATTGTTTGATACGTACTTTATTTGACTTAAGTATTGAAGAACTGTTAACATTGTCATAACTGAGTGTGTAAAAATAATCCGTCTTGATAATTTTGGCTCGATTGGTTAAAAAAATTTGCTTAATTTTAAAGAATTTGCTTAGAAGTAATTTGGGTTTGCATAAGTTTTGATAACAAATCAATCAAGTTTGGCAAAATTTAATGATTGAAAACCTGTACTTGAAGCAATTCCTTCTGCAGGACTCAAATTTGATGACCATAAAATTAAAATGCAACAATTATAAAATCAAAACAAGTAATGTGTTTATCTAATAAACTCAGACGTAAATTCGAAATACTTGATATTTTTGCTTCTTGAAGTCAAAAAATGAAACTGGTCAATTTTGTTTTCATTTATTGACGTTTTTTGATAGATCAGTGTAATTTGCTGGATTTTGATAAGTGAGTGTAATTTCCTATGCTAAAAAATTATTAACGGACAAAGTATCTGGTTTTTTGAACAGTAAATTTGCTAAACCTTCCCGTTAACCAAGTCTTCTCTCCGGAACTTTTAGATTTCGATTTAGGTTCTTTCTTTCGTGTTAAAATTGATCAAGAGGTTGGTCGATTTTCATGCTTTCTCTCCGTCAGAAGAACATTAACGTTTGTTTTTTTTTCCGATATTTAAATTGTCTTTTTTGGCAGAGTAAGAATGAAAATCTACCTGATTGTTTAGAACCTCATCCTTGTGTTTTTCTTCGCTTTGAGTTGCTGCACTGTTTGTTTTAGTTCCTTTCACCAAAATTTTAGATGCAAATGTTTCGGCATTCTTGCCCTCGACATTTTCGCTGCCATTACAAGCCTTAACAGTTGTTTTTTCGTCATTGTTTCTTAAGTTTTTTTTGTCGCTGGCATTATTGGAGCTTGGTTTTTGTGGGGAATAGATTTTGTTTTGTTTATTTCCTATGTTGAACCAATCATCATGATGACTTTTTTCTTCGCTTCCAGAGATCTTGAATCTTCGACATTCATATAGTTAAGGTATGTGAAATAAAATTCTATACCTTCCCACATTTTAAAGAGACCTATTCTCGATTTATAAGCGCAATCCGTCAGCATTTTCTCTTGCTCTTCATTTTGTATTTTAACTTCTAAAAGTGCTATAATTATACTGACCCGGTTCAGTTACGATACAGGTCTCAGTTGGATTACAGGGCATTGAATGATGTCTTCCGGTATTTGTAGAATTGATTGCGCCTCGAAATCGTTACATACAAAAGGCAAATTAGACTAGGGCTAGCTTAGGGTAAAAATTCACTGGTCTATGACATCTTCGAAACATCATCCTGCTATGTAGAATGATTCCTTTGCTTTTCATGCTGGTTATAAATTGCTCTGCTTTAGGGGGGAGCAATTACTGTCTGTGTATAACTGTCAAACCCAAGTCTTTTAATTTTTTTTTGAAATTGTAAATTAAAAGAGAGTTTCAGAATCCATAAGTACATCAAAAAACATCATTTTTATCGAAAACAACTCATCGATTTAGTAACTTAATTGTTGACACAAGAAACAGCTTATAAACTGTTAAGAGCTCGTCTAGATAGTTTCTGAACTGTTTCTGTACTTTTTTTTCTTCAAACGGATACAGGGTGTCCTGTTCGGCAAACTGTGTTTTGTTCTCTCTGTGACTTGTGCTTAAAATACATTTTTAGTACCGGATACAGAGTATCCTGGTACGCTTGAAATATCTACCTTCTACTTCTTAGCAGTTTTTGTTCAATTGACATTACTTTTACCGGATACCGGGTAACCTATTTTGTTGCTAAAGTCTAACTTATCATTGGTAGTTTTATCAGAAGGAGCAACTTGTATTTCCTTTCTTCCATAAATATCATGACACAAAGGTTTGCAAATTGATTTTCCATGACATCGATGATTTTGAATATGCACCACGAAAAATCGCAACAACATACTTAAGCCTTGTAATGTTCGTTGATACAAAAACTTCACGCCAATTGTTAATCTGTATTTTGTTTTTTGAAGGTTGTAGCGATTAAAAACTGAAAATTAGGTGTTTGAATGTTTTGCATTCTAAATTACAAAAGAAACTTTCGGGGGCGTTCTCAAGAAATAAAAACCAACGCTTTTCTCGACAGAGTAGCGAAATAATAAAGAATGTTTTTCCCATACATCAAGCATTGAATTTTTCAATGCTTGATGCATTTAATTTCACAATTTTACTTCTGAACAGAGATAACGATTTGCAGCAAAACACAAGCCAGAAATTGCAGCTCGAAGATAACTACAGTTTTGTAAGCAGGAATAAAAAACATTTCGCGATTTTCTCTGTAATGTTATCATAAAACGGCTATTTGTAACGTTAAAAAAAATTACAAAATCACTCAAATTTATTTCAACAAAGATGTTTGTATTTCTCGACAAATTTTTGTTTTCTTTCGTGAAAATAAATTCTGTTGGTATCAAAGTATTTTGATCTGACATATCGGAAGCAAAAAAATATATAATTTTCAGACTGAAATGTTTGAGTTGTAGGGCATGGTAAGCCTACCCCACCATCTAAAATTGGATGATATAAAACTTCTTTCTTTATATCGAGTCTGCTTCATTTTTTCAGTTCTGCATTTATAATTTCTTGGCAATTACTAACAGTATCCAAGTTAACTGTAGTATGACGAGCCAAATGAAAAATATTAGGGAAAACATAAACTGACAGTGTTAACGACTTGACCCTCATAGATTTACTCGACGTTTTTTGATTTTGAGAACTCAACATTAGTTCAAAATTTTCAAACTTTTTGGGAAGGGTAAAACAAGACACCTAATTTTTTTGTTTCGTTGACTGTTTCATAGGGTGATACATCAGGAGTAGAAAGCGCTTCACTTTTATTTATCATCATTTGAGTTTGTTTGCAAAATGTATCGATTAAGCGAAACAACCTGTCAACACATCGGATTTTGATGAGGCAAGTTATGTCGTCTGCATATGAAACTAGTTTGGGGCGCAATAACCTGAAACCTTCAACTGCTTCTGTAGATTCAATTGCTTGAAGAACGGTTTGGATAAAAATTATGGATAAAAATGCGGAAAAAGGGCAACCTTGTCTCACACCGCGATGAATTTTGAAGCTGGCTGATAAAAAACCATTTATCTCAGTTACTGCTTTTGAGTCTAAACACAAAGTTTCAATAGCTTTAACGGAAAACTCATCAATTTTTAACCCTTTTAAAATTTTTAATGGGAAAAGATCTGTCAACTCTGTCAAAAGCTTTAGGAAAACCTAATTTTACAGCACGTGAACCTCGGTTAGCCAATCGTACTGGAGTAATCGCTTTTCTGAACTTTTGTATTGCTGTGTGCATTTGAATTCCAGGCAAATACGGGTGCTGATGATTTTTTACAACTTTGCAAAGCTCTTTTTGTATTCTATTACAGACTACATGGGCAAAAATTTTCGGGTCATTATTCATGAGACTGATCGGTTGAAAATCTTGTACTGCTATGGCATTTTCAGATTTCGGCAGCAGTTTGATTATTGCTAAATAAAAACTGTTTGGATGTTTTCCATTGCGAACAAAATGGTTGAACACTTTAGCTAAAATTGAACAAAATTCATCCGTGAAAGTCTTATATAGCCGAGATGTAAGTCCGTCTGGTCCAGGCGAGGTTTTCAAATTCACTTTGACTATAGTCAAGTGAATTTCATCTCTTGTTGTTTTCCTATAGCCATCAATCTCATTATTTTCGAGTTTATTTTTTGATAAAAACGTCATTAGTAGTTGATCAAAGTCTGTTGTAAAATTGTTCGAAAAAATGTTTGAAAGATACTTTCGAAATTAGTTAAGAATATTCTCATCCGTATGATAAACGTTCTGATCCACTTGAATTTGCTTGATTTAGTTAATTGTTCTTTGAGGTCCATTGACTATAAAATTTAGGCACACCCTCAAAAGTATAGCTGAGAGTTGTCTGAGTTTTTCGAAAATCGGAAAAACTTTTTTTCTTTGAAATTTTTTCAAGATGTTCCAGCACTTTTTGAAGATGTTTCATGATACTTGAATATTTTTAGTTCTTTCTGATCTACACGCTTTTTTTCTGTTGAATAAACTTTAGAAGGTCACGAAAATCATGCTTTAAAATTTTGTAACTACTTGGTGATTAATTTTTAAAAATAGTTTTTTAGTTCTTCACAAACGTTGTTTTTTAAAATTTCTTCATTCAATTTCCAGTAACTATGGCCGCGCTGATACAAGTTGGATGGCTTAATAAAAACATGTAAGAGCAAATGATCAGAGATTGATATTTGAGTGCTTTGCATAGAATTAAACTCTGTTTCGAAATTCATAAAAACATAATCTAAGCGCCCAAAAGTTTTATGTTGTTTATCATATTGTATTTTATCACAAAAATCATTCTTGAGTGCGAAATCAACAAAACCAAAACAATCAAGAATTTGTTCTTTGAGTTGGGTAAACCGTTTGATACGTTCATCATTTAACTCAAGTATTGAAGAACTGTTAATATTGTCATAACTCAGCGCATTAAAATCACCCGTCATGATAATTTTCAATTTATTGGGTAAAAATCTGATGCCTAATTTCAGGGAAATCAAAGTTGCTTGGAAGGAATTTGGGTTCGCATAAATTTTGATAAAAAACAAATCAAGTTTGACAAATTTTAACAATTGAAAACCTGTACTTGAAGCAAATTTTTTGCAGGACTCAAGTTTGCTGACCATAACGTTAAGAAACCAGAATTATTTGAGCTTGTTATTAAATCAAATTCAACAAACTCAGATGTATATTTTTAAGATTTGATATTTTTGCTTCCTGAATGCACAAAATGAAACAAGGCTATTTTTTTAATACTTGGCATTTTTTGTTAAATCAATGTAGTTTAGCTGGATATCGTACGATAAAAAATGTTAACGGAAAAAATATCTGGTTTTTCGCACATAGAAAGTTTGCTAAAACTTCCCTCCAACCAAGTCTTCTCCGTAGTTTTTGGATTTCACTTTAGGCCCTTTCTTCCGTGTTAAAACTGACCAAGAGGCTGGTGAAATTTCACGCTCTCTTTTTGTAAGCGTTCTTCCGTCAGAGGATCATTTCCGTTTGTTATTTTCGATATTTAAATTGTCTTTTTTTTTTTTTTTTGCAGAGTAAGAATGAAAATCTACGACCTGATTGTTGAGAACCTCAACCTTTTGTTTTTCTTCGCTTGGAGTTGCCGCACTGTTTGTTTTAGATTCAATAACCAAAACTGTAGATGTTGGTGTTTCCACATTCTTTTCTTCGACATTTTCGCTGCCATTACAAAACTTATCGCTTGTTGTTTCGTCATCGTTTTTCTCTTCGCTGGCATTATTGGAGCTTGATTTTTCTGGGGACTGATTATTTGGGTTATTGAGTATTTTGGTTTCCTATGTTGCACCAATAATCGTGATGACCTTTTTCTTGGCATCAGAGATCTTGCATTTTAGACATTCATGTAGTGAAGGTATGTGAAACGAGATTTCTACACCTTCCCACATTTTAAAGCTATCCATTCTCGATCTGTAAGACCAGTCCGTCAGCTTTTTCTCTTGATCTTCGTTTTGTTTTTATACATCGAAAATTGCTCTTCGTGCGTAAACATACTGACCTGGTTCAGTTGCGATACAGGTCTCACCTTGGAATATAGGGCTATGAATGATGTCTTCCGGTAATTGGAGAATTGATTACGCCTCGATATTGTTACATACAAACGGCAAATTAGACTAGGGCTAGTTTAGGGTAAATGTTCTTTGGTCTATGACATCTTGGAAACACCATCCTGCTATGTAGAATGATTCTTTCGCTTTTCATGGTGGTTATAAATTGCTCTGTTTTATGGGGAGCAAAAACTGTGTGTATAACAAAAAGAGTTTACCAATTTTCGATTTGAAGTTATTCAAATTCGTCATGTTCACAAAGAATCAAAATTTTTATCGAAGAATATTTATCTACAAAAGAACATTTAAGTCACAGAGTTTGGTTATTTAGTGGTTGATTTTTTGTATCATTGATTATGAAACTCAAAAAACAATTGTTATAGACTTAAACAATGTCACGTTACACAGCCTTTTCTTTTGGGTTTCTGATTGCTGTATTAGCATCTTCGTACGTAAGTATCTTGCTTATTTGCGTCCTGATAATGGATATCTTTTTGTACAAGTTTGATTGATATTGAAGATAGTATGATCCTAACCTTGAAGAGTTTTGTTTAAACTTGATTGACATTGAAGATAGAGTAAAATTTTGCTTCAAATTGAGTAGGGAATTCATGAAAAGCTTGGCAATCAAAGTTGCCGATTTTATAGATTGCTGAACTTTCATGGACGAAATAAAATAAGTTCACTATTTTATGATTTTAATTTTTGAATCAAAATGCTTAGGGAGAAATTGTACCAAAAGTTGCCTTGAAATGTGGAAAACCAATTTTCTTCAAAGACACTCAAGATGAATGGTCTGAATCAGAACAGGAATTTGATGCATGTGGCAGCGAGGAGGAAATCACGAACAGAGTGTTTGAGATATGTAAAGCAGTAAGGTTCTTTTCGGTATTGTCGGTTGATAATGATAAACAGCAATTTGAAATCAATAATCACAAATGATTATGTTGGTGCAAATTTTGAAAATTTAAAGGAATACTGTGTATTTTAGCTCTATGCTTCAATAGAAACTGAAACTATCAGTGAAGCTACCGCGAAAGAGTTCGTGCCTAGTTTCTGTTCTACCAACGAAGATTCGACTTCATGTTTTGGAAGACAGTTTATTTGTCACAGTGAGTGCTTTCAAAATGGTATCGCAATTGAACCTATAATTTTTATTGGATAAATTGTTGCTTTTTATTCACCATCTAATCTTTATACATTTAAAGTTTTATCAATTTTATTTGAAATGGGAATTTTTTCATCTTTTATTTAAATTAGGACTTTTGCCAAAGTATGTATTCGTTTTTAGAGAAAAGTTTCACAGCCAGGAGTTTGGTGGTACCTCAGAATTGCACCTTTGGGCATAGTGTGGCTAAAGATTGTGCCCTGGACTCGACTTTAAAAAGTCTGGCTCAGTATGAATGTGGAACAAGAATGAAGCCAGCGTATCTGCTACATGATTACGGGGTTCTCCCACCCAAGTGCGATAGTGAGTCTAGTATAGTAAAATTTGGATAGCCGAAGATTTAACATTATCGTCCTTCATTCGTGAAAAGAATACCCGTAACAGCACCAGAGATCATTGTCTAAAGGATGCGTTGCTTTGGTTCTTTAATTTGTTCTATATATTTTTTGATCTTAATGCAGTCAAAGATTCTGGCTAAACCAGGAATCAATAGCATAGGTTTTCTGGCCTTACCCAGGTACATAATGGTTTAATTTTTTTTCAGATGAAATCAACAAGTGGAAAGGCGTGGAATTCGTTTGTTGTCCAGTTGACCCAGCCACTATGATCAAAGGTTATTCTTTATAAGCTTTTTTCCTCCCAACTGATCTCAAATGCCAAAAATATTGTCACTCATTCCTTCTTTAACATGTCTTGGATAGTTTCAAATAAAAGGTCACGGAGTTCTCCTAGTTCAAAAAACGAATGATTATCTGAAAATTTTTGTTCATCGATTGAGTTGAGATGCAGTTATCTCGAAACAGTTGTAGTTTTTTCTGATTCTTTTAGAAAACGAGAAGAAGCTGGAAATGCTGGAGCAGAACACGGCGACTCGGTGTCGTCTTCAACCGGAGTCCGGGCCCTGTTTCGCCTCCCTTCCCTCCTGGTACTTCGACGCAGTGTCGGGTGCCTGTTTCATGTTCAACTACGGTGGATGTAATGGAAACAGGAACAGATTTGACTCTAAACAGGAGTGTATGAGTGCCTGCGCTCAACACGCAATTAAAACAGACACAAGTTAGCCTACGTTTTGTAAATCTATTTTGAAATTTTTTATAAAACATGTTAGTTAAACATGCGGGAGCAAGTGTCTTGTAATCGGGAACTAGATTTTATCCCATAAACATTTTTTAATAGTCTGTAAGAAATTGAACTTGTCTAACAAATTTGAGTCTCCTTTCCAGTTTTGTGTCGTTTGAAGGCCAAAATTCATTAATTAATCATTTTTTTAATTTATAAATCAGGTCGGTTGTTGCGTAAAAATCAGTTTAAAAACATAATCGCCAATTTTTTTTATGACACCAATTTCTCATGGAGTTTTTTTCTTTTCGTCTCATTGGGTATTGGGTATCTACTCACGCATTATCCGCTTGGTGGTCGCTCAGTAAATACTGAAAGATTATGTAATGCTGGTGCTGGTGGTTGTGTTTCTCCACTGTTTTTTTTTTTCTGAAAATGAGTTTCTCATTTTTCAAAAAAAATAAATTTCGACTTACTTATTCCCGTCTCATCTTCTATTTGCTAGCTTGCAACGCTCCGCTTTGCCTCGGTGTATGAAGTTTGAATTGCTTCCAAGCAGTTTTAAACGTTCATGAACTTTTGGCTTGTTGTGTCTAGTTTATTTGAAGTTTTGGAAAATAAATGCTCACTGTTAGTTCACATATTTAGGTCAAATCATCATTGCTCTCAAATGTGGAAGCAAACATAGCGAGAAAATTGTAGCCTTATTTTGCTGATTGGTTCCAATGGTGCATACTTAATGATTCTCAGGGGGATCTTTAATTACCTTAATAGCAAATTAGAAAATATATTACTTTTCTTTCCGGCATTGATCACAGGCTATCAAATGCTTTTAAACAAGTTCTTGTTAAGAGTCTATGAACGTAATGAATACTCTCAGATATGTTGCATTCACTGAATTTTTTTCCATCAGTCAATTTCACAAACCTGAACGATTTCTTTGATTTTAAAAATCAAAAATTTACCGATTAATGTTTAATAAAGAACTTGGTTCATGACAGAAAACTCCCACGCTTTGAATTTTTTTGAGACGACTATTTGCAAACTATATATAAATATATATTTTTACAAGGATTGTCGATTGCTGTTCAAGCACAGAATGTTCGACCATATTCGTTAAAAAATACTATAAAAAAAGTGTCTTTTGTTTTCTTCAATTAGTGAGTAGCGTGATTCGAGAACTATACAAACGCGTGATAGGTTAGTGAATAAGGCAAGATCGACAACATTTTGCTTCAAAAAATGAGTAACCAACAAAAAATGGAAAAAAATCAAAATGTTTTTTTTTTTACTTTTTGTACAAAATTTTTTTTTGAAAATATTTATTGCTGAATAAGCGCTGAATAAAACATGCAAAACCGGTTTTTCTCGATAGTAAAATCAACTTCTGTGAGTCTAAAAGTTTTTAAAAAAAAATAGTAAATTTTCATATAACCATGCTCGATTGAGTTACTGGCTCGAAGCTGAACTTGAAATTAAAAATTTTATACCTGCTTTTCTCAACACGAAGAAAACTTATTCATTTTTCTTAATGTCGTTCGAATTAGGAATGATAGGGCTTTAATTTGGTATATCACACGACCCTTTCGGATAATTATTTGTGGTACCTGATTTTGCGTGGAAAACAAAAAAAAATAGAAAAAAACTAAAACACACCGGATTACAAAGGTCCTCCCCATTTTCAATGGTCGGAACAATGAACCTCTTTATCTGTCATTTGTTTCTTTTAAGATGCCTGCATGCTACTACACTACTGTTTTAAATAGGAAATTCAGGCAGTAAATATGAGACGCAGCTTACAGTTTTTTAAGCTAAAATTCATAAGGATGTGCTTCAAAACTGTTACTGTGTGCATAAGAGTCAATAAACGCTTTGAAGCCGCTTACATATGTCGCGATATTTTTTTTCGGTAGTTTTGTTTCAAGAAAAAGTCTACAACTTGTTCAGGCTCAATTTTTTTTCAGTGTTTGACTTGACTTCTTTTTAAGTTTATATTTGCTTTGTTAAAAGGAAGTCGAACTCCACTATCGAACAATTACGGTCACGAAAAACTTGATTGAATTCCTGTTTCCGAAAGTGGATTTTTTCAGACTTCCCTGCGGAGTAAAAAGTTTTTCATTTAGATCCAGTCTGCTCAAATTTGTTTCAAATCACAAAAGTATCAGGAATTAATTATTTTTTAAAAGTTGAAGAGCTGTAGGGCCATACTTTTCTCCTGAATTGCGAAACCTGAAGTTTAAAAAACAAGTCAGTGTTTTTTTCTGTTTCCTTCCTTTTGTGACTTTTTTCAACTGTCTGTCGGTCATATTTTATAAAGCCTATTTTTTGTCAAACTGATTTTTTTCAAAGCTGGAATAAGTTGTTGCCTTTTGAAACTCTACTTACTGTCTTGCCTTTATTTTGAACGTTTTGTTCTTAGTATGCTGATGCTACATTCATTACACAAGCATAGCTTGTGTTATAGTATGGACTTTCTTTTTTTCCAACCTAAGTCGCAAATATTGTTGCGATGCAATAATATGTAAACATATGTAAGCGACATATGTTTCTACAAAAATGCGTTCATTTTGAAAGTGTTCATTTTGATCCAATTGATAAGAGGGTTCAATCCTGGGTAGGGACGGGTGTTTTTAATGAAATTTTTTGTATACTAGTTAACATGCGTCCGCTCTATAAATTGAGGCATGTTAGTTGGTAAGTTTCTTTTTTTTTCAAATACACTGGTACTGCTAATGCGTCATAATTTGCTTGCGGCACTTAGTAATTTTGTAGACTCATAATTGGCGTGCGTCTTTTAAGAAATTTTGTAGGCTCAAAGTTTTACCCATTCAATTTTTCCCAGTAGCGTTATCCGTCATAATTTTGCTTGTGTATGCGTAGTAAAAAGCTGTGATGTGGATTTCAAAATAAGTTCAACAAAATGTGTTTCGAGAAAAATAGGTCAAATTGTTTTTTTTTTGCTTTTCAGATTAATTTTGAAAGTAAGCGTGGTGCGATCGATTTCGATAGTGATACGTTTAGTTTTCTAGCCTGTTTTTTTTCTACATTTCGCTTGGACGTTTTTACAAAAAGGGATTAATAGTGTTGGGGAGAGCTTAAAAAGTTAATTTGACCGGCCTAAAAAAATCAATCTGTGCTGCCTATAGAAATCAATTTGGGCGACCTAAAAAAAGGTCGAAAAAACTTTTTTGAAACGTCTCTTCTCAAAAAATTCTAGATCCGTCTCTGAATAGATACACTCAGTTTTTTCATTGTTTTAAATTTTCAAGCTCGCATTTCATTTTTTTCGGCGATGAAGATCGCCGATTCCCTAAGTAGAACCGCGTCAAAGTCAGCTCGAGTGTTTCAGGTGCAAAATCTGATTTAATATTTTCGCGTGACCCGCATCGCAGCCTAAATTAGTTATTTGTATCCGTTTTTCAAATTGTCTTGATTAGATTAAGGAAAGGTTTCTTGCTAAAGTTCGCTGAAATTGAAAAACGTTCCTTTTTTGTTTTCTTAATTTAATTTACCTTTTGAACAGCTTCTCATTAGTTTTTTAACCGTCTGTCAGACATGTTTTTGGAACTTTGTAATACCCATCAATCATTTAATCCAACTTTAAAAATTCCACAAGAGTTTCCTTCTTTTCTAATTTTGTAAATTATTTGTCTAGAAGTTTTCTCAATAGTTGAATGTTCGAGGCTGAGTTTCTCATTTTAGCTGTTTTTGACCGAGCATGTTTTTGACCGAGCATGCCTTGAAATTTCTGGGAACTTGCAGTGGGTTGTTTTCAGAACTGCTTTGGAAGTTTGACCAGTTGGTTGGTCAATAAAACGTACAGTAAGCGGACCTCTTAAGTTTATTTAGACCTGCAGTCTTTACTATTTATCCATTATTCCTTCTAAAGTCAGTCTTTGCCTGTCATTTAAACATAAACTAAAGGCTAAATATTTGGCAAAATAAAGAACAGACTTAACTATAAAGATCTGAAATGGTGGAAATTTTGAGGATAGATAGTTATATGTAGGTTAAAAGCAACACATATAAGTGAAATTACCTGGCGAATACTTGTAGCTAAATACCTTTCAACTGAGGCTATATTTGCCCGGAAATTGAAGTGATTCAGTTTTGACTGCTGAAAAGGTTTCAAACAAGGAAATTAGGCTATGGTACGTACGGAAATGGTGCGCAAAAATTCAAATAAGGATACATGAGCGGAACAAAATTCATTGCTACCATGCTACCGTGTAACTTTGTTTATTAACAGGAAGTTCCACGAAGTTTTTCCCGCCTCTCATGAACCAGATGAGAAGAAAAATATATTTTTGAGAGTTGTTTTGTGCGTTGTCATACCGGAAGTTGCGGAATCCGGACAAGTATTAGTTATCGCCCGCTCATTGCTTCCTGAGAAGGAAACAGGCAAAAAAACGGTAGGGTAAGGACCGAAAAAACTGCTGGTTGCTAATGTTCAACTGTGCATCTAATATTCGTCTTCTGAAATAATTGAAATATCAAACGTTCATTGCAAAAATTTTAAACATTTCCAGCGGAAACGGAAAAATGATCTATTAAGTTGGTTTTGTCCGTCTAAATATATTCCAAAATCCTATTGGTTCAACTGCCTTTTTGCAAGGCTTAATGATTTTTATGCTAGATTTTGACGGGGTGTTAGTTCCGCAAAAATGTCATAAGCTTCGGCTATATAGCTTTTGCGAAGCTCTAATGAGCTCTTCATTTTTTCCAGCATAGTTTCTGTATTCGATGTGATGAGTTTAGGATTTTTTTTGTTTCGTTCGAGCTACTAATTTTCTATGAAGTTTGTATCGGCTAATTTCCTTCTGTTACATCATCTTTTCGATTGCACTTCTCAACTTAATGTACTTGTGAGTTAAAACTTAACCATTTTAACAATTTATTGTGTTTTAGCAGAAGTCACAAATAGCAACTCAGATGGAAATTCGCAGGAGTTGCCTGATGAAGATGTCGAAGAAGGTGATGATGGTTCTGGAACCATCATCGAAGAGGATCTGCTACAGAAGCATACTTCGAGTGATGAGCATCCAACCGAACGAACCACAGAGCAGATTATGAACCAGTATATTGACCTGCCTTACCTCTTGGGCGGAGAGCCGAAATCCTGGTTCAAGGTCAAAATAGCCGATATTGATTTCCTGGATGAGAATTTTGTGAAGCCAGAAAGTTTGAACGAGCACGATGTTTACACAAAGGTTGGTTTCGTTCTGTAACTTGATTTTCAATAAGCAAAACAGCTCTGAATGTAAATTGTTGCATGAGCTTTCCTTGTTTGGTTATCGGGCTATGGCAAATACAATACAGTTTTATTTTATGGGTGCACAAGCGAAGCGGAAGCGTACTTTTGTCTTAAGTTACCAAGTGTCGGATAATAGCAAATATAGGCTTGTAGATTTTTTATTGTGGTTTAGGCTAGATCTTTTCTCTTTGTTCAAGCACCTATGCTTGTTCAAAACTAAAAAAATAATAAATGTTTTGTTCGTCGAAACTGATGATAACGGATTAGGAATGACTTTTGTGCTTCGCTAAGTTGTTTCAAATGCGTATAAATACAGTAAGGTTTTGTGTTTGCCTTGTGAATGCAACTATAGATTGATATGATTTATTGACAAAAGGAAACATTCAGTTTATCGAGATGAGAAGATGCCCATCAGCGCTCCGGAAAAAGGCGTATTTGTTTGGTTTCAGGTAAATTGTGATTTTTCAATGATTTATTGAAAGAAGTTGGAAATGCGATGACTTTCGCCTTTTTTCCCTTTTTTGATGATTTTTTGTGTTTGTAGGAAAATTCTTAAAATTAGTTCAAAATCAAATGTACTTTTTGCGGTTTGACTTTTGATGTCTTAATTTCAGTTCGTTTTTTTTGTTAAAAGGAAGGCAAACTCAATTATCGAACAGCAGAAGTGACCGACTTATTTACCTATTGATCCAGTTTGCTCAAGTAGGGTTTATTTTGTCGAAAATAGTTTTAAAAATTTAAAAATTAAAATTTCATATCAACATATTTCGAGACAAATAGAGACTCACGTGTAAAGATTTGAAAGATAAAGTTGATTCGACATTTTTTGCGTTTTGCCATATTTTTTTTGACTTTGAGGCTTTCCTCCCCTCTTTATTTGAATGAAACTTGTAGAAAAAAATTGCTTGATGCTATGCTTTAAAGTTCTTAATGCTCTTGTTCTTGCTGTCTACTTCGTTTTCTCAGTGAGCGAAGTAAAGACACTTGGCAGTGTGGTATTTTAATTGTTTATTTTTTCGGGGGAAACTTTTAAGCTGTTTCTGTTCATTTTTGGGGGTTTGACTTTTGTTTACGATAATATCGCTGCAATTTTTTTCAATTGGAAGTCAAAGTAAGCTCCTTAATAATGAAAGAGTATGTGACACGGAAATACGTGTTGACTTTTTGTGTTTATAAATAGGATTTTTTAGACTCACCAGCGTAATTTAAAAATGAACCTTTTCAACCAGTGTTCTCGTTTTGAGCTCGTGTTTCGAAGTTATGCCATTCATTAAATGCTTCATAATTGATCTTTCAGCTGATAAAAATAATGTTTGAAGCTCAAACGTTGAGGAATTATTTTTTAATGATGAATGGTTTCCTTGATTTATTCCCTAAGAGTCTGTTAACTATGTTTAATCTCAGGCAGCTGAAGAAAATAAGAACCAGAGAAGTTTTTCTCTAGCATCATTTTACGCAATAATCTTTCTAGAATATAGTATATTGGTTAAATTTACTGCTTTATCTGCAAATCAATCAGAAAATTATTCAACCCCCTACCGACCCAAAGGGCCCCTCCTTTTTAATATTTTGAGATATCCATTTTTGGCTGACTGACCCTAAAATTGTTCTAAAGGCGCCTTTGGCGTCAATATATACTAATTTTGAGGGGAGAGCGCGTGCCGAAAAAACACGATGTTTGGTCAAAATTTTCCAAAAGTGCCTAAAAACGTCTTTTTTGGCCTGTTTTTTCAAAATTTTGCCTGCGGCGAAGAAAATTTTCTCAAAATAGGGTCTTTATAATGATTTGTGAGAGCTCACAAAGTTAATGTGGTCGGCCTAAAAAAAGGTCGACAAAAAGAAAATCCGCGCCCTTCGAGAAAATCCTAGATCCGCCCCTAAGTGTCCCCGATGTGATTCAAAATTTCAAGGTTTGCAAAAGTGAGTCTCCTGTGTGTTAGACAGTAACAGAATTCAAGTTTTTTTAGTTGGCCTAAGGTTGATTTGCTGATATTTTTATAGTGATATCTTTTTAAAAGTATATTCAAATGCACCTTGACTAACCTAGACTCGGGGAAAGAATTGATTTCAAAAACATCCTTCATTGCCATAAAATCAATATTTTTGTTCATTATTAATGTACGTTTTCTGCTACGACTCGATATGAAATGAAAGAACGTAAATCAATGCCAACACCGTCATAAAATGCATTCCATTGTATTTTTGCTTCATGCAGAAAACTAGGACTGTTAATCGCCGAAGGCATAATTATCAACATATTAGTTCACCGACATTTTTTTTCTCGAGCCACTTATGTTTTTTGAAATTTTGTTTCACTGACTTTCTAAAGACAAATTATCGGATTTTTTTCGATTAATAAAGGTTTGAAGCGGTTATTTTGAAGATTCTAGTTAACAGTTTTTTTTTTCAGCTGACAGACTCGTCATACGACACGGCTGACTGTCTCTTCAATCTGTTTCAGACTGGAAAAAAAAAACGGACCAAAAATTTCTAAATAGATTGACATTTTTAACGGCAGCCAAAGGCATCTCTATTACAGACGCTAAAGACGTCCGACATAATTATAACACTTGTGACTATTCAAATGCTTTGGCGCCGAATTAGGTTTTAATAACGGTACTAACTAGTTCGTTAAGTAGAGCGTTGAATTGGTCGCTTTCATTTTTTTGCACAATAGGTAGTATATCGAGCTGAACTTAGCGCGATTAACTCAATCTGAAAATGTGGAAAATGGAGAAAAAATTATTGCTTGCAGAAATGCTCTCCATTTTTTTGCAAATACGAAATGAATATAGAAATAGCTAGTATTTGAACATAATAACCTAAATTATAGAGTAGACGAACAACTTTTTTGTGCTAATTAGTCATGTTTTAAAATTAGGTGAAGAATAAGTTTTGGGAAGCAAGATATTCGAGATCCTTTCTGAATTCCCAATAATGTTGGCTCTTTCTTGAAAAAAGGCATATCTTTTTGGTCAGAAAACATAACGATATAGTTTTAAAATTCTGCTCTATGACCCGATATAGAAACGCGGTGTCTGAATCGATTATAATTCACTGTTATGTTTAAATATTATTCTTTTTTGGAAAAGCTGTATGTATAAATGAATGCTAATCAATATTCTATTTGATTTGGCTGCTGGCTTTGTTTTGTTGGTAGATTAAAAAATAATGCGAATGCGTATATATGGTAAGATAACATGTAAGTGGAAAAAATTGCCGCATTGTCAAATTGAAAACCAGATGCAGTGCAATAATACATTCATCGGTTTCAAAAACGAGGTTTTAAGAGAGTTTTTAATAACCAAAGCAGAATATTGTATAGTTACTGAACGTAACAGGAAGTATTAGTTAAAGTCTCTTTTCCACCTGCCTCTAAAAGTGAATTTCATTTGAAATTTTGCCTGGTAAGCGAATGAACGATTCTTAATTTTATATCTTACTATTATAAAAATAAGCATTTAGCGATAGTTTCATGGAAGTACGGATCATTTCACTTCTCCACACATTACTAGTTGTCCAATTTCATAAAATTTTTGCTTTCTGTAGTGGCTAAATTCGAACAATATCAAATGTGTTCAGAATGGTTAATTTGTTCATCGTCAAAAATTTAATTAAAATTATGGCAATGCCAAGATTATTTTTCAAAATGAAATTAAAATAATGCGGAGGGGGGTTGAAAGGAGCCAGAAGTACTATGAAAATCCAAAATTTGTAAAGAGTGGATTGGATAAGGTTTCTATCATAATGAGAGTCGAAATTTCTGATTGAGGGTTGAGCGATATGCTTCCAAAGCCTACCGTGTGGCCATGAGTTAAGTAGATTTCTGAATAAGACCTTTAAGTCATGATTCCATCGATATAAAATATTTCTAAAAAGATGTCTGTGTCGAGAAAAACTGGTTTGAAATTTTTGTTTTATAATCGAAGTGTCAAGTCACCTTTCCTTTTGGTTCATTTTAAGTTAATTGTGCAAAATTTTTATAATTATACGCTGATAAAGCCACGATAGTTTTTCAAAACTGAAAAAACTTATTTTTTTTTCGGTTTTTTGCCAAATAAACATTTTATGCCACATACACAGCAATCGTCAATTCTTGTTATATGCAATTGTTTAATGTTTTTTGTAACTGTAATCTTCAATTATCAGAAATTTGAAGCTTTTTTAGTCGTATTTCGAACTGCAAAAATTTCCATAAATTTTTTTAATGGATAATAAGGGATCGGCGTGTAGGCTTGTTAGACTAGTGTAAAACGTATGTCTATCAGTCGTTGATAAACATAAATTGGCGGTATTTTTAAGAGTTGATGAGCGTAGTTCAGACTCTTATATGGGTCACGGTGATTTTTTCTTTCTTTTTTTTCAGGAAAAGTCTTAAATGTTGTTCAGGCTCATAAATACTTTTTTGTTATTTTTCTTCTGATTCCTTTTCAAGTTCAATTTATTTCCTTTGTTAAAAGGAAAGAAAACTCCACTTTAAATCAGTGAAAGTGTAAAGGTCGCGAAAAACGTGATCAACTTCTAGTTTAGATAGTGGAATTTAATTATCGAATTTCCCAGCGAAATAAAAGTTTTACCTATTAATCCAGTTTTCTCCATTTGGGTTAAATTTATCGAAAATTGGTCAATCGTTATTGATAGTTTTATAAGTTTTCATAAATTTAAGGCCATCTATTTAGAATTAATGAAATGAAAACTTTCAAAAAAATAAGTCCGTTCTTTTTTTTGAAATGTTTATTAAGAGTGTGAACGCTAGTGTAAAACTTATGTCTATCAGTGGTTGAAAAACATAAATTGGCGGTATTTTTAAGAGTTGATGAGCGTAGTTCAGACTCTTATATGGTTCACGGTGATTTTTTCTTCTTTTTTTTCAGGAAAAGTCTTAAATGTTGTTCAGGCTCATAATTACCTTTTCGTTATTTTTCTTCTGATTCCTTTTCAAGTTCAATTTATTTCCTTTGTTAAAAGGAAAGAAAACTCCACTTTAAATCAGTGAAAGTGTAAAGGTCGCGAAAAACGTGATCAACTTCTAGTTTAGATAGTGGAACTTAATTATCGAATTTCCCAGCGAAATAAAAGTTTTACCTATTAATCCAGTTTTCTCCATTTGGGTTGAGTTTATCGAAAATTGGTCAATCATTATTGATAGTTTCATAAGTTTTCATAAATTTAGGGCCATCTATTTTGAATTAATAAAATCAAAATTTTCAAAAAAATTAGTCCGTTCATTTTTTTGGTTTGTTTATTAAGAGTGTGAACGCTGTTCAGACTCTTATTTAGATCGCGATCACTTTTTTTTTCAGGAAAAATTTTAAAACACTCTAGTAACTACCGGAGTGCATTCAAATATTTTCTTGCACATTTGAATGCTTTTTGATTTTTTATGTACTTTTTGAGTTCAATTGAAATTCATCTGCTACAGGGCAGCCAAATTGCGATGTCCAAATACCAAAGAGAAAATGGCGCGAAAAAACTTCTAGTTTCGAAAATGGACTTGAATTTTCAGATTTCCCCGCGAAAGCAAAAATACTCATTGATCCATTTGTCTCAGCTTGGGTAAACTTTATCAAAAAATAGTCAATTGCTATTTTTTCTTGAAATTCGAATTGCTTCGAAAGTTTTGATTTTTTTCAAAAACAGGTAGTTTTTTTTCTGTTTATTTGCGTTCATTAGCTCTTTTCCAACTGTCTGTTGACTAGGTTTCTACTGAACGAACAAGTTTCTACTGAACGAACTAGTTTTAATTTTTTGGTAGATTTGTTTTTCACACTTTCAATTTGTTTGATCAATTTGACTTTTAAATCATATTTAGGCTCACTTTTAAATCATATTTAGGCTCTTCTTAGTTCATTACTACCCAAAAGCAGGCTGAAAATTTTTTTGAAAAAGAACATTTTATCTTTTCAATTTTTTTTAAATTTAATTTTTATTAATCACCGTAGTATTAATTAGAATATACACAACAAGCTGCCTTTTAGGTGTTTTCTGTAGTCTAAATTATTTTTGTTTCTGAGTCTTTATCTGAACATCATCAAATTGCATCGTTTTGAAACAAATTTAGTTTATAGAAGAACTAAATTTTTAATTCTTAGGTGTGAAGAACATCGATAGAAGACATTTTGCTGTAATTGTTAAGTCTTAAAGTTTAATTATTTCTTTCCTCATTGTTAGGTTGTTTTTCATCAGAAACGATGAAGCAGAAAATTGACAATACAAAAATTGTTTGAAAACGATGCAATGAGTAAGTCTGATAAAAAATAGCCCTTGAAATATAGTTCAGTACTACTCGAAACTCCACTCTAGAAATGTGTCCCAACAGAAGTTAGAAACAGAAAAAAAAACTTTTTAATTTCTGCAATTCTCCAGCTTAAATTTTGAAAAGATAGTCTGGATTAGCTTCAATTCCCTTCTAATTTTGAGTGCAATATCTTATTTGAGCTGATCGATTCTATTATATCGAACTAGTGAACTTTTGGGTGCTTTCTTTCTTCTTAATTCAAGTCTAAATTTTTGGTCGCCTTATTCCAACTAATCTAATCTCAATCCCCTGTCTCCTACATGTGAAATATTTGCCTTTTAAGTGCATTAAGGCGCCCCTGGCTTTTCCTTCCTACCAATTTTTTGTCTTCCTTCCTTTTTTCCCGCGTTGTTAGAACAATTTTCCCCAAATTCATGTTTCCGATAGTTTTTTTAATGAATTTTCATTTTTCAATTTGAATTTGTATTGAAAGAAAAAATTGAAATGCCGTTTTTTTGGAAAGCGGCTGAGAGGGGGTGGCGTTATATATTAGTCAATGATAAATGACCTAATGGTTCTTCGGCTAGTTGACTTTCAATTTCCTACCTTGTTTCAAGTTGCATTTTTCGCCTGTCACTTCGTGTTTGGTTGCTGATGATGAGTTATTGATGGGCTTATGAGCAAATATTTGGACAGAATTTAGTTGCTGTTTATAAGGATGCGGCCTGTCAGTTTTTGTGGTGGTGCGATAATGAAGGGTTTTTAATGACTTTTTTCGACATGGGAATTAATTCTGAAAATGAGGCTTTGAGTATAAATCAAAGGCATCAGTTTTGCTTTGTGTTACTTGATTTGACCTTTTCTGATTAAAAAACTGTCAGTGTTCAATGAACTGAATTAAAAATTAGGTACATAAGTTGGGCCTGCAGACATGAATTCTAATGTTCCAAATGGTAATGAAATTGATATAAATCGGCACTCTTGAACCATAGCAAATCCTACCACTGTTTGATCGTCATTTATCTTGAATATATTTTATACAAATAAAGCAGGGAGTTTGTTGTAGTTTTTAGTTGTAGTGGTGTATGGATAAATAAACTTTACACCAACCCCTAAAGGGGAAGGAATTTTGGCAATGGGTGTTTTTTTTTTCGCCCACCATCAGACACTTCAAAGAAAACTCGTAGGAAAACAAGTGTAGTATCAAAGTTTAGTCCTAGTGACCGTGATTCTGATTTCAATAAATTGCGATGAAGCCTTTCAGTGTCGTAATAATTAATCCTGGTTCTTTTTTTCATTTTTTTCTGATTGGAAATTGCTACTGAAAATCTAATTATTCGGGATTTTTTTTTCATTATTTTAGCTATTATGATTCTATTATTATTTTAACGCTCATTAACCAATTCAGTCCGCTATCACTACGTCAAATATACACAACGAAAAATTCTCTGGTTCAATCCGCGGTGTTGACAAAATTTTTGAAATTTTGCAATGGGATGAAGGCATAATTAGTTTTCGGGCACAATTATGTTTTTTGTCTCGATAGTTAATCACCTGAGAGTAACAACAAAATTCTATCACTGGGCAAAAAGCTACTACCATCAAAAATGATATTAATAATGACGATGAAAAGGATGGTTATCACGGTGATGAAATGATTGTATACAATGATGGTGATGTGATGATGATGATGATGATGATGTTGATTTCAGGCACTGGTGCAACTGGAGGACTCTTACGAATCTGAGATGACTGGACTGATGCATGACTACGAGAGTGCAGAGAGAAGTTTTATCCAGGCACTTCAGTCCACCCACTCCAACGCACAGCTCACTGACGCCTTCCAGAAACAAATTGTGCAGGTATGAATTGTGAACATCGTGATGTTATGGTAATTGTTCCGATAATTTGAATTTTGTATTCGGGGGTAATACTATGTCATAAAAAACACTCGGCATTACAAAAGTGTCTTCTAAGCATGTACAAAAAACCAAAATCAAACCGCAAAAAAATAATCAAATTTGAGCGTTCACAAATTTTGAAACTTTTTGCTGAACAAAAAAAAACACGGTCTCACATAAAGGTCTTCATTTCGTCCATTGACTTAAAAAAATCAAAAATCTTTGGCTCTTTCCTTTTACACATAAACACAGTTTCTATAATGTAACGAGTGGATTTCTAAGGTTAAGTATGGAGACCATATATGTGTTCAAAATTTTAAGAAGGATTTGGAGTGTAAAATCACAGCACTCAAATTGATTTTAACTGGATTATCAATGCCTAATCTCATCATCACTTTTTGATAAATGCGCCTATCCAAATTTGGTTAGGGAGTTATCCGGGGGTTATGCTCCTATCCGGGGGTTATAGTATGACAACGGTTTTCCTATTTACAAAGTTTTTACATTTGCGAGAGCAAGTGTCTTGTAATAAACTTCTAACTTCTTTTTTTTAATTTGAATAAAACGCCATTGAAAGATACATGTGTAAATTTTGAAAGTGAAAAAATTAAAAGAACACAACTTTAATCAGTTTTTGACGTTTAAATGTGTGTAAGTCTTTCCTTATGTCGGAATTATTCAAAATTTACACCAATTTTGTGTCGATAAACCAGAAAAGTGGGTTTATAATTCTGTGCAAATTAGGCCAGTTTAGCCACTGGGTACTTTTATTTTCTAACTAAATTGAGAAAACCTGATTTTCACGACATTTTGACGTTTTACGACCTCTGGCTTCTGTGTGGTAGTCATTTTTACATTTTAGCCAAAACATGTTTAGATTTAAGTTAGGCGCCTTTTACCTAAGAGAAAAAATTGAAAGTGAGATATATAAACAGAAAATGTTGAATTTTTTCATTAGTCTATGATTTTGACAGATTTCTTATGAAGAAATGAAATATTAAGAAATGACAAATAGTAAATGTTTTGGAGACTAATTTGAATTGATTTATATTGTCTTTGCTCATTATTTTTCAAAAGGAAAAACTTGGTTATTGTGGTAAAATTTCCTCGACAATTTTTTTTGCCTTTTTTCATGTTGAGATCTTATGCGTGATTCATAATCCCACTTGTGTTTAATTTGCGAAATGAGAATGGAGTCATTTGTCGGTAATCTTTTGATCCTCGTAACAGTCTTGTTTGGTATGAGATTGAGATAAAATCAGGGAGGCTTTTGTTACCATTTATCCAGGCAGGTTTTGTGACAGTGTTGTATTATCTGGGGGTATACGAACAACAGAAGGATCAATTAGCCGAGGTACAATTGTCCTGCTGCTGCGAAATATATTTTTACATGCAGAAAAGTTTGATCGAAATCATTCTCTAATTTTGGTCAAGAAATAAATTTTTTGGTCAAGAAACTCACATTTATTCAAATTATAGGGCCACAGGGATAATGAAATGGTTACTCAAAACAGATTTGTGATAGTTTGTCGAAATTAGGTCTTAATGGGCGAAGCTCATTATAAAAAGAGAAAAAGTTGAATTTTTGCTTTAAACTTTGATCATAACTTTTTGCTTGAAACTTTGAGCTGTTTTTTGTCCAAGTTATTGAACCTATGTTTTGATTAAACTAATTCTTATCTATTAAATGAGAACCTGACTTCAAACATATCGTCTACTTGAACAGCTACTGGTATCTTGGTCGGATTTGATTCGCTAATTGGCAGAAGGTAGGGGTTATCTGAAAATGAGGGACCACCAACGTGATAAAAATGACAAAATTTGGCAAAAGAAGCTTTTTCGTTTCGGGGAATTAGGTTGACATGCGAATTAAAGCATTTTCATGACAAAATGCGACTTTTTATGCTTTAGGCATGTTTTAAGGTTTGACCTTAAAAACTTCTTTATGATTCACAAAAAATTCTACTCTCTCAACGTATATCTGACTCGAACTCGAAATAATTTGAATCGCTTATTTTCATGCGCTTTATATTTTAAAAGCTAAGTACTTCTAAAAGCTTTTAAAGGTATGTTGACTCAATTTTTATCAATCGTCCCGAAAATTTTTTTTCTTTGTTTTAATCATTTTCAAAGCTTGATCGCTCTCTGACAGATGGCGTTTTAACCAACCTCACAGGTCTTGATTTATAATCAGCACTTTAGTACTATTTATAACAAGCAGCTTGTCGGTCGATTAAACCAGCGCCAGGTATATTTAATGATTGACAAAGTAAAAAGCTGACGCCAAGCTGCAAAAACTGAAAAAGAATTTGCGTACCTTTTTTCTTTGGCTGACTGGTCATTAAAATTTTGCTCCGCAGGTAATTGTAACTTGTGATGTTAAATTACAAGTTTGCTGGAGTGCTACTTCAGAAAAGATCATCATGGTGTGAATTAAGAAGCTGTGAAATTCTCTGTGACTATTTGCTACTTTTTTAAACTAAATTTGCTAGATCTAAAAATTTTTAAACTAAAATTCCATGCCCAGAGAAATCAGATTTTCTAAATACACCAATGACGCTGAGATTGAACCAAATTTGAATAGGGGAATTTTTCAAAAAGTGATGATGACATTAGGCATTGATAATCCAGTTACAATCAATTCGAGTACTGATATTACACTCCAAATCTAAAAAATTTTGAACATAAATGGTCTGCATACTTAACCTTATAAGTCCACTCGTTACAACATAGAAACTGTGTATATGGAGGAAATGGAGACACTTTTGTAAGGCCGAGTGTTTTTATGTTCAGCAAAAAGTTTCAAAGTTTGTTAACGCTCAAATTTGTTTTTTTTTTGCGGTTTGATTTTGATTTTTCGTACATGCTTAAAAGACACTTATGTAAGGCCGAGTGTTTTTTGTTCACCAAAAAGTTTTAAAATTTGTTAACGCTCAAATTTGATTTTTTTTGCGGTTTGATTTTGATTTTTCGTACAGACTTAAAAGACACTTATGTAAGGCCGAGTATTTTTTGTTCAGCAATAAGTTTGAAAATTTGTTAACGCTCAAATTTGATTTTTTTTGCGGTTTGATTTTGATTTTTCGTACAGACTTAAAAGACACTTATGTAAGGCCGAGTATTTTTGTTCAGCAATAAGTTTTAAATTTTGTTAAAGCTCAAATTTGATTTTTTGTGCGGTTTGATTTTGATTTTTCGTACATGCTTAAAAGACACTTATGTAAGGCCGAGTGTTTTTTGTTCAGCAAAAAGTTTTAAAATTTGTTAACGCTCAAATTTGATTTTTTTTTTGCGGTTTGATTTTGATTTTTCGTACATGCTTAAAAGACACTTATGTAAGGCCGAGTGTTTTTTTTTGTTCAGCAAAAAGTTTTAAAATTTGTTAACGCTCAAATTAGATTTTTTTGCGGTTTGATTTTGATTTTTTGTACCTGCTTAAAAGACCTTTATGTAAGGCCGAGTGTTTTTTGTTCAGCAAAAAAATTTGAAATTTGTTCACGCTCAATTTTGATTTTTTGCGGTTTGATTATGATTTTTGTACAGGCTTAGAAATTCCGCACTCCGTTCATGAAAATGCCAATAGAGCTAAAAACACGTGAATGGATTTAAGTTTCGAGCGTGAAATATGATTTGTAGATTTGCCACCGGAATAAACAATTCCCTCAAATTTCAAATGCGACTCATTTTTCTCTCATTGGTTAGTTTTGTGAGATCATTTAAGATCCTTTTCAAAGAGCCTTAAGGTGATTTATTCTTTCTCCAAATTTTGAAACTGAAAAAATCATTTTTTCAGTGTTCTTGAGTTCATTGACACTTTTCCAAGTTTCAGTTGGCGATGTTAGTAACTGGGCTTCAATTAGAATTTTGCGAAATAACATTGCATTACGATGGAATTCGGCTTAGCCTCCTGGAAAAAAAAATAGAAAAAATTATTTAAGTAGATCAGTTAATCGATGCATCACACTATTAAACAAAAATGGGAGGATCAACTCATTAAACCGGAAATGACTATTAACTGGGTCATTAACTACAGATTGACCAGTTTCGGCTGCAATAGTGGTGCGAAACAAAAGTTCAACTAGTAAAAAAGTTGCAACAAAATAACTCAGTCTGGAATGTGCGGAAATAATGCACATAGACTATCCCCAGACAGAAACGCAAATTATTTTTTATTATCAACAAAAGAAATAATGCACATAAACTCCCCAGAGAGAAACGCAAATTATTTTTTTATAATCAACAAAATTTACGATGCACAGGAACAAAATTTTTAATTTACATAATTAAGACGCCGATTTGTGCCATCTTTCTTCCACTAAACTAAAATTTGAATATGAAAAAGCTCTTGCTGTTAGCATGCTTGTTAAAATTATTACACTTTTTTTTATAATTGGATTGCGAAAAAATGTTCGTATTTCGGTTCAATGATCCGTATATTTGATGTCATTCAGGTTTCTGAACGCATCACTTCATTGACGAATACACGTAGTTTGTATAAAACTTGGTGTTGATGCTGACTTTGTTTGTTGTAGCTGTACGAAGAAGCGACTAAAGACCTGGAGAAGCAGTACAGGGAAGCGAAGGCGAAGATCACACAGAAGCACAGAGATAGAGTGGCGAGCGGGAAGAGGGATAAGATGGACTTGGCTCTGAAGAGGGTGAAGGCGTTGATTGACACTGCAGATAGCAACAGTGCAGCTAAGGTCGGTCAGGTTAAAGATATTGATAAAGTGTCATTATAATTGGGCTTTTTGTCTTCAACTATGAAATTGCATATAAGTGAGTTTGTCTACCTGATATCTTTAGTTATTGTAAACATTAAAAACAAGGGTAAGATAGATGCAAAATTTTTGAAAGCAATCCCAGAAAGTTCTGTACAGCTTGGGTTGACCCCCGGGCCTTGTCCGAATAGGAAAGTTTCTGTCAGGGCGGATCTAGGATTTTCTCGGGGGGGGGGGGGGGCGGATTTTCAAAAACTTTTGGAAAAATTTGACGACTTTTTTTTTAGGTCTCGACTAAATTGATTTTCCCAGCTCTACTTAAGCACTAAAAAGACGGTGTGGGCACTTTTTGGAAAATTTTGACAAAAGAATCGCTTTTTTTGGCGCGCGCTCTCCCCTCAAAATTAGTATATATTGGCGCCGAAGGCGCCTTTAGAAATATTTTAGGGTCGGTCGGCCAAAAATGGATTTCTTAAAAAGTACCAAAGTCCGCCCCCTCCCTAAATCCGCCCATGGTTTTTAAAAATGCAAGTCATTGTATCTGGTTAGTCTTCGGTACGCCTTGTTTATACGACGTACCATATCGTATTTTCCTACACTAAAAAGAGCCATAACTTCGTTAACGGAGTGCTAGAAAGAAAGAAAAAACAATTTGTTTCTCCATAATAGTTTAAGTACAGATACAACAGTAATTTTTAAGTATTTTAGGAAACTCAAATTAGTTGTACAAAATAAAAATGGAGTGGATAGACTAAAGGTACAATACGCACCTATCGAGAGTCTACCCGAGCACAACTTGGTGACAAATTTAAATAAAATAAGAGAAAAAAAAAACGAAAAAAAAAAATTACTTGTAAAAATAATTATACCAAATTAATTCACAAAAGAGCCAAATACTGTTTAGTTTTCTCTGATTTTGCCCGATTACAATCCCATATAATTTAACATCAGTTTTAAGGAAATAAAAAAAGGATTTTTTTTTTTCAAAAAAAAATTCCGAAAAAAATTGAAAGAGAACGATATCTCGAAAACTAGAAGGATTTGGAGATTCAGTTTTTCGGACAAGAATCGCAACTCTGAAATGGTGTTTTGATAGCTTTTAGCCAAAGTGTTCAAAAAATATATATATAGTAGATGAAAGGTTAATTAAAAATATGGAATGTACTAAATCATTATTTCCAAGTATAAAATTATTTTTGAATTTGTGAACGAAATTTGTTTCTTCATTTTTGGTCATTTCACCAATTTTTCCAGGTAACAGATTGCTATTGCTCAATTTATTCAGCAATTTTGTTTTATATTCAGCAACTCCATTTCTTCCACAGTTTCTTGTATCACATTTTAAGTGTGATATAAGGGGAAGCTGCTGCTTGCCGTACAAATAATTCGGACCAGCCATGACTATTAGGGGTTGCTCACCACTATCAAGCACGTCTTTAACCACTTGATCAGACCATATAGTAGAATTTTGCCCTGTAGATTGATAGTACGTTCTACAGAAACATCAAACTTAAGGATGAACTCAGAATATAATCATGCCATGGCTTCGAGTTGACTCAGTTTTTCGTAATTAAACATCTTTTCGGTGACTTTTTGCAACAACTTTGTCGATGTTTTCTCTAAATCTTCTGAAAAATACTAAATCTTCTGAAAAATTTTAAGATTTCTCATTTTAAGCATTTGAACATCGAAGCGTAGTCACATAAGTAATACTAGGGCGGAGACTACTACCAATGAAATATGTTTTTATATTTTGTTTTCAAATAGCACCCTTATTGCCGTGAATTTGTCATTGATTTAGTTCCAAATCATTCGATCGCTTTTTACACTTGCGATCAGCTTAGTGTGTTATTACGAATCTTCTTTTTTTCTACTCTAACTCTCAAATAAAAGTGTTCATTAAAAGTGTCCACTTATTTGGAAATTTCACTGTAGCATTGGAACTTGCATACCATCTGTTCTCTCCTTTATTTGTAACTGAGTAGTTAATAGTACCTATTAAGCGTCAGTGGCTTAGTGGTTAGTGTGAGATTCTTTATATTTAGGTCGCTGGTTCGAGTGTCAGAGGTGGACGATTTTTTGCCGATTCGAGGATTATATTTAATGTTTATTATTGCATTTGTAGAGCAATTTTTGTCGTGTTCTCACAAGTGTTTGCGAAGCGGAGCTTCGCCTCGTTGTTAAAATTAGTCAAAACTAAGGAAATTCTTTTCATTGATGTTTTCCACCAAATCTAATTTAACACATGTTGATTTGGCAACAATTGAGCAATCATAAATTGAAGTTAGAATAACAAATTCGGATTTTTTGTTAACTATTTAAGTCTATATTTATACGTTTTGATTATGTATTTATGGTACTGTTGCTTCTTCAAAAGGCTAATTGCGTGATAAGTGTAGAAATCCGTGTTATCTTTGTTGGATGCGAAAAAAAAAGAAAATACCAATAATTGAGATTTTGCTCGGATATCAAAGATTTTTCTGAATTTTCCGCTCAGTTTTTTTGGGTTTAAGTGTTAATGAACGAAGTGTTCACATGTCGTCGTTGTGATATTTTGTACTGTTTTTTTTTCAGGAAGTAACAAAAAGTCGCTCTCAAAAATCCAAAAGTTAGAATTTTGGTTTCTTTTTTCTTGACTTGAAATTTGAGAAATTTGAAAATTGAAATTTGCTTTCATTTAAATAACAAGTGCGAAAAAGCGCCTGGCTTTTGTGTCATTAGTTATCAGTTTTTAAATTTTTGGCGAATTAAAAGTAATTGAAAGTTCTAGTTTTTTCAAAGAAGTATCACCCATTTGAGATCTTGAAAAATCCAAAGAGTTGATTCTTTGTTGCTGTCTGTTTTCTTGTTTTTTTTTCGACTTTCAATTTCTTTATTGCCAAATGCTTTTTGCCTTTCTCTGAGGTAGAATTTTTCTTCTTGTTCTGAATGCTTCAAACTTTGTTTTGTTTGGTTAGGAGAGTTCCATTAGGCTTGCGTTACTATGTATTCGCGTTATCACATAATTTCAAATACAGCAAAAGTTTTTACAGAGAAGTATACGGACTCACTTTCGCGACAATCAACCCGCTTACTTGAAGAGAATAAAAACACTGCAACTTCAAAACGTTCAATCGGTTAGGGTTAATATTTACAGTTTCCAGTGATTTTAATGGTGTACAATTACTTTGCAAGTAGCACACAATATTCCGACTACAGTTCTTTAAGAAAATGATAGAAATGTTAAGCTTTTGAAAAAATGATAGAAAGTATGGACCTATAATTTTAGAAATATTTTTGAAATAATATAATTAACCGTTCAAACGTTCTGAAAAAAATATAAAGTCCAATTCAACTTGAAGCTCACTTCTATTACCACTCTTTGAGTGGTTGGTCTTAAACACGAAAATATTCAGACCACAGCACTTAAGCATGATGCAATGCTCAATCCTCTACGAATAAATGGCTCTTTTCGAGTTTACCACCCCCCTCGTAAAATTTCAAAATAAAGTTGTTCAAAAATTGTTCACACGGAATTTTGCATGAAAGAAATGTTGTGAAAATTTGTTCACGCTGACACGTTTTGTTGCAGTTTATAACCTGAAAAGTCATTTTAAATTTAAAAGTTTTCATATATTAAATTTCCGAAAAAATCAAAGGGGGGAACTGGAAAAGAGCCGAATAAATAACAGGTATTCTGATGAATTTTATTAGATTCATGAACGTAGTGAATACTCTTATGCGGCAATTGGTGATTTTTTGTTCGTTTGTTTTTCAGCAAAAGTCATTAAAATTTGTTCACGTTCAATTTTGATTTTCGCGGTTTGACTTGTGATTTTTTTTAAGTTCTCTTCACTTTCTTTGTTGAAAGGAAGGCAAACTCCGCTATCGAACTTCAAAAGTGTTAAGGTCAGGAAAAACGTGATTGACTTCTACTTTCGAAAGTGGGTATCAATTTTCAGATTTCCCAGAGGAATGAAAACTTAGCTTTTAATCCAGTTGTCCCAAATTGGGTTTATTTTATCAAAAAAGTGTCGATTACAAATTGATCTTGAAACTCAAAGAACTCTAGTGTCATATATATATTTTTTTTGTAAATTTTATCAAGATGCCAAACCATGGGAGCTTTTTCTGTTCGCGGTTTTTCGAGACCTTGACGTTTGTTTTTCTTCGTCGCTTGATTTTTAGATTGGTTTATGTGGATGAGAAAATGCATTCTTGCCCATTCCCCTTAAAATTAGTTGCATTTTAGGTATAATTCATTCATTTAATCTGAGTAGAAATCGGTCTTTTCTCTTTTTGAAATTCAATCCGGCTAAAAATAGATGTAAGTTTTTCTTATTACTATATGAATAGAGAAAACATTGTGTATAGAAATCGAGACTTCTTATTTAAGATGAACCCTGATATTCATTAGACATGCTTTTAAATTATCCTTTGATACCATATATAGTTCCATTTCTTTTCAGAGCCACAGCTATTTTATCTGTTAAGGTTCTAATGCACCCAGCTATTGTTGAACCTAGCTAAAAGGAGTGTTAGAATTTCACAAATGATAATGGACTGCTTTTTAAAGCTCACTCAGTGCGTATTAGCAGACCATGTTCCACGGAAGAATCGTTGCAATTACTAATTAATATTTTAAAAATGCTTTTATTCTTTTTGATAATGTAATTATCCCGCTTTCAACTAGTAGATCTTTTTCTAAATGAGGTATTTTGTTGCCGAAAAAAAATTAACACGATTTAAGTTTTCTTTTGTTGATTTATTCTTACAAAGCGCACATTTATGCCCTAGGAAACGTTCTGCACTAAGACATGTCTGCTCAGTGCATGGTATCTATTCTTTCCAGACCCTAGGGGGTCCTCTTGTCTTTCCCTTGGGCACGCCATCTTATTGGGTCACTATTAAACAGAGTGAATCACAGTCGCGAAGGCGGAAAAGATGAAAAAAGAATATTTTAAAATCTGTGCTGCCGAAAGTCTGTTGGCGCAGACAGGATTGAATGCCCGAAGTTAAAATGGTTAATTTAATTTGAAGTGGAAATTTAATTTAAAGCTGGGGTTAGTCATTGGTTTTGACTCTCACTTTTTTCTAATCTGTCTATCCCAAGTAAATGAATTTTTTGTGAAGAGTAAAACTGAATGAGACAATATCAGTTGAACTTAGTTTTAAACCCAAAAATGTCATTGAAAAATCAATCGCTTCTCATAATACCAAAAATCTATATTATGAGTTGCTGTGATTTTGTGATTTGTTGCTGTGGTTTTGGAGAACGGTATTAGAACAATATTTGCTTCATCAAGTTTGAAACATTTGGTATGATCCTTTTGATAATCAACTTAGGAAGTCATTACATAATAATAATAATAAAGTTAAATTCATTTTCAAGAAGGGAGGGAATTGAAAAAAAAGTGATGAAAAAAGTCCATCTCGTAAGAATACGAAAAAAGCTAGTTAACTACCTATCGAGTGGCGTTTTCATATAAGTTAAGCATTGATCAGGCACTTGGTGAAATTGAGGGTGTTAATTGGCTTTTGAGGGCAGTGGGGGATATGAAGTGTTGACAAAATTGGGAGTCTTTTATCATGCTAATTAGCTGTTCGCTCCTTTTTAGACCGGGATAATTGACACAAAGCGGAGGTTCTGATCACAGCATTGTATGGCTCTTTTCGATGCCATAATGGAAAGGTTTTGTTTATTTAAAAAACATGTATAGGTAAATAAAAGAAATTCGGTTGAAGAGACAAACAAGACTGCTTGTATCAGGGCAAAGCCCTGAATGTTCCGACTGCCTTTCAAGGTCTATGGAGCAGCAATAACATGAAAAATTCAATTGTGATTTAAATTTTTTTTTTTAAATTTTAGAATTTTTTGTGAAAACATCCTCCCACACGCCATATTAAGTACAAAGTGATAGATTTTGCTCCGATTGACAAATCAACTACGACATATAAGCTTCCTTGAACCTATTTGGAACGATTTCTAAGACGGATTAAATCTCGCTTACGCGTTGATACCGCGAAAGATATCGCGCGTTAATTGTCCCAAATTGGCCGAAATTGCTATCTTTAAACCCCGATAACTTTACGAAAAATGATCACAGAGGAAATATCTTTTTAAATTTAAGCTCAGGACAACAATAGCTTTCGAACGATAAAAAAAATTCCGTCAAAAATGGCTAGTTAAAAAGTCGAAATTTGTCTGAAAAAAAAACCCACCCCGAGCACAAATATTCCGTTATTTTCGTAGCGAAAGTCGGAACAACAAGAATGATTGCAGCAGGGCAAAACCTTGAGTTTTTTGACTGCTTCTTAAATTCAATTGGGTAGTTTTTCTCTCAAAAAAGGAAAAAAAACACACCAGCTATGAAAATTTTAAAGTGATATATGTCACATATAGCAAGGTATTACGAGAAAAACAACAGCTTTTGGCTGATATAAAAAAATCCGTCAAAGTTTTCTAGTTAAAATGTCGAAATTTATCTGGAGAAAAAACCCTAGCACAATATCGGAACTAAAATATTACCGCTTTGAGTTGCTTTACATTTTAAAAACACCCGAGCACAAGATGCACAACACGCGAGCACAGTATCGGGAACAAATATTACCGCTTTAAGTTACTTTAGATTTTTTCCAAAATTTAAAAGAAGCTTCAACTTTCAATTCTGTTACTTTATGCAGAAAAACAGGAATAATCGAAAATAAGCTCAAAATTTGAAACTAACTACGTCAAGAAAAACGAGAACTATCGAAAATAATCTCCGTAATTCAATACTGTTACTTCATGCAGAAAAACGGTTATTATCAAAATTTTTAATGATAAGGTAGCTGCTGTCAATGAGATCATGGAAAGTCAAGAAATGGCGATTTTTAGATAAAATAGAAAAATTCATTGAGATAAATTTAAGAACTGATGTGTTATTCTCTTGGCCACGGATAACAGAAAGATTTTGTGAAGCAAAATGCGAAAATACTGTCTTTAAAAAGTTTTCAAATATAACAAGCTTTAATAAGTATTTTTAAGATTAATTAACGTAATGAAGACTCTTTTATAGGTCTTGGTGATTTTTTTTTTTATCATGAAAAGTCTTAAAAGTCTGTAATAACTACAGATGTGCATTCATACATATTGATGCATTTATGAATGAACTTAGATATTTACCTATTGATCAAGTTTTCTCTAGTTGGGTTCATGCTATCAAAAAAGCGCCAATCATAAATTGTTCTAGACATAGAATTTAATGGGCATCTATTTTTTCTTAGAAATTGAGAAAGTTGATATTTTTTCAAGAAAGTCAGTTTTTCTATGTTCAATTGCGTTCATTACTCTTTTGCAATCTTCGATTGGCTATGTTTTTAGTGACCCAGAGGCAAAGATGTTCAATTCAAAAAATACAAATGGTAGTAAAATATAAAATTGTTCAAAAAGTTATGAAAACTATTTAAGTTTCTTCAGCAATTTAAATTTTTCTGAAATCTGTGTTTTGCGTCGCCCACCCCCCTAAATCCGCTACTGCTGTTGATTAGGTTTGACCAATTTGTGCTAGTGCTAGATTGTGAATACATTTTTTTGCTGTGAACTTACAATTTTGCTTTAAGATAGTAAGATTGTTGATTAAAAATTTCTGTAAACCTCGTTTAGATATATTTGGCATTTCTAGCTCTAAGACTATTTGACAAGTTGTTCCAATATTTTTAGGAGATTTACCAGTTTTTTCTCAAAGAATGTGTGGTGAGCTTTTGGGCTTCGTTTTCTTGCTGACAACAATCGGTGTTGATTAATTCTTTAAAGTAACCGTTCCATCTTTCAAGGCATATAGTGACAAGAGTGATATAAAAAATGTAATAAAAATTTTGTTCTACATAATTAGACAAGGTAGACTTGAAATTCTTTTTGCAATATGCAAATTTCTCAGACCAATATTAAATTTCGGATGTTTTGCACTTTAGATAAGTCATTTTTGAAGTCCAATCCACGGAGGATCAGACTATTCATCATGAAATCTCGAAACTCAAGAATCATATTTCTGAAGACTTTTCTGGAGCTGTTTCTTGGGCGAAAAATAACAATTCGAAGTTGCCCTTCAGATTTTAAGGAGGAAACTGACGCGTTTAATTTGTCCATGGTTTTGAATTTATCAATCCTGTAATAAAGTCGTTTTGATTCCATTGACAGAATTTCTGTCTTGTCTTGGTTTATTTTTTTTTCTGGAGTTGAATGAAGGTTTTCAAGTATCCTATCAAAATATAAAAAGACCAAAAATTTCATAAATTTTCCAATTTTTAATGTTTCAATACGCAGTTCTGATGAGCTAAAACATCAGTCTCTTATTTAGTTCTTCTGCGACAAGTGATTTGTCTCTGCTTTTTTATAATTAATTTAAACAAAATGCTTCTGTAAATAAATTTCTTGTTTTAGGAGACGGCCTTGATGTCGGCGCTGACGAAGTACCTGGACCTGAGTCAAGACCTCATGCAACACTACCAGACCCACTTCTCCAGGGTGGCTCATTTGAGTTACACCAGGGCACAAGTGGAACACGGCAGGACGCTGGACAGTGTCTACGCAGCCCACGAGGAAGGCATGGGGGTGTGTGAGAAAGTGTTGAAGATGGAGGGGCTGTCTTATAACTTCCAGAAACAGCTTGGTGAGAGTTGGACATCATCAACTTATTACCGCAAAAACCAAAGCATTTTTTTAGCTCCAAAAAAGCCAACCAAAACTAATTTTGAGCTACCTCCTAAAAATTTTGAGAAGGAAAAAATTTGAGAAAATGTTTTCTTAATTTCAAGAATCGGCTGGGTTGGAAAACTAAAGATGTACTTATATTATTGCTTTCATGATAAGTGTTAGGTCGATGTAAGGTCGTTAAATTTCAACAGTGAATTGTATGGCAAAGTTGATCAGGTGTAGCTAATAAAATTGTAAATGATTTAGGCATCGTGAAAGTTGATAGCTTTAACCTGATATATTTTTTCTGAAAATTCAAATAAGATTCGCTCGTCAAAAGATGCAATATGAGGTCATTAAACCGATATAATGTAGGCCGAAATTAATCAAGCCGAAAAAAGAGAAGAGATAAGACTAAAACAGAAAAAAAAGTACCTGAGTCAAGACCTCATGCAACACTACCAGACCCACTTTGAAAAGTAATAAGAATTCAAATAATCTTTTTTTTCTGCTACTCAGCGTACATCAACACTCAATTTTTCCTAGGCTTTATATCTATGTTTACGCTTGCGATTAGCAAGAATTATCAAATCTGAGTACAGACTTTTTTGTGTTAACAACTAGTTTAACAAAATCACAATCAATTGCGCAGCATTCAATTCAGCATGCTCGATATCTTGAAAATTCAAATTTAAGTACTGGTAACCAAAAATATTTGACGGCTAAGGGCCTAGGCTTGAATCCACGGTCAGCACCTGTATTTTTAAAACCCAAAGTATTTTGTACCAAAAAATCATTGTCCTATCAGTTGTCTGCTTGTTTTGTCGGCTTAGTTTCCACATCTCTTACCTTTTTTGTTCTGTAAGCTAATTTTATGGTAAATGAAAGAATGCCACATTGTAGAATTTTTTTTTCAATGCGCAATTTTCATTGTAGTTGCTCTTCGTGTTTTGATTTACCTCGGCTGTTTGTATTTTCTTGACGTCGAATTTTTTTTCGCTTGAAACTTTTCTGCCTGTATTTCGGCTTGTATTGTATCGGCTTATTGACCTAATGTTGAGTCGTTTCACGTGAAACTTAGTTTTTTTGCTCACCTATGGATTGCACAAATTGCTTAAGTGCCTAGAAGAGAAATTAAAAAATTAAAATTCATAAAAGCATTTTTTCTGTTTTTGTTTTTTCTTTTCTTTTTTTTCGGCTTGATGGATTTCGGCCTACATTATATCGGCTTAATGACCTCATATTGCATCTTTTGACGAGCGAATAAAATTTTTGTTTTGGTGTGTTTAGAGGCTGAGGGGGAGTTAATAATTTTTCATTATTTGTAAGTTTTTTGAATTGTTTTTTGGCTTTTTTGCTTGCTATTACCAATTTATCAAATCGAAATATAGACCTTTTTTCGGGTTAAACATTAGTTTAACATAATCAATTGAATCAATTATGATGCTGACAAGCTCAAAAAATTTTCATGAAATTTCAAATTTAACTACATCATGCTGGGGTACTAGTGACTACTGCATGCCATATCTAGAACTCAAGCTATTGTATATATAATTATAGATTTTAATTTTCTGATATTAATTTTCTGCTGATGATTTTTCGGCTTCATGTTTGTCGAATTAAGTTCTATCTTTTTAGTTTTCTAATGATGTAGTCTACTTTGCATACGCTACTGATATATCTATCGTGGATCCTATGTGGGCGTTACATGAAATTTTTTCAATGTTTCTTGACGAAAGTTCTTGGCTGAGTTTATTTTTATTGGATGTCGGCTTCAGTTCTGTCGGCTTATATACCGATTTTTTTCCTCCCTAAATTATAGTACTTTTGAGATCGATAAGACTCTGGCACCATTTTTGAATGCCCAAATTCATCTCGACTATGACCTCTTTGAAAAACCACGAAAAAAATGCTTTTTCTTTTAAAATGTTTTTCTTGTTTTTCTACTTCTTGTTTCAATTGGATCATCGTTCGAAGTTCTGTTTGCTAATTTTTATTCTTCATGGTGCACTCATCCTATAATTGTTATATTGCAAGTGGAGCGAAGCTCAGCTTCGCCTTTTTGTGGCTTAATAGGTTTCGACTTATATTATATCGGCTAAATGGCCTCATTTTGATTCATTTGACGAGCAGTTAAAGTTTTGTGTTTGTGTGCGTTTTGAGGGCGAGGAGGAATTTTTAATTTTTTGTAAATCTTAGTTGTTGATTTTTTCGGCTTAAAGAGTTTCTGCTAAAGTATTTTTGGCTTTGATACCGCTAATAATTTTTTTTCTTCAGATGCTAGTTTCACATTTTTGATTTTTTTCCGACTTAGCGGCTTTATTGTTTTGTAGCGCAGGTTGTTCGAAGCGCAGCTTCGCCTCTGTGGTAAAAATTATAATTGTCCTAAGGGACACTTTAGCAAAGTAGAGCTTTTTCCTTTGACCTTTTATAAACTTGCTCTGTTATGTTCAGATGTGATCATGAGTGAGTATGACGATTACTTCTCCAAGGTCATAGCCGAAATCACCAAGGTCACCAGGTCACTCGAGGTCAGCATCGACACGTCAGTCAGTTCAAAGCCCCCAGTCAGCAAATTCACTCCAGGTGAGTTACAAACTTAAAAAAAAGCACTATGAATCAAGTGAGGTAGAGTACAATAAACCAGCAAGACGGCATTGAAATGTACTTTTTATCCATGAGTGTCGAAAAAACGACCTCGACGAAAAAAAAATCCAAAAACAGTCTTAACTGTTTTGATTTTAAGGTTGTCTGATTTCGATGTCTTTAATTTTTAACTAATATATTGTTCATGGCTTTCCGGTATGCGAACTTTTATTGGATGATGTTGCAACATGAAATTTGAGAAAATCGAGAGCAACGTACAAGAAAGTGTTGATAATTCTAGTTGTCATGCCTCAGTGAAATGTTGTTTTATTGATTCTTGCCAATTTTTTGGCAACTTTTTTTATTTTCTTGACAAGCTAACCAAGATTAGGAGCTCAAAAGAACCAGGAACTGTTCTGCTCAATTTTGATTGACATATGAAATCGATTGCTAAAGTATTATGAAGATGACTATCTAAAAACCAGATTTTGAAATTCTCAGAAGCCTGTCAACTTAAGTTACTTTAGCTGGTTTTAGTACTAACTATCATTGAAATCGTTGAAATTTTGAGTGCACTTATTCTCTTCGAATTTGCCATCATTGGACATACTTTACAAAAGACTTTAAGTGATCTCCAAAACTCCCACAAGATTAATCCACACGGTCGTTTAACTACTCCCAAGCCGCCAAATACAATAAGATGGTGTTACACAACTGTTTATTATGCTGTTGATGATGAAGTTAAGAAAATCCCCGCTGGCGCCACTGGACGAGTTTTTCGGTGGTCAAGTTATGATAATAAAATATTCCCGCAAAATTCAGATTTTGCTATTTCAAAACCGAAAAAAAACTAATAACAATTTTTCTGAAGTAATAACTACTGCCCATGGATTTTGCAAGATTTACAGAATTCAGATTGTGTGCGGTCCAAATATATCAGTTCAGGTGCGGATCTAGGATTTTCTCGAGGGAGATGGGGCGGATTTCAAAATTGATTTTCTGAGCATTCCCAGAACACTATAAAGACCCTATTTCGACCAAAAAAATTGCTCCGCTGGCAAATTTTTGAAAAACAGATCAAAAGTGCCGTTTTTGGGCACTTCGGAAAATTTGACCATAAAATCGCATTTTTCGGCGCGCGCTTCCCTTCAGAATTATTATAGATTGGTGCAAAAGGCGCGTTTAGAAAAATTTTAGGGTTGGTCGGCCTAAAATGAATGTCAAAAAATAATACCAAAGGGGATCCTTTGGTTGGTGATGGGGTCGAATCCCCAAATACGCGTCTGGATAAGTTGGTTCTCGAAAGTATAGATAAGTCATCGAAGAAAACCTCAAAGGTACTGAAATCTTCGAAAGTACCATTGGATTTGTTTTCTTAGTTCACGCACCGCGCCAAGATCTTGATCAAAAATTAATCATGATTATGACTGGACAAGCTTCTATGCTTGCTTTTCGCATGCGATTAACTATCATAATTTGTGTTGATTTAGAAGGCTACAGGGGTAACGTGGCTATCGTTAGCTCACAAGACCCTTCTGAAACTAAAGGTATCATCCGTCATCAAACATAACAACGCACAATTCAGACTCAAGCACTGTTCAAACTTTAGATTTGATCTATTTAGCACCCTACTAACAATCATCGTGCGTGCGTAAAACACCCTTTTAAAGACCCACTCTTTATACTTTAAACCTTGTGACCGGAAAAGTTTATTCAGTCATTGTTTTTGAAGACCAATATTGGTATTATAAATTTGTGAACAGTAAAAAGGGTTGTTCGAAACAACACTAGATGTAACTTTTTTTTGGAAATCTATTCGTTTTTAGTTTTCGAATTGACAAAATTGACTTAGTCTTATAAAGGCTCGGATATGGTTTGGTGTTTCAATTGATCCATATAATTGAAAGCATTCAGAGTCGACCTAAACATTTGTTTAAATCAAGATAAAGCTTGGTGCGCAGATGATAAATTTTGTAACGATGAACCAATTAACCATTCTGAACACAAGTGATTTACTATCCATTTATCAATTAGAAATCGGGCCTTATGCGCTAAACGGCTCAAAATCAGTTTTTCTATATCTTGAACTGAAATTGATGTGGTTGATCATGATTAGCTTATTACCAATCAATTTCAAACACTATGGCCCGTCATTTCAAACAAAAATTTGTCATAAAATGACTGAAAATATAGAACTTGGACTTGAAATTAAATTGGTTTTTTGGCAAAGTTGCACTCGATAATTTTGATTGATATTTTTAACTACTGGAAATTTTGATTGAAATGCTTGACCGTGTTGCTTGAATTTGATGGGCTAAAATTAGCCAATCAAATTTCACCTGCATAAACTTTAAATCAAGACATGGAAATTTTGATTTTGGGCTGTTTAATGCTTAAGACTCTACAAATTTTTTATTTATTAAATCATAACAAGCCTGGTCTTATATCAGGGGAAAACCCTGAATATTCCGACTGCCCCGTAGTTGGTATTGAATAGTTATTGCTGAAGGAAATTTGAGTAATGATGAAGTCGATACGACCGATTAGCTTGCCCCGGTTCAATTTGGAATGATTTTGTAGCGTGGCATAATTCACAGCGCATAAATAAATCGCGTTACGCCTTCAGCATCATAAATAACGTCTTCAGAGAGCGCATAAATTAGTCCAGAGCAAATAAGCAATTTTCAAACCCTCAGATTTTAACAAAAATAATCGAAGGTAAAATATCTTTTAACATTTGAACACAAGCGATATATTCAATGGGGTATTAAAAATTTGATCAATAGAATTGCTTGAATTATGGCGAATCCTCTAAATCTTCCAAAGGTTATTCATTTATAATCAGTTTTCACAAAAAAAAACATATATTTTAAAATCTGTATTTCCCCAAGCACAGTGTTAAGTACTAAGTGATATAGTTCGCATCAAGTAACACATTATTCGGATCAAATAGCTTGTTTAACTCAATTTGGATTAATTTCGGAGCCGACTAAATGTGCCAAATTTGCTACGCTTCAATAGAAAACTGCAATTGTCTAGCAAAACTTTTGTCTTGTGGGACTTCTGTTTGTCTGCTTTTTTTGCCAGTACCAAATTTCCCTAATTTTCGGCATTTTTTACTGAATTTTAAAAACGGTTCAGTGTTTTGCGGTTTTGGGCAAGTAATTGAGTTCAAAAAGTTTGCTTATTTTTTGCCATTTGATTTTTTTCATTATGTTGAGTAAAAGTTTTAGGTAGTTGTTTTCTTTATAAATTCAACGAGTGTTCTGAGCATTTGGTGCATCGATAGCAACCATGCTTGAGACGACAAATTCCAGAAGTAGGATTACAGCCGGGGCCTGTTTTTTGTGGAAACTGAAAATTTTCAAATATTTTAGACTTTGGTATTTGCTTATTTTTGACGACTTAAGTCCCTCAGAAAGTTTCGGTTTGTTTTGAGCATTTTGAAAGCTCTTTGTAAAGTTTCTAATTGTGCAGGAAATTTTGTTCCAGGAATTTTTTTGTTTGTTTGCATTTTTAGTTTTTTGATTTGTCTTTTCATTTGCTTATAATTATAGTCATTCAGTTGTGTATCGCGAGTAATGCGAAGATCCGCTTCGCCTCTGTGTAAAAAATTCTACTTAAAAGGGTTAATTGCAAAGTCGATGTTAGTCTGAATAAAGAAGCACACGAAGCCTAAGTGTTCCGTCGGAGCAAAATGAAGGTTAATCAAATCATATATGGCTGGAGTGAGTATTTTGTTAATTGTGCTAACGGGTGATGATCCGACGCAAGTTTGTACGTAAAGAAAAGAGACTGATACCAGTCATTCAAATGCAGCATCCAAAGCCTATCTTTTATATCCTTATTTTGCGACAATTTAATTAACACCGGAGAAACGGCAATAGATATTTTGAATGCTCAGATATTGGATGAAATGAAATGAGTTGTATGGGTATGTTGATACTTGATTCAGTCACCCATGGAAGTAACATTACCAGGTTTTTCTGATCTTATTTTACCATACCATGTTATCGCTTCTTTCAAATCGAAACAAAGGACAAAAGTCATTTTAAATTTGAGCTAACTATGCTACCGGTGTTTTCATTGAACAAATTTCTGTGAGTGAAATGATAGGTGATTGAAAGACCAAGTTCGGCGATATTAAGCGGAAACTTTATCGGCTCAAAATTGTTCCAAAATTAAATGAAGCAAGCCACCTGAAAGTGGGCCTGCCTCTTAGCCAGTATGTTTGTCGGTGTAGTTTGTGAGTTTATAAAACTGCTCAAAATGTAAAAGCCTCAGAACAATTTGTTTATGATTATGATTCTCATTGCTATTTTGTTAAATATCTCTATTTCAACTGAATGACTCTTCGGTTAGCGATGTTTAGTTAATTAACATTTTCCATAAATGTTTATATATTTTGTCTATACGAATAATACAAATGTTTGAAAGAACTCCGTGATCCTGGAAGTGATATCTGAAATTGACCATTGAGTTTATTTTCAGATCAATCCAAGATCGAGATTGAGCAGTCAGGAGTGTTTGCGGCTAAATATGTCGACAAACTTCCGGTGAGTTAATATTGAAACCTTAAGTTTTCAGGAATGACAGAAATAAGATAATTTCACCTCGAACTTTTGAACTTCTCATAAATCGACTGATAGGTGGCAATATTTACATCGATTTAATCACCTTCAGTGATTTTAAGCCTCATTAATTGGAAAAAGTTCTTTTAATTGGCGTGGTGAATAGAAATTTTCGTCTAAGATATCGTAAAGAAACTGGGAACTCTTCAACTACTCCTCAAAGCTCTATGGCACAGAATTGTCAGTAACGAATTGCCCCCCCCCCCCTATATAGAACTAATTCATCTATTAACCGTATGTGAATTTTGTAACTATTAGTGAATCTCCCCTTGAGCAATAGGGGATGGGATAGTTTAAGAGACCAGAAACTGTTAAAAAAAAACCAATCTTTCCCAGTATTTTTGTTGCCGCAATCATTATAGAATGCAAGTTCGTTAATCGTACCTAACTTTTAGAGCTAAAATTATAAGTCGTTATGAAAGGCATAATTTATTTTGAATTCTAGAAAGAATGACGAAAGAAATTGATCTGATAGTTGATGATTTTATAGTTTGAATGGTCATAGTTCATTGAAACTGTCTGTCGGCTAAATTCTTGTCAGTCTAATTTTGTTGTATTTTATAAAAAACATTTTGGTTAGTTTCCATAAATAATCGTCGATATTGCAAGTTACCTTATTTGACGTTTCTTACATTGTCATTATTCACTGAAGCAGCAAGGCTTAGACTACGATTGATACATTTTTTTTCGAGTTAAAGAAAGAGCCAACAAGCTTTTTTCCATCCTCCTAGTGCCTTGCTAATGTTGATCTCTTGTCATCTTTCAGGGAGTCCTGAAGAGCGAAAACTATGACCCCAATGGATCCAATGTCGACGATGATGGACACTCTCACGGACACTCGCGACAGAAACTGTACCTGGTCATGTTCGCGTGCATGTTCACAGGATGTGTGGTCGCTACTATTTTGATCTCAATCTTGAGAAGGAGGCCACGTGGTCGCATGGTGGGAGGCAACACTTTCGTCCGGGTCGACAACAACCCCCACCCCTTAAGTCCTGAGGACAAACATATTAACTCTCTCCAGGTTTGTTCAATTAGTTTTGAAATTTTCAGTTTGGAAAAACTTTTTTTCTTACGTTGTCATAATGCAATGAAACTTGGCATGGTGAACAAGTGAACAACTGAACATTTTGTTCTTCATACCTTACAACGTAATATCACACAATACAAAAAAAATGAAAATTTAAAGGTGGAGGAGTGGAAAAGAGTCGCCTTTAAAAAACTTTTTGGGTAAGCCAGCTAAAAATGAAGGCCTTAAAATAGCGCCAAAGGGGGTCGCTATCAGAAGGTCGAATCCCTGGGGGGTTCTCCGCCCTCTAAATCCGCTATGTTTCAAATATAATAAGCTTTTATATGTATTTTTTGTATCCCGAAGTTGTTGATTTTTCTTAAACGCCTCCTGTTTTTTATAGGTCAACGGGTACTATAATCCTATCTACAAATTCTTCGACGAACCTCAAGAAACCTAATTTGGGTTCATGCAACAGCGAACGAAAGAGCTAAAAGAACTGCTTAATGATTCCATGAACAACTATTCAGTTACAACTACTGATTGGAGTTGACTAATGCTTCCATTATTTCTGTCCATACCTGTAAATAGGAATTTTAGTTGTCTTGTTAAATTAAGGATCACGACGCAGTAGAATTTTTAACCCCATTTGGCTAATTCTTAATTTTAATGATGAATTAAATGATCTACTTAACTATTTCGAACTCTTATTAAGAGTCATGAACGTAGTGAACACTCTTATATAGGTCTTGGTGATTTCTTTTGTTTTTTTTTTCAGGAAAAGGTCTTAAAATTTGTTAACGCTCGAAGTTTGATTTTTAGCGGTTTGACTTTTGATTTCTTTTTAGACTCAGTTCATTTTTTTGTTCAAAGGAAGGCAAACTCCTATATCGAACAGCAAGAAACGTGTTGATCGATTTCTAGCTTCGAAAGTGAAATTTAATTTACAGATTTCCCATTGGAATAGAAATTTGACTCATTGATCCAGTTTTCTCAAATTGGGTTATTTTTATCAAAAAAGTGTCAATCATGAATTGTTCTAGAAAAAAGTTCAAAAAAATTCTAGATAGCTTATCAAAGCTATCAATTTTTAAGGTTTATTTTAATTCAAAGAGCTTTAAGGTCATGTATTTTTTCTTGAAAATTAGAAATTTGAAGTCTTTTTCTTTAATTCAAAGAGTTTTAAGGCCATGTATTTTTCTTTAAAATTCGAAATTTGAAGTTTTATTATATTTCCTTGCGTTCATGACTCTTTTCCAAACTGTCTGTTGGCTGTGTTTTTAAAAATTGCCCGTGTTGCCTTTAAATATACCGCAGAATATTTCAATACCTAATTTATAGATGTATAACTATACCACCGCAAGCAACATCTGGTAACTGGGGAAGGGTAAAAGTTAAGTAGGTCCAAAATATTTATTTAAATTTACGTGATGCGGTAATTTGTACATGTTATCTGGAAACTACTTCAAGGTCAGCCTTCTATAAAGAGCCAAAACATCAAAAGGCTAAAAAAATTGTGTTTCTTGTAAGATGTTTGGTGATAAGATATTGGCTGCTCAATTTAGTTTCATGATAAAGTGGTCTTTTGATACATTTGCGATTGCAGACTTTCTGTTCAGCGACCTACCTTTTTTTGCTGCTTTACTATTCAATTGATTTCATTCATGAATAATGAGGTATATTTTTTCAAATAAATTCGTTTAAATAATTCGTGAATTCAATTAGATTATAGTAAATTAGTCACACCGATATCAATTTTTAGTTTCATAAAGTCATAATCCATCTTAAAAGTTCTATTCTATTTCTATTCTGACCAGTGAAAAAAAAACTTAGCATAATGTTCAAAAACTATCGAAATAGTCAAAATTGTAGCTCTGGTCGGGATAAAATAAACCTCTCACCTCTCATACAGCCAATCAAGCCGAACTTTTAAATCTTGAGTCACCAATTTAAGATTTGACCAAAAGTGATATATAATAAATTGTATGAATCACAACTAAGGAGAGGATGGCCAATGTGATAAAGTCAAACCTTGACCCTAACCAAGTAGGTAGTGCTCTAATAAAATAGTGCTCTCTAATGAATATAAAATCCATATTGTTTTTCACTCAAAAAATGCATTGAAAGCGCCACTCAACTGTTTTAAAGTCCATTCGTCTAAATTGAGCTGATAATTTTGGAATTCTCAACTAATGCCTGCAAAGATGTCAACCCAACTCCCGACTGGCCAGTAAATAGCAGATATAAAGTAATAGCGGTTATCAGCTCGATCCCTGTGATTTATTCAAATAACAAAAGTTCAGTTGCAGTAAATTTAGGCTTTCTGACTACTCTTTCTGCTGTTAAAAAATTTGGAACATGTCAGACATTTTGTTCAATTCGTGTCGAAAAGAAGGGAAAGAACTTCTGCTTTGATTGAATAAAAATTAGGTAAAATTACCGCAAAAGAACAACTAAAAATAGCTCCCGAATTCGATTTTTTATGACCAATCAAGTTTTTGCGAGAAAAGCAGATCATTTTTCCTCGACAACAGAAGAACTCTTCTTGAGCACGTTGCTAATCAAATTTTGACTGGTATAGCCTTAAATTGATATCACTAACGTTTTTACGAGCCTTTCCTGAGATTTTTTGTTTTTTTATACCCCTGGAAGTTTTTTATTCGAAATATAGTTGTTTTAAGAAAAATGCCAAAATATCAAAAAATTTCATTCTCAAATTATTCGCAAAACAACGAAGGTTATGAGAGAAGCTCAAATTTTGAGCTTTTTAAATTAACTGTTTCATGCCTCATCAGTACCGCAAACTAAAAAACTATCAAATTAGGTAAGTCCAGCTTTAGATGTGCGCTAATTGTTCTTGAAGTTCAAAGAGCTTTAAGCTCATCTGTTTTCTGGGTAGTTCGAAAATTGAAATTATTTCAAAAAAAAACATGTCTGAATTTTTTTTTCCTGTTAACTTGCGTTCATTTACTCTTTTCCAATTATCTGTCGGCTATTTTAAAAAATTTTCTCATTTTTGAGAAAAACCGGTTTTAAATTTGTGATTTTGTTGAAATTGAAGCGAAGAGGGCGAGCATGCAGGTGCTTAATAGGCTTATAATAGAAGACTAGAAATTCAAGTTGGTCCGCGAGAAGATAACTGTTGTCGGCTATACTTCATTTACTATTTGTTTTAAGATTCTTCAATTCTAGGTTTTTCAAATCGTCGCATTAAATTGCTCGATCACAAAAAATATCCGACAACACGGTCCGACCGCAAAAAGTTTTGCATCATGACATACGTTTTGATAATTTCGTGTGGACATTAAGGGACAGAACTTATTGCTTAGATGAATGAAAGTTGAGTAAAGCTACTGATAAAGAATAAACAAAAATGCTTCCAGAATTCGATTTTTGATGACCAATCGAATTTCTGCGCGAAATGCGGATCTTTTTTTGTCGACACTGGAGTGTTTCTTCGGAATGCTGGAAATTCAAATTTTGGCAGGTATAGCTCTAAATTGATATCACTATTGGTTTTACAAGCTTTCGCTGAGATAATCTGAGATCATTCATTGAATGAAAAAAATGGCGCCATTTCAAAATTAGTTTTAGAACCTTTGAGAGCGCGTTCTTGGGAATATAATATTTCTTATTTTCATTTTTTCTATCAATTTTTGATGATAAGTGTTGTTGGACATTCTTCATTCCCTGTTTTTTTTGAATTTTCTTCAACTCTAGTTTTTTGTTCTAATCGTTACATCAAATTATTTTGTTCAAAAGTTTCAATGCTAATTACACCTTTACGGGTTATCCTTGTTTATTAAGTGTCCATAAATGTACGAATATACTTATATAGGTCACGTTGATTTTTTTTGAAGTTTATTGATTTTTGAAATTTAAAGACTAAATCTATCCAGAAAAATTTCAACCATTTGGTTTTAATTTTGGCGTTCTTTGGCTGTCTTCTAACTCTCTGCTGACTTTTTTTACGACCATTGAAGATGGGAAGCAACGTTGCATTCGTTGCTTTTCTGTTTTTTATTTGTTTTCTGCGCAAATCTGGTATCACAAATTATCATCGGAATGAGTTGGTTGATATATCATAACAGAGTTCTGTTAAACGAAATTCGAACAACATTTATCATAACTCAAAACGTTGTTCGAGTATTGAAAAAAAAACGCGTTCAAAATTTTTGAGATATAGTCTAATTTGGAGCAGGAAAATGTTAGCTAACTTCAATTTTTTAATTTGTTTTGTGTTTAGTTTTTTTGAAAATGAAAATGTAAATGTCGGGTGTTGCTTAGTTCAATAACTTTACACGCGATTGTGTAGCTATTTTATTACACCTATGAGAGTAAAAAACGACACAAAGTTGAAGAAAAATTTAAAAAGAAAAATTTGTTGATTTTTCTATGAAGGAGGTAGAAAAATACTGTGCTAAATGCACAGCAATCGGCTTTTTGTTGCCTTTTTCTCCTGGACACAATCGTTGCGGTAAAAAACTTTCAATTTCAAAATATGAGTGTTCCCGTCTTCTGTGCAAAATGAAGTTTTCTTAAAATTAGTTTTAAAAACTTTCTTTGACTCTGTATACCAAACGAAATGTAGTTGGTCTTAAATTAACAAGTAGAAAGCTTGAGCTGTGAAATCAAAACTGGGACTAAAAACACAAACTTTTGAAATTAGTTGTTGCTTAAAACTCATTCGTTAATCTTATAATCAGCACAAGCTATGTTGAGTACAAAAAATATGTTTTGCGTCTGGTAACGTGTTGTTAAAAGAAATTTGTTTGCCTCATTTCATTGTGAACAATTAACTGTTCAGACTTTCAAAGAAAACGGAATATTCATGCTCGCCCGTTGCAGTTCCATAGCAATTCAGAAATGTATAATTGTTATTGCATTGTTTTGACATGTTTCAGGGATGTACCAGCGCAAATACACAAATAAACTATGTTTTTTTTCTATGATAATTGGTTTGCTATTACTTGTTACGAAAACATTGGTGTGACATCAATGAAAACCGATGTGACATCTATTTTATAATAGTTTTGTTGCATTGATCTATGTCACATCCATGTTTTCCATGATTTTTCGATGATTTCCTTGCTCGTTTTTGAGCCCAACATTGGAGTTATACTGATCATTTTCTTGAATTTTATAACATCTGGCACCTGTGTTTATACTAAGAAAAATCGAAAATAAAATATTTTTGTTGTTTTTTAATTTGAGTTATAACTATAATAAAAAAAAATTTGAAAATTATTTCAATGATATCGAAGATTGGTGGATTTGGGGACCGGCAAAAAACCAAGATGAAACATCAGTTTATTTTTCCTCCATGTTTCATCCATGTTTCATGGATGAATCATATAACTGACATCCATGTTTCAGGCATGATTCATCGATGAAACATCAATGTAATTTGCATTCATGTTTCATAAATGAAACATGGATAAACATCGTTAAAGTTGCAGTGCAATATTCAGTCAAATTTCCCCGAGCAAAATAATTTGAATTACCCCATCGAAGTTCGAACTTAAAAAGATAAATTACCTACAATTTTTTTTGTAAAGTTCTGGGGGTTTGGAAATTGCCAAATTGGCCATGTTCTGGATTAAACTATGAGCGCTTTGAAGAAATTATTCATTTTGCTGAGAGCGTAACGCGAAATATTTACTCGTGGTGAATTATCCCGCACAACAAAATCGTTCCAAAGTGAATTGAGGCTAGCTAATTAGTCGTATTAATTTAGTACGAAAACTTCACACTGTGTTATTGTCCAAAACTTGTAGGTTTTCAATGTTTTCTTTTCCCAAAAATTATTAGATATTAACTAAGGCACAGTCGGAACATTCAGGGTTTTGCCGTGATATACTAGCAGTTTTGTTTGACGCTTACTCTTAAATAGGACAAAAATTGCGCAAAATAATATCATCAAAGTAGTCACAAATTCAAATCCCTATAATCCTGATCAAAAAGCCGGTAAAACTTGCTTTTGATTTTGAGCTTTCGACATCAATTTCAAATTATTTATGTTTATTTCAGGAGAACTTTGAGCACAATTATTCCGTTATTTTCCTCGAAAGTTTTTGATTGATGGCTAAGATAAGACGGAGGACCGCAGCAGTACAACATGTAAAAAGTGAATAAGCCAACTAGTTCTTAACAAACTTTGCGGCCTGAAGATCTAAAGCTTTATTCCACCAGATCATGACAATATAAATTTTTTAGTTTCTCCCCTTGGTTACCACTATAGAAATTCAACAAAAAACTAATCGTTATTTCAATATTTAGGTCAATTTTCTTCTCGGACAATTAATTATATATGTTTTTTTTTGTTTTAGGTTGTCTGGCAAAAAAGTTTGTCAATAAGGTAATGGTTTTTGTCAATCAGGTGTTAAAAAACGGGTTTCGAAAAAGAGTTGAGAAAATTCTACTTAAAGTATACAAACCATGTACAACTTAACTAGAACAAAAAAAATTAAAAATGAGTTCAATTAAATTGTCTGTTCTAAAATTAACAAAATCAGTGAATGATTGACCAGTGGTCATCTCAAGATGGTATATACTGTTATCTAATCAATATCGAAGGTCAAAAGAGTAAAATTAAAAAAATCGCAACATTCCCTAAAAGGAAAAATTTACACATTTCTACATTTAAACTAATACCAACTCTTAATATACCCATTTCAAAACAATTAGGAAATGTGTTGAAATAAAATATCTGTTCTAAAACTAACAAAAACAGTGAAGGGTTGACCACTGGTCGATTAATGACGGTGTTGACTGGTATCTAATCAATACCGAAAATCAAAAAATAGATTGATGAAACAAATCTCAACAAGACCCTGAAAACTATTGTTGTCAGGGTAAAAATGCAGATTTTTCCGTTGTTTTATAAATAGATTCAAAAAATGGAAAATTTTGACGGTTGATTTTTGAAAAATTATCTGACTGCAATTTAAATATGAAACAAAGTCAGCGATCAAAAGAACAAATTTGGGAATTATAGCTAACCTGGTGTGCTTAACAAGCTGAATGAAATACTCAATTTTTTTTTGTTTCTACTAAAAATCCAAATTACTGGTTAAGTCTTTGATCATTGCAAAATATGATAGCCTAAAATGTGAACAAAATCTTTATGATTATTTGAAAGCAACAAAATATTCTGAACTTATGACGTTTTCGACGTTGCTTAAAACTTTTTCAGTATGCGAGAAAACCCAGAAACTGTCTCGGAAGAGAGGTTAGACACCTGATGTAAAACATTATCAAAGTAACCTAAATTGATCAGTTTCAGCAGCAATTTTCATCAACGTTTGTTCATTCTCTTTCAAGAAAAACGAAAAAAAAACAATTTTACGCCTTTCACATTTCAATTTTAAATCGCATTTCACATTTTCTGAACTTCTTCATTTTTAGCTCGTTTGTTTTGTGAAAATTATCTGGAATGTTTTGAACGAATTTTTGAAACTGGATAACTGTTGCTATCAGATTGAAAAAACTCAAATATCTGAAAACATGCGCACAATTGAGATTTAAAAAGTTTGAAAAGACAATGGAATGGCTTTATTCTTATACTTTACGACTAATTTGATTGTGATATTAAAGTTTTATTTCTAAAAAAAAATTTTTTTCATGACAAACTTGTTTTTGAAAAATTTCAAACTTTGATCAGAAAAGTGAACCTGTTAGAAGGAAACAGTGCTCGTTTTCCTCCCCTTCCCCACTCCTCACACGACCATCAATTTTAAGGTGAATAAGTGGTTTTACGAGGTTAATTATGAAGACCAAATATGTTTGGCACAGCTTAATTAGTCCGCATCTCAATTTTGATAACGGTCGGACAAGGTGAACTGTAACTTTACTAGTAAGAAATTGCAGGTGGGAGGGAAAGGAAAAAGAGTCGGAAACATCCTTCAGATAATCACAGTTTGCTTTTAAATAAGAATGGAATTCTTCTTTTGGAATTAAATATTCCTATATAGATTTTTTTTGCAGATTACACTGGTATCGTCGGGTCTGGTGAAACGAACTTCAGTAAAATGGGAATAACTTTGAAAACAAACTAACAGTTTAAATGACTGGGGAAATTTGATTGAGGTGTCCGTCAGCAAAATTAAATTTAACTATTGTGTGTCGGATAACAGTTCCCTGATAGCAATATTTTTTAGCTGCTAAGATAATGCGAAAAAAGATTTGTTACAGACACAAAAGCTTTTAAGTTGATCACAACTTAGGTTGCTCTCTTTTTTAGGTTATCTATTTGACAGTTTGAGTGTAAGTCAGAATTAAAACTGAAAATTTTTTTGAATGCAGAAAAGCTACCGCGATTTCATCTGCCCATCCAAAAACTAACTGTATAACCACGTTTTTTTTTGAAATTTAATTTTCAAAATGATGTAAAATTACCTTGCCCAATTTATCAACCGAGATGATTCACTATTTTTTAGAAAAGTCAGATTCAAACTCTTTAAATCTTGTCTGGTTAAAAAAAGAATCGTACTCTTCAAAATTTTTTTAGTAATAAGAATCAGAAAGCAAGTTAATTCCAATTTAGGGCTACTAACATTATTTCAGGAATTTTAATTCAAAACTTACAGTTTTTTAGATTGAGAGGACGTCAAGAATTTTTTTACAATTGAGTTATATCTCCAAGCTTAATATCGTCACTAAATTCTTCAATTTAAGTCTTTTTATATGACTTTTGTTTAAAAATCTCAAAGTTTTATAGGCCGAACAATCTGTTGATAAACTTTAAAAGTTTTGGCCTTTAAACTTCAATTTGATTAATTTTTGAGTATGTAAAATTTGGTTTTGTTGAAAAAATTCACTTTCATTCCAAGAGTTATGTGATATGTCAGTTTAAGCGAATGCAGGTACTCTATATTGCTATAGTGGTTCAATACAAGCCTGTGATGTTTTTATTTCTTTTTATGTGGTGAAAAAAATAGAAATTTGACGAGATCAAAAAGTTAATCAAGAACAGTTTTGCTATGATCGATTTACGAGTTGTTTTCTTTTTATCCTTTCGAAAAAAACAGGTGTCAGCCAGACAACTCACTTTTGGTTTTTCAGATATATTTTTTAAGATAATTTGAATTCATCGAAAAATATGGAAGTGTTCTTATGTTTTGTACGAGAATTCGACAATGTTGGTTACGCGTCAAGTCTTTTTCATTGTCAATGCCTTGTCTTTTCCATTGTCAATGTTACATTTAATGTTTAGTTTTGAATAATTTTTTGAGTATCAAAGAGGCAGCAAGCTATATAAAGTGTTCTTAATTTTTTGAAAATATCATTTCAAATTTTGCTTTAGTTTGGCAAAAGTATCAAAATTCCCCGACAGATATATGTATATGTTTACAAATTTGTTTGCTTACCCAGCGGACATCACAGAGAAAGCAATTAAAATGATTGTGTGCTTTTCAAAAAAAGCCTATTAAAATCTTAAAATAATATTTCTTTGAAAAACTACAATGGCCAGACGAAAATTTAAAAACAAAAAGATGAATCGACAGATATCAGGTTCGCCCAGCGGAAATTAAAGCGACTAATAATTTCAAAGATCATTACTTTCATTTCTTGTTTTACCCAGAGGAAATCCTTGGGGTGAAATAAAACCTAAGCTCAGATTTTTGTTCACTTTTTGGTTTCCTTGCTTCGCAGAAGTTTCATTTTTCATTTTCCTAAAAGTGCAGCAATTTACTATTCCGACTTTTGTAACCAAAGTAACGGAATATTTGAGCTCGGGATGGGTTTTTTCTTCAGACAAATTTCGAATTTTTAACTAGCCATTTTTGACGGAACTTTTTTACATCATTCGAAAGTTATTGTTGTCCTGAGCTTTTATTTGAAAAGATAGTTCATCTGTTATCATTTTTTGCAAAGTTATGGGGGTTTACAGATTGCCATTTTGGCCAATTTGGGACAATTAACGCGCGATATGTTTCGCGCTATTAACAAGTAGGCGTAGATTTAATCTGTCTTAAAACCGTTCCAAATTTGTTAAAAGAAGCTTATTTGCTAAACATATTTGATAATCGGAGCGAAATCGATTAGTTTGTACTTTATCTGGGGGGATTTGTGGGGGGATTATTTTTACAAAAATCTCAACTTTAAAAAAAATAGTAATTTTAGTTTATTGCATTTAATTTGTTTCTTGTTATTATTACAGCTCAATAGATCTTAAAAGGCAGTCGGAACATTCAGGGCTTCGTCCTGATACTAGCAGTCTTGTTCACTTTTTTTACCATTTGTTGTTCTGACTTAAGTAACGAAAGTAACAGAAAATTTGTGCTCGGGGTTGGTTTTTTTTTCTTCAGACAAATTTAGACTTTTAAATAGCCATTTTTGACGACACTTTTTAAAATCATTTGAAAAGTATTGTTGCCTTGAGCTTAAGTTCAAAAAAGATCTTTCACCGGCGATCTTTTTTCGTAAGGTTATGCGGGTTTAAAGATTGCATTTTGCCAATTTGGGACAATTAAAGCGCGATATATTTCGCGCTATTACCGATTAAGCGGAGATTTAATACTTCTCAGAAATCGTTCCAAATTGGTTGAAGAAAGCTTACTTGCCATAATTGATTTCTTACTCGGAGCTAAATCTTTTACTTTGTGTTTTTTATGGCGTGTGGGGGGACAAAAAAATCTCATATTAAAAAAATTTCATTTTTTTATTACATTTAATTTTTTTCATGTGATTACTGTTCTATAGACCTTAAGAGGCAGTCGGAACATTCAGGGCCTCGCCTTGATACGAGCAGTCTTGTCTTCTTTTCAGTTGAACCCAAAATCGAGTTCAATTTCCGAATTTGGTTTGTCATATGACACTGCTTTTCGTATTTTTTGCACTACTTTTTTTCTAAAAGGATTGAATTTGTTCTTTTTTTTTGTAGATTTTGTTTGAATGAGTCAACTAAAATATCTCTGGGCACAATTGTTTTCTAATGACGAATCAGGTCCGAACTAAAGGCCGGGAAGGGCTAGATGATTTCATTGCAGATGAGGTCATTCATTTCTCGTGAACAATTGAAAAAATAGAAGACAAGCCTTTTTCTTAAAACTAGCATTTTTATTTGGCACCCATGGAACAGGGATGTTATGATCCACTAACCGCTCAAAATTCTAAGCTTTTTTATAATTTATTGGTGAGAAAATCAAGAAAATTATTTTTGGTGAGAAAATCAAGAAAATAATTATGTCATTTCATGACATAAGACTGGACAAATTTTTCGTTTTTTCTTAAATCCACTCCTTTCAAAATCCTGATTTTGCCTCCCGTCGCGATAAAAAAGGTACTATTATTTTTAAAATCGAGAACAATTTCTTTGAAGTGAATCGTGAAGAAGCTATCGTTGTAATCAATCAAGTCAAAGTGATAAACATATCCGCAGTTTAAGAATGCAAATTTGTTTTTTTTTGAAAGAGATTTCACAGAACTGTATCCGGGAATGTCAATTAATTTTGCAATTTCTACCAAAGCCACGAAGGTTTAAAGTTAAGCTTAAATAAGAATAGATTTTCTTTAGATTTTCAAAAATACTCTCTGAATTCAAATTAAGTTCCTCATTAGTTCCTCAATTATAGGACAAAAAATTAACAACTCGAATTCGAAATTGGTGAAGTGAATTAATATCTTCTGGAGCCTTCTTGATAATTAAAAATTTGTTGATGTCTGGGAATCTATCAAAGTCAAAACATTATCTTTGACAGCTTCATTGGAAAATTAGTTCTTCATGAATAAGCCTGGTCTGTTAAGCATCCTGGTTGATTCTTGTTTCAGGAAACTCAAAAGCTAAGTGTCATGTGACATGGGAAACATTATAATATTCCAATTAGTTTGATTACTCGTATTTCTTAAGAATTGCTTTGTTCAAAATTAACCATAATATTGAAACATTTTCAAAAATAGTCTGTCAACACTTTTATTTGGTATTCTAAACGTTATACTCATTGCATAGTTCTAAAATTTTGTGGCTTTATCACCGTTGATTTTCTTCTTATAATTTTAATTGTTTGGATCTAAAATGGACAGCAATACAACTTCTTCGATTGAGCTTTGTGACGAGAGCATTTTGTTTCTGAGTAGACTGTCTTGTTTTGGCTCTGACAAATATCATCTTACCAGCCTCTGCGGGACAATTTTGAGTGTGATAGGACTGGTTCTAAATTTCTTCACTTACAAGACAACACTAGCTCTGTCTGATCAATCAACAAGGTATAACTCAAATTTGCTGAGCAAACGTAGTTCGAGATATATTAATTTAAGATTTCGCCTATACTTTTTCTCGTCTACCAGGAATAAGAAAATAATTACGTCGAGCTCAGCCTCAAAAAAATTTCATCCATTTACTGTTTTGAAATACTTTTTCTTGTTGTGGAAAAAACATCTGAATAAAATTGCTAACAACTCCTAAAAGTTGTCTTGCATCATTTTACTAAATATATAAAAAACAAAAAAAATCACAGCGTCAAAATGTGAGCTGTGATTTTTTGCAAGTACTCAAATATATTTTTTAAATAAGCTTTCCAATCTTGAGCCAGAGCTCTGAAAATTCCAATTTTTGTCCAATTTGTCTTCAAACAATTGAAGATGTTCTTATATCAGGTTTAAAAAAAAAACAAAAAAAAATCAGTTTGCAATACGATACCAAACGGTGAATTTTGAGAATTGCTAGTGATTTCTGCAACAAATAGAAAAAAAATTGTTGCGGAATCCACGAACGAATAGTTAAAACACTATATGGCTCAAATCGCTCCAAAAACAGAAGAAATTGCCGAATTCGCGACAAAATTTGCGGAATCCAGAGCATTTTGTGAAATCCACTAACAAACAGTAAAATGCGTATATTAAAATAAGCTGTCGCATAATTGTAAACTGCAAGCAGGATCCCCAAATTGTATGAAGAATCCGCAAAATGCAAGTAGAATTATCAAAATGTAAATGAAAAACGCCGAACTTGCTAAATCCGCTTGCATTTGCAGAATCCGCTTTAATGTGGGGAATCCGGAACAACTAGCTAAATTAGCTTGTTACAGAATCAGCTACAAAACTTAATATCCCGACAAAAATTGCGTAACACAATTTTGAGTGCGGAATCCATCATATTTCAAATCAATTTTTGCGATCGGAACAGTTTCAGAGCCAATTTTACAAAAACATTTTGAAATAGTTTTGAAAAGAGTTTTTTAAACGGGTTCTAGGAGTTATAAGACTTGAAAACCTGGTAAAAATTATCAGAAATTGAGACGAATAAATATACTAAACTTCCAAATTTTCACTGTTAGCAATCTTTATAACCAAAAAAAATCCGAGATAGAGTGAAGGGCAGTCGGCATTTTCATTCCGACCATTAAAAATGGGGAGGATCTTTGTATTCGGGTTTATTTTATAACTTTTTTTTTCACTTAAATACAGGTACCACAATAACTCATCGGACTGGGTTGAATTATACACCATGCTAAGACTCTTTTTGTCGTAAATCGAACCACATTAAAAAGTTTCTTAAAAAAATCACACTGTCGAGAAAAACCGGTTTGAAATTTTTGGTTTTTCACTAATTTCGACTTCGACCAAATAAAGTGAAAATAACTTGTTAAATTGGTCATTTAGGCTAAAACAATTATTTTCTTCAAACTGAAACTAATTTTGAAAGCTTTTATTTGGGAAATTACTGGCAAGAAAATCTTTTTTTATTATTTAACAAATTTTGTTTAGAAAATATTTAAAAAAACTCGAATTTTTTTTGATATTTTTGAAATTTTTTTTGTTATTTTTTTATTGGAGATATGCCTATTATGCCTATAATGTTCTCGATTATGCCTAATTTTCTGACTTTTTACGCATGTGTCTAATTTTATTATCACATCACAAACAAAAAATAAACTAATTTGAAGAACTGAAAAATTTGGTCGTAAATATGGTCGGAAAATTACGACCTACTAGCGCAGCAATCGGCTGGCGGTTATCTTTGTTATGACTTGGGCTTGATACACATGGCATAAACTCGATAAACTTATAGGTAAAAAACCTGTAGTCCTTTTAAAAATATCAAAGTTATCAAAAATATCATTCTTAAGACTGGGAAGGAACGATGGAGTAGAGCTAGTTCTTTTGCAGCCGATTTTGATTCCTAAAAAAATTTCATCTTTTTTTGTTGTCGAGAAAATTGGTCTGAATTTTTTCTCTTATTTATTGGACAAAACGTTGATGACAGAAATTTGATATGCGGCAGAAAACCAAACTAATTTTTTCTCGAAACTAAACTTTTTAATGGCTAATGATAACCATTTGACCTTGTACTTTTTTTTGTGGATTTAATTGGTTTTTTCTGGAAAGGAAAACACAAAAAACTGCAAACAAAAACGGAAAACACTTTGAATATATATGAGTTTCATCCACTTTGTCTGTAACTGTACAATTTTTTGATTTGAAACAGTCCTTGTTGCTTGCACAGCAACCGGTTGTTTTTAGTTGAGCTCTTATATATTTTGTTAGTTGGGCTTCATACACATGGCAAAGACTCGAAAAAAAAACAAGCACAATGTTTTTTTTTCATTTCTCGAAATTCAAATTTAGCAAAATGATTTGAAAAAAAACCGAGTTGAAAGCTGAATTTTAGCTCTAAAGATTATTTTCAAATTTTTGAATTATAATAAGGACTGAAAATTCTTTCGAACTTTCAAAACGTTTTTATGCTTAATGAAGAAAAAATATAGAAAAGAAGCGCGCGATCTATCCAAAATTTTTGTTTTTTGAAAGTCCGGCAGTCGAAGTAACCTGAACAGAGCTTCAAAATTAGATTGGATAGAGGTTACTGTATAGTAGCTTAGTAGCAAACTACTTGTTTCGACCACTGAAGATAAGAAAAAACTTGGCGGGCCAATTTTAGATTTTTATGTTTTGAAACTTAGTTACTACTGGTTGGCAGCAAAACAATACATGAACAAAAAATGAGAGTAGTATATGAACTTCTATATAAATTGAAAGTTAGCCGCGTATTGAGATCTGATCTCGTTATATAACATCTTGCAATATCGAATCATGGTTTTAATTTGAACCAAAAAATGGGAGGAGACTTTTCTACAAAATGAGACGTCATTTCTCCGAAACTTAACCTCCTCCTTTCAAATTCATTAATGCAAGTTATCCTGCACATTTCAGGAGGTTCTCTTTCACCTTGTCTCATACGGTTTTTGTTGGGAGCAAAATCAGTAAACCCTGATTAGTTTTTTGCTCTGCTTTCAAAAAAATTCCCTCTCTCCACTATCTTTGAACATAATCTTAGTCTATACGCTGAAATTTCCTAGCTTCACTTATGCTTTTAACTCCACTTTTTTTCATTCAATGAGTTTCAGTTTTAGGACAAGTTCTAGATTCATTTTTGAGCTCAACATTTTTTTTCAATCATCGTCGCTAGTCATCAAGTCATCAAATTTCTCACTGCAAAATATCAACCTGTTGGATTCACTGCAAAAACAAGTTGTATTGACTGTAAATCCTAATTTCAGCTCAAAATTATCAGCAAGCCATTTTTCTAATTTTTCAAACCTTAATGTTTTCCAAATAAAGAGACTTTTTAGCTCAATTAGAGAACAAACGGTCTCATTTCCTTGTTCAACGGACAAAATTTCTCCAAAAATTATTAAAGCTGTTCTTCCTGTGAGTTTTACGACTGACCGAAAATTCTCCCACTTTCTGATACTTAGAAACAATCACTGAGTGAAATGTTTTTCTACTTTCTTTGAGAGTCTCTCACAGTAAATTAAACTCTCTTTTTTCCTCAGATTAGAATCCGTTATATTAGAGTTTTCAACAACTTCACTAAAACAAATCACTATAAACTGGAAAAAAAGTTTTGTCCTTCTCATATTGCAGGTTTCGCCGGAATCTGTTACTTAGTCAGCCTCACCTCGCGGCTGATTTTTAAAAAGTAAAATGAGTTTCTGTTGTTGTAGCCAAAGTTTGTTCCTCTCTTATAGTTTTTTAGTAAATCCTTTTTGAAATCCCTAGCTAGTCCTAAGTCTAAACATCTAAAACTTTTCACAGGAAGTTTATCACTCGAGGACTGATTTATTTTATTCACTAACTTGGTTTTCACTGAGTTGGAATGTGTCCTGTCCATTTGCGCATAATTTTTTTTATCTTTGAGACAAAAAATGTTCAGTGTCCTCTTTTTTTCTGTGGTCCGTTTAAAATGTTGTCAAATTTTTCTTATTTTTAGTCAAAATTTTTTCATGTTTCAAAATAACTTTTATCAAAGAACAAAAGCATTCAACTCCTTCGGAAGGCTTTTAACACGCACATATCTTTCGGGTTAAACTTTGTCTTCTTCTTCTAACTTAAACTACAACTTTTCAACTCTCGTAATATATTCAATTACAACTTTTTAAATTTTCTTTCTAATCAAGTACAATTCTGAAATAATTTGCTGCATACTGTGTCTCTCCACGCTTTCAATTTCCAAACTTCTCAAGCCATAATTCTCTTGTTTTTTTAGTATTCTAAAAACAAAACAGATTTTTTAACTAAGCATTGAACTAGTTTATGCCAAACATGCAATTAGTTTTCAAACAAAAATTCTCTTCCTTTTCATAAATATTCCCTTTCATTTCCAGCGGTAGCATTCTTTCTACAATTGGTTGCAAAATATCTCTCGTCTACTTCTTTATTGATAACCAAATTTAGCTCAAGATGAAAAGGTCTAGCTTGAAAAACCTCTGCAAAATACAAAAACCTTCAATTTTTAAAAAAGTTTTTTGTCTGATTTAGAATCTTTTTAACTAAACTATTTTTCTGAACAAATACCCTATGTTCCATGTAACCTCGATAACAAATACTCAGTCAAATCAAATCGCATAGTATAAATAAGCATGTATGTTTTGACCAAGTTTGCTCCAAAACCTGCCAGTCTGCTTACCGGGCAACACAAAGTTTTGAAGTATTTGTTTTTGTCGACTCTGTTCGTTAAAATTGGCTCAAATTCAGATGTCACAGCGGTTGAATACGATGCCCGCAAACAACAACGAAATTTCCGTTAATCATCCATCACCACGTAATTTAATAACTTCAAATTCAAGCGCTTATCAGTTTTTATCTATCTCTCATTCTCTTTTTCTTTGTCACATTGTGTCTGCCTCTTTCTCTCTATTTCTTGCTCTCGTCTGCTTTTTTCAGCTTTCCTTGTGACTCCAGATTTCCTTTTGATCACCGAATTGTCTCAATGCGCTGTCTTTTTTTTGCTTTGCTTTGTGGTTTATCTGCTTGCTTGTCCACTATCTTTTTTGTGGCTTTTTTCTCGCCTGTCTATCGTTTGTGTGACTTTACAACTGTCACCTAGTCACAGCAAGCTTTCCCAAAGTTTTTGTTAAGTCAGACAATTATGATTTCTGACTCGTAATTTGGCAGTTGGCCTCCCAATTTACCACAGGTTGGCAGCAAAATAAGGAAAAACAACAGTTAAATAGAGAGCCATATAAGAGCAGTAAATCAATTTTTTATGTAAACTAACCGCGTATTGAGATTTGATCCAGTGACATGACATTGCCTGATATTGCGAGACATCGTGCGATATCTAATCTACTTCTAATTTTTAATCAAAAAATTGGAAATGACTTCTCTACAAATTGAGAAATCCTTTCTCACATTTTAACACAAATAATTCTCTATAAACCTTGAAAACTTCATTTATTTCAATGAAATTAGTTGTTGTTATTGTTTAGCGTCTTTTAGGAGTTTAGATTTTAAGCAATCCTTGAAAAATTCGAAAACCAAAAAAAAAATTGATTTTTTATTTCTCAAAAAATTTCTCATTACACCGCAAACAAAAAGTGACACAAAAAAAGAGTTTTTTCAATTATTTCAATTTAAGCGTACGAGCGTTTTTTGTACGAGCGTTTTGAAACCCTACATTAGTTTAGTTTTTTTGCTGAGTTTTAATATAAGTGTAAGAAAAACTAGGTACTTTTATGCTTTCTTTTTTATCAGCACTCTTCTAATGGCTGATCTTGCTGTGTGGGATACCATTTCACTTCTTCAAGATGGTGTTGCCGACATAGGACTGAAAACTTTTGGAATAAAGCTTGCCAGTTACCACAGCGTTGGATGCAAGGTTCGTTTGCATTTGTCTTTTGGCAGATAAGCAATAAAGAAACTCGAAATTAAAAAAAATCGTGGAATTTGGTCGCGATAGATATTGCATTGTCTATTACAATTCTGATTACAGATAAATTTCGATGAATTATTTTTTTGGTGAATTTTGTGCAGCCAAACGGAGTTAAACTATCTTGAGAAAATTTTTTCAGATTTTTTACTACCATTCATGGGCGAGCACTATCAATGCCGCCTGGCACATCTCCGCCCTGGCTACCGACCGTGCTCTCACCCTCGTCTATCCTATCTGGCACCGTGGACTGGACAAACAAAAGACTGCCCGACGTATTTCCTGGTCTCTCTCGCTCTTCGCCTATGTTCTAGTGTTGCCCAACTTCTACTTCTTCGCAATTGACGCGAATGGCGCTTGCCAGATGGCAACGGCCAAAAAACCAGTTTTACAGGCGGGGACAAATTCAAGCTGTTAAGAAACATTTTTAAAAACGTTTTTAGATTAATGCATGAAACGGGTTTTCAGAAAGTTCATTTACGTAATCAGACCAATTAATTATTTTGCGATGAGTTCATTAGTTAACTTATCATAAGCCACATAAAAAAATAGACCAGATAAGATATTTCATGACAAATTTTTGCGCTAATTCTCTTTCATGGAAGCGTCGAAAAAATAAACGCAATTTAACATTGCGTTTTGCTTGAACTTGAAAAAAAAACAAGAAGTTGAACTTTGAAAAAACAAGAGACGTAATAAAAGTAAGATGAAATTTAGTTCAAAACTGTTTGAATTTTGGTCCCGCAGGCTGTGTATCTTGGACTGGCTACATATGTCTTCTTTGCTTTGGTTCCATTTGGACTAATTCTGGGCTCTAATATTGTGTTTCTCTTCAAACTGCACGAACATCGCAAGAGTAAAAACCGTATCAAAAAGACAGTGACATCCAACACTGTAATATCTGGACGGGGATCACGAACGACCGAAGCGGAAATGAGTCCTATCAAGACTCATAATGAAGACAAGCCAAAAAATGACGCTTCTAGATCAAGTCAGGTAACAGAGGCTACTTTGGATGCAGATATGGATCTAGGATTCTCTGATTTCCTTAAGGGGTCAGATTTTTAAACATAAAAACCCGATCTTATTAGCCCGACTGAACTGGTTTTGCGAGCTCTGTCAGTTTTTTTGGTATCATCAAGAAAAAATTGAAAAATTTTGATTAGAGAGTTGTTAAATAAACAAATTATCAAAAAACAGAAGCATCAATTTTTTTCACTGCAAACAGATCACCATAAATAACAAACTATTTCCGATCTAGGGTTGATATAAATAATTCACAGTTAGTATCTCATTTACAAATATATAGACTGAGAGGACGCCGTTAGACTACAAGACCTTGTTCTCGGGCGCTTAAACTCATTAATAAGTTGAGTTGATTTGCAACCGCTATTTCTTTTTTTTTTCAGAAAATGATTTCCGTTATTTAGAATTTCAAAAGCGGTGGTAGGCGCTTTCTCTGTGTGGTGGTAGGGAGTTGACCACCTAGCGTTGAGGACATAATGTTGAATTTAAATATGAAGTGCCTTATGTTAACGATCATCCGATCACTATGAATTAGAGACCTGCCAAACATGTCTATCATATTTAGGGGCTTTTGCGGTGCAAAAGCAAAATCTCACTCTTCGTGAACTATTGGAAGGTAATGGTTTGCTTATCATTTATTGTTCCATATTTACTTATCAACTTTATTATTAAATCAACCGTATTATTAGTTCAGTTTTCAGATAAGATTTAGGGAATATCACATGGCGCAGCCAGCAGTTTCTTCTTCGGAGACTGCTAAGAGTCCCTTCATTTTGGGGTAAACCGTCAGCCGAACCTCCATATCCATGGGAGGCATGGATAGGTCATTTTTTCCTTTCCGTATCACTCAAGGAGAACTGTGACCCGAACATCCTTCTATCAGATCCAAGTTCAGAATCGACGACAGAAGCGGACAATAGAGTCGCAAGAAACGAAGCAGCAGTCAGTAAAAAAACGAAGCAAACGAAGAACGACGGAAGAATGGACCCAAAATAAATCCAAACGTCTTTTACCATGAAGCAGACGCACGAATAAAATCAACGCTTCTCTTTGCCCTAGGAAATGAAAGGAAGAAAATGTTCCTGCAACAACACGCACACACAAATCTCAATTCAGTGAAATTCATTTTTTTTCACGATGCATGTAAACAATTATTCAAACTTGAGAAAAATCATATAATCGAAAGGATGCAAAATTACAACCCATCACATGGAGAAAAAGAAAGCCTTGAATCATTTTATCTTTGTCTAGCAGGACAGGGCTCAAAGTGCGGATAGACTCAAAATATTGAAAAGCAGGTCATTCGTGATATCTTCATTGCGAAATGAGATTCTCTCACCTACAAAGTGAGCTTTGTATTAGACTAGGAATCACGGTGGACGCTCAAATCGGCGTTGCTACAGGAAAAAGGATACGTAACAGCGAACACTCTCCGAAAGCAGAACCCATCTGTAGCGAGCAACTAGACGAGTTTCATTAATTCTCCTAATCAATTCCGAGTAAAGCAAAAACCACTAAAATCCATACAAACTAAGAACAATGTTCAAAACAGGATGAATGGATCGCTAGGGAAGGGAATTTTATAAATCAAAATATCAACAAGACCAACCGAACACTCAATCTAAACCATGCTATTTCTGTGGGAAAAGATTTACATCCGAACCCAAAGCCAAATGTCAGGCCAGGGGAGCAATAAGCAGAAGCTGCGGAAAAAAGGGACGTTTCGCTAAATGCTGTAACAGCACGCAAGTTGCCAATGTCGATCAACCGGAGCCAGATGAAGAAGAAAGCAACTTCATAGATTCAGACAGCAAAGAAAATTGCTATCCTAAAGATCTCAGAATTATCCATTAAAACGGAAACGGTCAAAAATTAGAAGTAATTAACTCCCCCACCAGCAAAACTGAATGCCTTAGAACAACGCCGAAAACAAGAGGCTCATTGTTCAGTGCCACAATTGACACAGGGAGTCCAGCCTCATTTGTCAATAAACGCACAGCAGAAACTTTATTAGCGAAAGACCGTAACGCAAGAATCGTTTCCCTAGATAAAAACCCGATAAACACAACGTACGTTGATTATAACCACAAGCCCATCAAACTTTTTATAATGTTAGAAATAGATATCTATTCAAACGGGTGGAAACTTAAAGGCGCAAAATTCTTATTTTCTAAGAATAAGACCAGATGCCTATTATGAGTAGACTTTCAATTAGGACTTGGGATAGTAACAACACAGCTCAAACCCTCTAAATAGTCAACCAACTCAATTTCAGAAGAACAAGAAAACGAATCAGCAGAGTCATTTTTTTGGAAGAACTAGTTTGTCAAAAAATACAGTTTTGTACTCCAAAGATTAGGACGTTCGAAGAACCATAAGGTGTTCTCTCTTTTCAAATCACCACAAATCCCAATCCAGGAGAACAGCAGAAGCGTGCCAATCTTCATTCAAGCAAAAATGGGAGCAGAAATTAAGAAACTTATAAAAGAAGGCCACATAGTAAAACTAGACAAATGCACAATTGATCAATTCGTATCCCCAGTAGTTATCACAGCAAAAAAGGATGGCATAGTGAAATTAGCGTTGGACGCCAAACCAATGAACTCGCAAATCTATGAAAATAAATTTCAAATGCCAAATCTACTAGAAATTCCTATTTCGGCGGCTCAAATCATCACATCCAAAACAGAGGGCACAGTTTGGTTCACTTCTAGAGACCTGAAATACGCTTTTTTAGCGAACTTCCATTAGTTGAATCCGTGAGGAAACACTGCAACTTCAGCATAGTATGTGGGGAATTTACTGGAACATACAGATTTAAAACCGGATTTTATGGATTAACAGACATGCCGAAGGAACTTCAGAAGGGAATGGACAACAGAATTTAAGGATTACAAGGAGTATACTGTTTCGTAGATGATATTTTAAAAGTGTCGAAAAGCTCAGTCACAAAATACAACGTAATAGTCAACGAAGTCCTATCAAGATTAGACAAAGAAGGTTTTGCTTTAAATTTGAGTAAATGCGAATTTTCAAAAACTAACTTAACCTGGTTAAGGTTCGAGATCGATGCATCAGGAGTGAGATCGATGAAACATTCAATGATAGAAGCAGTGATGGCGCTACAACCACCAAAATCTCTGAAGTAGCTCAGATCCTTTTTGGGCATACTGGACCACACGTCCAGATTTATTCCTAACCTACAAAAATGCACCGGACCACTTCGACAATCACTGAAAGCAGACAACAAGGAAAAAGTTTATCTGGAGTGAAGAGGCAAACAATGCTTTTCAAATAATACTAGAAATAACCGCCAACATTCCCAAAACGTACAATTATGATGCTTCCAAACAGTGTAGGATCAAATGTGATGTAAATCACAAAAGACTGGGAGCAGCATTATAGCACGAGATAGAACGAGACAAATGGGTACCAATTGCCTTCACTTCAAGGTTTCTGAATACTGCCGAACAAAAATACAGCACTAACGAGCTAAAACTGCTCGCAGTGGTCTGGTAATATGATTTTTTCAGAAATTATCTGCTGGGGAATCACTTTAAAATTTCAACTGATCATAAGGCTATAATTATAGCATTAACAGAAAATCGTGGTAATAAAACCTACCGGTCCAGATTAACCAGATGGGCAGACAAAATGTTGCCATTTGAATACACAATATCCCACATTGCAGGCGCTAAAATAGGAATGGCAAATTGCTTGTCGAGAAGCCCTTAATTCGAGGCACTCTCTACGTCTAAATACAATGAGCAGTTCGTAGTCAAGACTATCGAGAATTTTGATGAGGCATGCAGGGTGATAAACACACCAGAAGAGAACCCATTAGATTATAAAAAAGTTCAGTCAGTTCAGGCTCACCAAGAAAAGTACAGTGAGAATACAAAGAAATTACTCTTTGACGTGAACCTAAGGAAAAAAGTACAATTAACTACCCAATCACAGGAGTAGGGCGACGGCAATTTGTACAAAACATTTATCCAATCAAGTCATTGAAATAGAACCGCCAATTTTGATGAAACATTCGACATAGACGGCACAAGTTTTATCCAATCACAGACAAATATGCAAATGTACATACATCCGCGAGAGGACGCATCGCCATGCGATTATTACATTAGACAATTAGATCAATTTATGCGAATTCACATCCCCCATGTTCATATCGGATTTTTACGCGACAAATACTTTAAATAATCAAAGCAATATATGCAAAAATACAACTCACCGCAAGAGGGCGAAAATACATGCGGTGGAGGTTTTAACCAATCAGAATCGACTATTCTTAATTTATTTACAAATTTGCCGCATCTTACCAGATCGCCACGAGAGGGCGTCCGAGTAGAATCTAACCAATCAGAGGAGGCGAAGTTATGTTCAGTCAGAAATACACAAAAATCATTGTCTCCGACTTTACATCTAAATTACATCAGCTCAAATATCCAAAAACCAAATAATTCAAAACTTCCTATATTTCAGAGGAATCATATTTTTCAATAAAGCAGATGGAACGTCCAATCAGTGAGAGAAGTAAGGCTGAAATGAGACAAACAGCAGAAACAATAACTACAAGCAGGAAACTGAAAAAGATCACACCAGTCAACAAGACTAGCTATTCTCGAATTCTTGCGAAGTTCAGAGTAAACATGATAAAGAAATCAGTGGGGGTCAACATGATCGCAAGAAAGGTCGGGGAAAAAAGGACACCAGAAGCTCCAGTAACATCAGACAAAAAGTCTTTCACAGCAGGCCTTCATAACATCCTTGACGCGGACCTATTGGGGGAATTGACAACGGAGGACAGCCAGCTACGCCAACTAAGAAAACATATCCTAGCTAAGGATAGAGAGGGATTTCTGTGACTCGAAAGCTACATGGTCAATTTTTAGGAATATGCTTCATTGATAAACGACCGTATCATCATCGACAACAGGGTGGCGGTTCCTAACTGTCTGAGGAATGCGGTTATGGCCCGACTGCACAGAACACACCCAGGCCAGGAAGCCATGGTGGGTGCTGCACAATACCTCTGGTAGCCAAAGATGCACAGAGAAATCATAGATCTATGCCAGTCCTGCATATCATGCTCCGCGTATGGTAAGAACCTTAAGACATCCAAATCATTCAACTCTTCAGAAACTCTGCCAGAACTATCCGGACCGAATGAAGAGCTACATTGGATTTTGCTGTTCCCATGTTTCATTCACAGGGAAAAAAAGCTATTTATTTTAATTGCAATTGATCGATTTTTGAAATACCCGTCTGCTATGATTACTAGAAATTCAGGGAGTGAAAAAATAATCAATTTTTAAACAACTATATACATCAACATAGCATACCAAAGAATTTAAGTACATACCAATATTCTGGGTTTGAAAATGCTAAGCTTGCAGAACTTTGCAAGTCTAAGGGAGTAAACCAAGAATTCTGCCCAGTAGGATACACCGCTGTTGCGGATTGGTGGTAAGACGTATTCAGACTATTAAAAGAAAACTAGATACTATGCTATTGGACCCAAATTTTGAGGGTATACAATCAGCAGGCAAATCGATTTTGGAAGATATTCAGATAACACGTCATAGTACTCTAAAGAAGTCACCATTTGAACTTCATTACGGCCGGAAACCAAATACAGAATGGTCTTATTTTAGGGATACACTAATCTATTCTTTAAATCTAGATCAACAAAAACTCGAGAGATCCATGCTGAAGCAAAAGTAAATGCGAGAAGCAACCGATTCAAGGACCAGACTGAAGGTGTTCAAGAAGGGAATGGTGAGCAGAGACGTGTCACCAAAACTGAATAGGTCAGTGGAAGAGCCAGATAGCATCAGGGCTCTAGAGAATCTGGCAAAGGCAGCATCTGACTGGAAGTTGCACAAAAAGCATCTCACACACAAGGAGGGATCAGAAGCGCTGAGGAAACTGACAGACACGAACCCACTTCTTGCAGCAAGACTTCGAAGCGATCTCAACCATGGGTCGCTAAGATTCAGAGTGGAACAGGAGACGCCAGTACAGAGGCCAAAAACAAGTAATCTTGAATTCGATCTTCATCATTATCCAGAGAAAGTGGTTGGCTATCGGAAGATTTTGGACTGAAAATTGTGTCGGTCTTTATTCAAATTGTTTAATGGGAAAATTGTTAAAGTAATTAACAACACCCACGTTACAGAAAAGGGGAAAGTAATTAGAAAGAACCACATATAACTTAAACCGAAATTCAAATCAGTATATTTTGTTCAGGTATAGATTCAAAGACACCAGCTGCAAGCACGCCAAGGAAACCGTTAAATCAGTGCAGCTCGAGTAAGCCAAAAAACCACCAGTACACATTCTGCCGAGGCCGGACGTTTCACCGTTATCATTGTCGACTGAAACCTCGGATACAGAAAATAGAGACGGACCTTTGTGAGATTAGATAGGCAAAAACACTTGGAGTATTAACTCTTGGAGTATTAGTAAATTTTTTTGGGTAATATTTTGAGTAAAGTGCATTATATTTCATTTCTTTCATCAGTTTTTGAGCAACGTTCATTATATGAATATAGGTCACTTATAGAACTAATTTTACTAGAAGGAATATTATTTTTATGAATACAACGTTAGTTTCGTGTTCATTCAGCATTTACAGGGCGAAATACTTTTCTCAGAAAAATTTTGAATTATTGAGCAAAATTTGTAGAAAAAAATTTTGAAAATTTTAAAAAACAGTTATGCTTTGTTTGTTATTCATTTACTGAGGACAACTGTTGTCGAATATGCCTAATTCACTTACTTTATACGCGTTTGAATAGTAATCTCATTACACCGTGCATAAGAATGACTAAAATTTGAAGAAAAAAAAAGAAAAAATCATGATTGGAACCTTCTGACACTCTGTGCTCCTTGCACAGAAACCGGCTACCTTTGTTTAGTTTTGTTATTTTTTATTTTTGTACACAGAATCAGTTAACAAAATAATTCGAAAAAGGTCCCAGTGTGGAGAAAAACCGGTTTCAAACATACTAGTTTCATTTTAATTTCATGCGGTTGTAACTTGCTCAAAAAAATTAGTATCTCTAAGTTAGACAAATTTTTCACTCAAGTATAAAATTTAGTTAGCAACATAAAACTAGAATTAAAGTTTCATTAGCACTTGCTTGCTAACAAAAAAATTGTGAAATTGTTTAGCAAAGTTTCTGACATATTAAAAAAGTTATTTTTCTGAATTTGTTTTTTAATCTTATGTTTTTTTTTGTTCATTTTCCGAATACAACTTTTGTCTTTTTACTTTTTAATTCACTAACTTTCTACGCAGTTCATGACTCTATTAAACTAAAACAAATTTAATTTGAAAAATTAAACAATAAAACTGATCGTAGCTTATGTATGAAATTCTCTGCTACTTGCACATCATCCGGCTATCTTTGATCAGATTCAAAATAATTATTTCAGAAATACTCTCAGTGTCGAGAAAAATTGGTATACACATTTTCTGTTTTCCAGACTATAGTCACGTATATATTATCAGGGGCGGATATAAGGGGGACGGGAGCGGATCCGCCCCTCTAGTACATAGTTCTACAATCTATATTCACTGTGTTTTTTAGCAAACATCGAGGATGTCAACTGACAATGATATAGCTGACAACCAAGCTAGAGAATCTGGAGGAGTTGGAACGTCGGTAGAGATTGGCACGGCTAATCATGATAGCGAGATCAAAGATTGCGATAAGATTCCCAACGCAAAGCTCAACCATGAGCGAAATCGGGGTAACTTTGCGCATAAAATGACCAATAAAAACAAAAGAGATCAAAATCAGAAAGGCGACGAGGCTAGAGGGAAAAAGATCAGAAGGAGAAACGATAATTCAAGCCTGACAATCAGTCTGATGCTCATCACCGTCGCGTTTCTAGTTCTCTCAATCAGCGGTGGGATTCTCAATGGAATAGGTCAATCGGATGACCCCAATATGACAGTTACCGAGAAAGAAATTGCACAGCTACAAGCGGAAATCATGTCAGTGTTGAACAATTCGATGAACTTTCTGTTTTATTTCATCAGCGGAAGATTGTTCAGGGCTACCTTTAAAAAAACCTTCATCGCACCTGTTGCTAAATGCTTATGCAAGCACTGATTAAAATTTAATTGCTATCGTGTGCTAAATTGATTGGAGTTTTCGTACTACTTGTGCACAATTGTCGATTGCTCTTTTTTAGCTTCCCACCCAGACCAATTTCGATTATCATATAACATTTTTGTACACCAATTTCCATATATATAACATTTTTTGACGCCAACAACTGGAAAGCATTGATTTGTTGAAATTTAAACTAAAATTTTTCGAATTTTGATAATAATTTTTGTGAAGTAGGGACCTGATAGTTTCAATGGTAAAATTGAGGCGGGAACTTGTACCACAAAAGCGATATTTTTTAGTCAAACCCTCCAAAAGGTGCACAAAAATAGCTTTTTGGCCGGATTATGTATAAAAATTTGACAAAATGGGTCTTCATTGCGTTTTCGGGAGCTCTGAAACTGAATGTCAATCTGTTCGACCAAAAAAATAGCCCCTCCTCACTTTTTGAATCCCCTCCTTAGATCTGCTCCCGGTGTTTTCTAATGTAAAATGCGAATGTTTTTTTTTTTTAATTTTTTCAAATTTCGAAGTTGCTATACATTACTTTGAAGAAATATTAGCTTTTGGCGTCAGTTTGGACCAAATAATTTAAATAAAATATGCATTTTGCATTTCATACTGAAGCGCAAATAAAATTGATTTTAAAATTCTTTATGGGGGATTGCTTTTGTATGCCGTTAATTGCACAAATTAATGTTTTAATTCAATTTTCTTCGAGAATACGGTTAGTTTTGAACAAATTTTAGGCTATACTTTAAATTAGTTTATAAAAAATCATCCCCCCCCCCTTTAATCGATTTGGGGGCGAATTGTACGGTTGATCCGTCAGTTTTTTCGATTTGATTTAAAAATGCACCAAAGAACTAGCCAAAATTTTGAGTGTGTAACCATAATATATAATCTAAGCTTTACTTACATAACACACTTTGAGAGATGATACGTACATCTACCCCAAGGTAACTAAATACCTTTTTCAAAAACTGCTAGATAGAAAAGTTTTTCAAGAAATTCGTTGTTATGTTTTTAATTAGTGAACGTTCTGATTTTGAATTGCTGTCACCTTGTGAACTAACACTCCCGTGACATTTACTAAAAGTTTTTCATTTCGTGAAGAACTAATTAAATGAGGCAAATCAATATCCGAGTCGATGTCCGCGACTAATTTTTTGACTTTGTTGATCGCGGAAATGTTAATTCCGCAACCGAAAGTTCATTGTCTGGACAGGGTTTTAGGCCGACAAACTCTGAAAATACCGTCTTTCAGTCGAGATGGTTGAAAACTGAGACTGAAAATAGCGTATCTCAGTGGCGATGGTCAAAAAATTAGTCGCGCGGCGGTCAAAAACTTAATCGCAACTGAGATACGCAACTAATGGTCGAAAAATTAGTCGCAGTGGTCAACAAATTGGTCGCGGCGGTCAAAGAAATAGTTGCGGCATGGTCGAGAAATTAGCCGCGGCTGTCAAAAAGTTGATCGCAGCATTTTCGAAAAATTATTCGCCGTGGTCGAAAAATTATTCTCGGCATGGTCAGAAAAATAGTCGCGGCGTGGTCGAAAATAATTAGTCTCGGCATGGTTGAAATGTTTTTTTTTTCGTAATTAACTCCTCCATGTTGACAATGTCTCCCATCCGCATCTCAGTTTCAACAGGAGGAGACTTCTGCATCTTTCTTGAATTCATATTAATAAGGTTGAATTTGGCTAGTCAGACACTCAAATTCAAACCTCTTTTTTCGGCACATCAATTGAAATTTCAAGCAGATAAAATCGTTGGCCGAAATAACCAAAATTGTAGAACTTTCATTCTGTTGAAGCCATTTTACCGAATTTTTCTCGTCTGAGCAAAATTACCCAGGTTACTTGAATAAAAATTTATTTTTAGACAAAGTTTTATATTTTGGTAATACCGGCTAATATTTCTATCTGCTGGAGGTTTTGACTGAATTGCCTAAATATACTGCTTGAATTTGCTTGGTTAATATCAGCCAATCCGATTTTACTGCATAATTTTTAACTCGAGACATAAAAATTTTGATTTTGGGTAGTTTTTCCAATGGTTGTCTTAGTTTTCATTTAAAAATGGCTCTTAAGGTGATGTTGATTAATGAAATGCGTATTTTATAATTGATTTTCATGAAACTACTTGTTTTATGCACAGCATATACTAGGTCACCTGCAGTGCAACACATTTTTGTTTTGACATTTTTTTGCTATGAGTTGTTTGACCAATTTACATTTTTTGCTGATGAAAGTGATCAAGTCGTCGTTGATTGTGGTGGCAAACATTACACATCAAAACTCTGAAAAACCAAGCAAACATTGTTTTCTTGAATTAATCCAAAGACAACTAACTGCATGACATTAAACTGAAAACTCTTGCTTTAAGAAGTTCTTGCCAAAACGTATAAAACTTTTTCTCGGAACTAGAAAAAGAAAATCAGAAACCAATTGTAACTCATTAACAAGGTTAACCGGTTTCTGTACAAGTAGCACAGAATGTTCCAGCCATTCACAATTTTTTTGTTTGAGTATAAGTCTGTTTTTTGTGCTTGTTGTGATGGGAAAAATAATTCATAGCAGAGACAGTTGATGAACTAAGCATAAAAATAACATTTGGAAAAAAATGGAAGATGAAAAAAATGAAAACAAGTGACACAAAATGTTTCGACCATATTCTTCAAAAAACTACCAGAAATTAAAGTTTTTATATTCAAAAAATTTTAATGTAGTTTTTCATGCGTCGTGTGATAGTAGGATCTGACCTAAAACTATAATTTAGACTTATTCGACAATCATAGTAAGATAGGCAAACAGGACAACAGTTTTTGATGAAAGTGATTAGAAAAACAAACAAATTATTATCAGAACGTTTTTAAATATTTAATTTCTTTCAAATTTTTTTTGAAGAAACTTTTTAGAATTTTGAGGTTTTTGATTCCTAAAATGGGATTAAAAATCTCATACAACTATTTTACCCGAGTAAAATTAAATTTTTCTAAAAAACGGCTGGAAATAAGTCAAAAATTAGATAAAAAATCAAAACTTTTAAATCGGTTTTTCTCGACACAAGAGAAAATTTTTGGGAATTTTCTTAAAATGGTTTGAATCACGATTGAAAGGGCCTTAATAAGATATATAACTCAACCAAGTCTGATGATTATTTGTGGTACCTGATTTTGCGTGGAAAAAAACTAAAACACACCCGAATACAAAGTCCTCCGCATTTTCAATGGCCTGAGCAACAAGGATAGCCGGTTACTGTGCAAGTATCACAGAATCATTCGAGCATATTCTTTACAAAAAACTACTAGGAAAAAAAGCTTTTTTTTCGAATTTATGAAAATGTTTCTGAGTGGAGGATAAAAATATCTAACGTAAGACTATAATTTCAACGTATTCGTCTGTCGTAGTAATATAGGCCAGGACTAAAAAAATGACTAGAAAAGCGAGAAGAAATCATAAAAAAAAATTAAATTCAAAACTTTTTTTCCATTTTTTCTTGCAGAAAATTTTTTTCAATTTTTGAGATTTTTGATTCTCAATTGGCAATAAAAATCTCAAAAAAATTAATTTTACTAGAAGAAAATTGAAATTATGCATAAATAAGCAACTATTAATGGCCTATAATAAGCATAAATAAGCATCCTAGTTCGCTCTACACGCCCGAATTTTGACTAAAGATCACAAATTTCAAACCGGTTTTTCTCGGAAGTAAAGACCGATTTTGAAATTTTGAAATGTCGTTTGAATCACAGCTGAAAGAGCTTCAATATGGTATATCACTCAACTCTCTCCGATGATTTTTTGTAGCTAATTTTTGAGTGGAAAAAAAAGAAAAAATGAAAACATTAAAACACACTCGAAAACAAAACTCCACCCCATTTTTCAAATGGTCGGAACAAAACAATTAAGAAACTTTTCTGAGTTTTGAAAAATTTTTCTGCAGAATATTTTGTTAAGAAAACTTTTTTGCATTGAAAGCTTTAAAGAAGCAGCAAAATTAGTTTTCCTAAAGTAAAAATAACTTTTCACCAACTAATAGAACCATTGTTTTCGTTCAACTCAAAAAAAGTTTTTGATTCAAAAAGTTTTTGGCAATTTCCCCATGTTGTTCAAGACATGACTCAAAAGGATTTGATATGATACATCACTCTTTCTTGAAAAAAAAACCCGCTCGCTGTTTATCGTCTAGAAATAGGATCAAAATTTTAAAAATTCAAAAAACTTTCTCGATATTGCGAAAAGTGTTCAGTAATTTTTAAAGCAGTTCGAATACTGGAAAGCATTTGCGCTGATATATTACGCGTCCCATTCCGATGAGTATTAGTAGTACCTGAATTTGCGTGGGAAAAAAAGATAAAAGAAACTAAAACACACCCGAAGATAAACTTCATCCTCTTTTTCAATGACCGAAACAACAAAATGATTTATCCATTACGAATTGTAGAAAAAGCAAATCGACGCTGAAGTATGGCTGTAGATCATTTTTCACGCCTGCGCTGAAGATGATTAGTTCTAGTTCAGTTGTAATCACTAATTAAGTCCAAACATAGAGATGAGCTCTCCAATTTCCCTCCTAGAACATATTCATTTCAAGATCAAGTTATCAAAATTTGAAAAACTATGAAAAAACCTAATTTAGTGTTGAATTTCAATTAATTGCTTAAGTTGATCAAAATGCTCTTTATTCTGTTTTCTTTCATTTGCATAAAAACGAATTCATTTGCAATAAAAAATAGCTTGAAAGATCTATGTGATTTTTTTTCTAGAATTTTCTCAAGGAGTAGAATTTTCAAAAAAAAAAAGAATTAAATTTAGGTCAACTTTTTTAGGTCGACGAAATTGATTTTCTCGCTAGAAACTCACTATAAAAACCCTATTTTGACCAAACATTCTGTGCCGCAAACTGTTCTTAAAAAACAAAAACAGGCCAAAAAGCCATTGTTTTTCCATTTATGTAAAATGTTTTTCATGAATATTATTGAAAGTGAAAACTAGTGACATACTTTTTTCTTGGAAAAAAAATGGAAAACTAGAAAGCTAGATAAAATAGAGATTATTCAAAACTTCATTTAATACTGAACGAAAAACAACAGTTCTCAGAAATTTTTTTACTGACTTCAGACGCGAAATTTTCCGAGAAGTAAACGACTCAATGACATAGGAACATATCTCAGATTTGCTTTCTTGCAGCGCCAAGTGGATATAAGAAGTAGCCTATGAACTTTTCATAAATTTTAATTACTCCACATTTTCAGTCGCTTTGAAGATTCTTCATCATTTTGTTGAAATAAAGAGAAGATTCATTGCGGCTCTATTTTTGGTTAATGTGCTAATTTTCTATCCTGCTCTCTTTTCGGAAATCTGAGCTTGATTATTTGTTAATCGATTAAATGCCGCAAATATAAGTCAGGTGAGATCGTGTACATATCATATGAAACCACTTTTAATGGTAATTGGCTTTGGGGTTAAACTCTCATTGATAGTAAAATTTTTGCAGAAAACTTGCCCCACAACCATAAAGGCACACTCAGTAACACCCCCCTTCCTTCATCCAAGCTGTAATTTAGTGTATGTTTTGGAGAGGGGGGAGATGAACATCGGGTGACATTTTCATGTTCTCTCCCTCTGACATACAACATTCACTAACGCCCTTCCCTTCCCGCAACACAATCATGGTACATCATTTTTACTGTCACGCAATTCCTTGATAACGGAGAAACTCTGATAGGGGCGCACTAATGACCTCTTCTGATACATTTAAAAGATCATGCCCTTCTTGTTCCGTTTTTCGTACCGAAAGTGACGGAATATTTGTGCTCGGGGTCTGTTTTTTTTCTTCAGACAAACTTCGACTTTTTAACTAGCCATTTTGACGGAACTTTTTAAATTTCATTCAGAAGGTATTGTTGTCCTGAGCTCAAATTTGAAAAAATATTTCACCTGTGATCATTTTTTGTAAAGTTATGGGGGTTTAAAGATTGCCATTTTGGCCGATTTGGGACAATTGGAACCTGATCTAAACTATATTTTATGATTGGATAAATTAAATGTTTTACCAATGTAAAGTATTTAATACTAACCAATCATGATCCATCTAACTAACAACCCACTTATTTGTAAGTGCTGAAGTTACTTGTAATTTCAGCACCAGAGAGATTTGAATTTAACTTAGAAATTAGTTGGACTCTCCTGAGCACTTCAGCAGCCGCAATAAACCAGTATACCCTAGATCTATTGAGCCTAGCAGAGACTAGTTAAACAACCTGAGACTAGATAGTATAAGAGTAAGATTAGGATCGGTATTAGACTAAGAAGTTGCACGAATCTATCCGGCCGAAAATAAGATAGCGTGACGAGCAGACGGTGTACCCTATCCGAAATTACTCTATGAGTTACACTTCGGTTCTAACTCATCTGGTGCGACCATAAGTCTCGAACAAGACCTTATTAGATTAGAATTAACCAAGAATAGATTAGAAATTAGACAAAAACATTTACAAAATGTTATACGACAATAATTTAATTGAAATGTCTCTCCGACTCAATAGATCAGAGCCAATATTCCGAACCATAATAGAACTACCCGGAATTGGAAGAAGACATCGAACCAAAGACGACATACGACAAAGTAGAAACTTGCCGTATAGTTATATGATAGTTCGGCAAAAGCCAGAACAAACTTTTATATTTCGAATACTACTTGCAATGAATTTAGATTTCCATTTGCAAACATAAAACCTTGAAGCTAATCTTCAAAATCATTTCAGGCGCTAAACAAAATTAATATTATACAATAACGATTGATAAAAAGATCTAAGATCGTTTTCTTAAAATTCTGCAGTATTATACAAAACATGTTTGAAAAATATTTATTGGAAAATAAAAATAAAAATTAGTAGCATGACAATAAATGGTTAGTAATCATAAATCATCCTGTTGTTCCAGCTTCATCACCTAAAACATAACAGCAATCATCAAACCCACTAATATCATAAAAACACTAAATCTTTACTTTACACAAATTAAAACATTATTAAAACTTAAAGTCACTTAATTTTAAAACCAGATCATCAAGGCTTATCCTTGGATCTTAAATCATTTTCTACTTAATTAAATTTTAAATTTGATCATCAAGGCTTATCCTTGGATCAAACAGAACAACTTTGTTCTCCCCCACCCACTTAATTAGTGTCTAACGACCTCAAACGTCGATTCACTATCCAACCCTTTCTAAAAACCCAAGACTAATAGAAATTTTTAAACAAAACTAATCATTCAAATTAGGATAAGCAGTGAAGAACTTCGGTTATTCATCCTTCACTTGACCCCTCCTCTTACCAGACCCAGGATAAATCTTAGACTTAGTAAGTTTAAAATAGTACCTAACGAACTACTCGCGTTCTAATTATACCTGAACCTTGTGGATCGATTTACTATTCTCCAACCCTTGAACACAATCACTCCCTTAAGTAAGATTAAGTAAGTTAACACCTTAGCTTATACTAGTCACGAGAAAGTAAAATCATTCTCCGGAATCGATATACTTTTCTCTCCAACCCTGAACAAAAAGACCCAGGTTAAGCTAACCAAAAAATCGTAAGAACTAACAGTTTAAGAAAATAGAAATCATTTAACAACCTTTTGCATCCGTCATCCTAAACCTTATGTCATTTAAAAACCTAGGAAATAAACAAACAATCATTTTACACAATTGTGAAATAGATAACAAAAAATACGACCTTGTAATCACACCTCATACACAAACAGTTGGATACATTCGCACAAAACGACAAACACTAAAGAGAAAAATAATAACTAAACAAAGACAAATAACACGAAAAAGATTTTCAAAGAATCGAAACGCATTTTCAGAATCAGAAACCAACAGTTTAGACGAACTTTACAAACTAAAAGAATCAGTAGATAAAAATTACCCACTTCACGATCAATTATATTTTTCTGACTCAGAAACAACTTCAAATTCATCACAAAGAGGAAAAAGAAGAATAAAAAAGCAGTACAAACACAAACCAGTACATCTATACAATTGGAATCAACCAATTCGACACATTAATAATTACATATTAACAGTCATTGAACGAAAAAATGAGCTCAACACACACTCCAGGTGAAGAAACTCCAGATGATGATGAAATCTTTCCCTTTATAGTAGACGCAGATACTGATAGAGGACAACACTTATTTTGTCAAAATTTACTCATAAATTTATTTGAACCCGGAATTAGTCCATGTAAAACAGAGTTCCCCGATGTAAAAATCAAAAGACAAATCATAGATCACTATCTAAAAGATATATGCAACATAACACAACAGTATGGAATCTACTCTATAGAATTCACTTCCCCAAACCATAATAATAGAACATATACTATTCAAACAGACGATCTCGATTTAGAATTTTCAAAAGTCTTTTCAGAATATATAAAAAGCATCCAATACCATAACTCACAAAGAGCAAACTCCATTTTCACCAATGAAGTTTTCGCAATAATATATAGTTATATTTCAATATTAGAAAATGAACTACCATTAACAAATGTCTCACCGACAGACACATCTAAACATTTAAGAGTACGACATGAAATCACACTACTCTCTAGTTATTTGAACGTCATTAAAGAAAATTTCACGAAAGACGACGTTTCACAACATACCAGACACGATTTACAAAAAATTTTAGCATGGTTCATAATAGATTATTTCACACACAATATTGATTTAATTGCACAAGCAAGAAAAAATTTTAGACCCCAAAATTCGAACGATGAAACCGCTATCACAGAACAATCAGATTATGTTTGGGACCCCGAATGGTCTCATCCCGCATTTATAAGCTTCCCACAATCAATCTCAAGTCAAGCAATAGGTACAATATCTTACATAAGAGACTATGTAAGAGTAATACCATTAACAATTGATGCAACACCATTAAACTATAATACATTTTTACCCGATACACAAAATAATAGTTTAAACTCTACAGTCATACACAATGAAAACCTCAATGGAACTAGGAATCTTACTCAACAAGATATCCAGACACCATCACACTTCATAAATGAAGAAATTGTACACACAACAACTACACAACAAAGTATTTCACCAATACGCCCAAATTTAACAACACCAAGAAATACAAATCCTTCACAAACACAGGTAACTTTACAATCAACCGTAAAACCTTCGGTTGCCCCTAAATATTCACATATGGATTATCAAACATACAAACCCGTGACAATACCATCAAAAACACGCAAAACATTCACTAGAAACAACTTTGCAGACCATAATTATAATTATACACATCCGTCAAAAACAAATTATCAACCACAAAGGAATTTTAATCAATATACAAAACCTCGAAACTGGGATAACCCAACAGCCCAATATAATTCAAATAATTTTCAACCAAATCCTCCACAGGATCGCAGTGAAAATTACCCATTTTTTCAACAAAATAAAAATAAAAAACAAACATCTTATCAAATGGATTATTTATCCTCAGATGAAGATTTCCTACAACCAGATATATTTGCACAAAATACTCAAGAATATCGTAGACAAGGAATACAGAAAACACGTATAAATCATAGGAATTTTTCTCCACAACCAATAAATGCACAACATCAACAACCAATTCAACAACAAAATCCAATTAATACACAATCTTTTCAACCAATTCAACAACAAAATCCAATGACTGCACACTCGTATCAACCATCACAAATGCAAAATGAAATACCACTCCCATATTATCTTCAACAACATGAAATAACAAGAAACCAACTTTCAAATTTTTCTCAAATGCCAAATGCAGCAGAATCATTACAAATGACAATGAATCCATACCTTATGGGTGGATCATCAATAACATCAAACAAACCTTTAATGGTTTTCACAGGAACAGACCCTGAATACTCTGTAGAAGATTATTTAAATGCAGTAACAGCAAACCTGATTTTAAATATCGGACCTGAACCAATAAATACGCCACTACATCAAAATTGGATACATCGACGCACAGCGTTAATACAAACAACCTTAGATGGCGCAGCCCAAAAATGGTTTTCAGTACTACCTCTAGAAATAAAATCAAACTGGAAAAGATTTACACAAGAATTTTCAAAAATGTTCGACTCCGAAAGAAACAAACAACAACAAAGAGTTTTATGTAATGAAATTCGTAGATTACCAAACGAAACCATCAAGCAAATAGCAGTACGAATCGAAACACTAGTTCGAAAAGCATATTCACTAAATACACACGACTATAAAAACACTAAGATGACAGAAATCTTAATGATGACCTTAACACCACAATTAAGGAAAATAGCAATAAAAAAGAGAGCATCCCATCCTTCTTCAATTCGAGAACCCGATTTAGATTTTAGAAAACTAGTAGACAAACTAGAACAAGCAGAAATCACGATGAAACTAGAAGAAACGGAAAATCTGAAATTACAATACGTTAACAAAATTGAAACGACTTCCACTAATATTAATAATATACAGGAATCAGAAACAGACCTCGTTGAAAAAATCACTGAAATACTCAATATTTACGAAAAGAACCCGAACTTTAAAGGCAAACCATCTTTCAAAAAATGGTGTAATTATTGCCGACGATACGGACATAGTATTTCCGAATGTAGACAAAAACAGCAAGATAGTCAAAATAAACCTCAAAAATACAAAGAACCAAATAAATCATTCTATCAATACATGAAAAAAGATCAAAATCTACCAAACAAAAATGTATACAGCAACAACAGTTCAGGAAAGCCACTTCCGAACAATACAAGTTATACAAGAAATCAATCCCCATATAACTCAAGTTATAGAGGAAGATCACCAGAACGAAGAAACACGTATAATTCATCACAAAATCACTACAATAGACCAAATAGTAGAAATAACTACTCCAGATCAAATTCGAATACACAACGATTTGTTTTTAGATCTAATTCCCAACCAAGAAATAACTACTATCCAAACAACCAATCACGAAATTCATCATACAATAGGAATAGAAACTACTCCTATAATAGAAATAGAAGTTATTCAAACAACCGAAACCAGAATTACCCAAACAATCGATCAAGAAATAACTCATATAATAGATCGAACTATAACAGACCAAACAGCAATTATCAAAACAGATCGCGAAATAATTCACAAAATCGACACCCAAGTTATAATAATCGTTACAGAAATTATTCCAAATCACCACACCGAAATAATAATCACTATAATACATCTAATAATCGTCATAGAAGCAGTACACCTAAACATCAAAGACAAATCAATCAAGTACAATCTAATCCAGAAACAACATCAGACCCCCCAGGTATTGATGACACAGTAACCGATACGTTACAACTCAATCAAATAAATTGTACATCATCAGATTCAGAAAGTGATACTGAAAACACTCTTGCTATCAATATGATAAAAGTCGAAAATGACTATGAATCTGTTATATATGAACAACCCTTTCCATCACATATATATGAAAATCAATCAGAATTTCTTCAAAATCATTACACTACACCCATAAATTCCACACCAACAACGCAAGAAACAAATGCAAAAAATACTACAGCACAACCAGATCAAAATGCCAAAACAAAATGCTTGAATACAAACCACATCTACCAAAATATACAAAAAGAACAACCCAAAGAAAAAATTTGGACAATACCATTTCTCTTAGAAAGCCCAAGAAATAAAGAATTTCAACCACCAGACCTTGAAATAGATTTTTTAATTGATTCAGGAGCAGAATCAAACATAATAAACATTCCCACATGGAATGAAATAAAATCCTTACACCCAAAGCTAACACCTCTGGAAACCTCCAGCAAGCTAGCAACAGCACAAGGATCAACATTGATAAACTACGGAAAAATCCAATTATTTCTCCTCCCTACCAGAACAATAGAGCAAAGCAAAATTTTAAATAAACCATTCAAACAAATATTCCATATCACTGATATTAAATATAATATCATTGGAATACCATTTATTTCAAAGTATATACCAACAATTAACATACTAAATAGTAAAATATTAATCAAAGATAAATATACAAAAACAAAAGAAACATCTTTAACATTTTTTCAAAGATTAAATAAACAACCACCATTCTTTTCGAAATTCTATCCAATATATAACCAACAAAGAAAACACCTGAAACCACTATCAGGAAACATCTATAATTTTTCAATCAAACAAGTTCACCAATATGATAAAGAACAAAACAAACAAAAATTTTATATGTCAGATTTTGAATTCAAACCTATTCATAAATTTTTCAAAATCACAATCTCTTCAATAAAATATTTGAAAAATTCGAATTCAGATATAATTTCTTTACATGTTTATAACAACACACCTTACCAAGTAACATTACCTTTAGGACTTCTAGGATATTGTGAAACCAACGCTACAATAACACCAATACACGAAAAAGCCTATCGCGTAAATAATATACTCCAATTACTAGATATATGCCAATCTACAATTCTTAATGAAGAATTATCTATAAATAATATAATAAGTAACGAAAACAGAAATACGGATTATTTCACAAAAACTCCATATTTCAAACCTACATTCAACATAAGTAATTACACAGAGCACCAACAAAAATTCTTAACAATGTTTAACTTCCAACATTCACAAATAACACAAGACGAATTCGAAAAATTAGCCAAACAGCTAATTAAATATTCATCAGTCTATGCAACATCAAAATTCGATGTTGGTAAAATAAGTTCATCACTACATCTCCCATTAAAACCTGACGCGGTTTTCAAAAAACAAAGAGCAAGTAAAGTACCAATTCACTTACATGATAAAGTAAACAGATTACTCGATATTTTAGAACAATACAAAATTATATCACCAGTAAACAAAGAAGAACAACCAAAAGGCAACACATTCATCAACCCCGTTATCATTCTAGCTAAAGGAGAATCATTAAAAATCGTTCTCGATGCTAGATACCTCAATTCACTCATAGATGAATCAAAATGTAATTGGCCCATTGAACCAATACAAGTTATTTTAACAAAAATAAACGGCAAATACTTCACAACCGCCGATATGAATAGTGCATACAATCAAATGCCACTAGATGAACAATCACGACGTTTAACACAATTTGTTATTGGAAACCAACAATATGAATTTAACCGCTTATTCTATGGAATATCCATAGGACCAGCAGCATTTTCAGCTTTTATGAGCAAAATTTTTAGACCACTGATACTCAAGAAAAACGCAATCACCTATCTAGACGATGTTTTTATGCAATCACAAACAAAAGACGAAATGTTCAAAGTTTTAGAAACATATCACCAAATACTTCAGAACGAAAATCTGAAGGCCGCCCCCGATAAATCACACTTCTTTTTGACAAAAGTTAAATTCTTAGGACATAACATAGAAAGAAAAACAATCACTCCACTGAAATCACGCATTGACGCTATTCAAAAACTTCAACCACCAACAAATAAAAAGAAAATCCAAGAATTCCTTGGAATGTTAAACTTTTTAAGTAAATATGTTTATAAAATGCAATTATATCTACGACCATTTTACAACATCCTTAGACAACAAAATAATTTTGAATGGAATACAGAACATCAAACACGATTCGAAGAAATAAAGAAACTTTTAACCGAACAAATTTCAAACACAATTCCAGACCCTGATCAACCATTTTATGCAATGTGCGATGCTTCGAACTTTGGCATCGGCGCAGCACTATTACAATCACATAATGGTACAAATAAAATGAACCTTATATCAGCAAACTCTCGATTATTCACTCAAGCAGAGCTAAGACTCTCAACTCTAATGAGAGAATGTACAGCCATAATCTATACACTTACAGAATATGAATTTCTGATACTTGGATCAAAACATCCCACAGTTTTATTCACAGATCACAAACCAATCATTTTTCTCTTCACACAGAAATCTAACCCAAACCACCGAGTTTACAGATTTCAACTAATTCTAATGAAATTTCCAAACTTACATATAGTTTGGACTGCAGGAAAAAATCTTGCATTACCAGACACCTTAAGTCGAAATACACCACCTGAATTACTTACACGAAAAACCACAGTTGAAATACCCAAAAATATAAAATTCTACCTTGCAGAAAACGAAACATCACCCCGATTAGAATGCAAATATGCAGTAAAAACTGATATTGAACAATCACAAATGAATAATTTACAACATTTCCCACTTTATCTAGATTGTCAAAATAATCATTACGAAGTTGATTTACTTGGAACATCAACTTTCAAACCAATCCCATATTCTCAATGGATAAAAAATAACACCCAACAAAAACGAACAAAACAACACCTGCCTAAAAAAGATCATTTTCCACTAATTGAAAAAGAAGATTTAACTGATAAAATAAATTTATCAGGACCCCAAACAAGTGATTCAAAATACACAATAAATCAAGTTTTTGACCTTCACGACCCACTTGATACAATACCCTTATCTAAATTAGAAATCGAAAACATTTTTCTCCCCCCAACAGAAACAATTACAATTTCAACACTGAAACAATATCAAAACCTTGACCCAATAATTCGACAACTGAAATCATGGCATAAATATAAAACTAAACCTATCAAAGCAGATTCAACCATTCTAGGAAATAAAACACTCCTCCGATACTTTCGCAAATTTAACAACACAACAATTAACGAAAAAACAGACCTTTTAGAGTATAACCTAAATGAATCTACAGTTCCCTGTCTTCCTATAAGTATGATTCTTATAGCTTTTAATATATCACATACACAAAATATTAAAGGACACTCTGGATCAGAGAAAACATATTCAAATTTTATACAAAATTTTTACTTCCCAAATGCACCAATTTGGATAAAAGTACTATGCAATGATTGTATAGTATGTCAGCTAAATAAACCTTACCCAAATCAAAAACAAGTAGCACAAAAACAAGATTTTAAAGGACAAAGTTTATACTTTAATCACCGTATCTCATTTGATACTAAAGGACCAATTTCACCCTCATCAGAAGGAAACTCCTACATTATGGTAATTGTTGACGCATTCACACACTATGTAGCACTTAACCCAGTACCACATTGTAATGCTTATTACGCATACACAACACTCTATGAACACTGGATAGCAAAATTTGGACTACCAGAAATTTTAGTCACAGACAATGGTACAGAATTCATAAATAATGAAATAATAACACTATGTCATTTATACAACATTAAACACAAACCACGTACATCTCATGCACCTTGGACAAACGGCTTAGTCGAAGGTATGAACCGTTCATTACAAGAATATCTTAGATGTATCATCAACGGAAATGATACAAAATATACCGAATGGTCAGCAGATGTAAAATTATTTCCCTTAGCATATAATTCACAAATCACGACAACTTTAGGAATGTCACCATACGAAATGGTTTTCAACCAAAAGCCACGCAAACCAATAATGTTTACAGCAAATTCCCATAAAAACGCACAAGGTTATTGTCAACCAAATAAAGACTCAATTTGTTATAACCTACCATTACATACGCACGATGAAGATCATTTTCATCACCCACAAATTCTTAAATTAGCCTCCGGTACACACACCGAATGGATTTTAAATAGAGATAAGAAACACAATGAAATTTACCAAAAAATAACAAAAAAATTATTACAAAGACAAAATATAAATGAACAAATCAATTCACGATTTACACCAGCTTCCGATTTAAAAATTGGAACATTTGTTTTAATACCTAATTTTAATACTCAAAAAGGAATTTCTAAAAAATTACAACCCCTTCGAAAAGGACCATACCAAATAATTGCAAAACCCACTGATGTCACATATAAAATTATCGACTCAAACAAAAAAGAAATCGTTCAACATCGAAACAACCTATTACCTTATTACCCAAAAGAATACGCACTCCGTGAATTAACTCAATTATATTCTTTCACAGGATTAAAAATCGTTCAAAATGAACCACATCTGAAAAACACAGAACAAAATGATAACCCCACCGAAAATCAAAACACAAAACCAACCGCCACCAAAAACAAAACGCAAAACCAAAAAGAATCTCCAAAACAAAGAAAAAATAGAAAAATGACAGAACAAATAATACCCCAAGAAGAAATAGACAAATCAGAACATAGAAAAACAACAAGACTCCGAAATCAACCACGTAAAAACTACAAAATGTTCATCCCCCAATCTAAAATATTAAAGAAAGTAGAATTTAAAAAGTAATTTTAAAATTTTACACTTCACAATCTTGAAACCTCCGTAACATTTTTCATTTCATTTTTTCAAAATAACATGCTCACAAGTACGCAATAATTCTAGTTCAAAATAGACCAATAGGATTCATCCAATCCGCCACTTTCTCTAACTCAAACTAAAATCAATTAGACGAATAATCTAGAACTCCAGGCACATCTCTAACTATAACTTTACAACCTCCAGGTTAAAAATAAGCAAACCACTCCAACTTGACAGCTAAAATAAATATCACCATAATACCGTACCCCTCCCTTATCTAATAACCCAAAGATCAACAATATTTCCCCAACTCAGACCACGAATACCCCCAAAACAAATTTGATAACTTAACCTAAAGTCACAAAATGAAAATTTTAATTAGCCTAAAGTATAAAAATCTCACCATACCCCGGATCATTTGACAAACAAAAATAAAGAAAAAGACGACCTCCCAGTCACCATGAAAATTGCCCCAACAAATTTTTACGAAACTCAACCCACTTGTCAAAAAACTAATAAATAATTCGACCACACTAGAAAATCGCCTCAAACAGCAAAAAATATTCGACCAAGAGATCATTTCTTAAATGCTTTTCTCTCAAACAGTCGTTCAAATACTTATCAATTTTAAACATTTTTTTTCAATACTCCAAACTTTTATAATATTTCTTTTTGATATCATCGAATCTTTTCTAATAATCATAATAATTTTTTGTAATATTTTCTTAATTTTCTACACAATAATTGAACTATACCTCCAACTTTCCAAAACCCTTGAATATATCCACAGGTACGATTTTAACAACTTGTCTAAATGATACGAACAATTTTCAGTAGAACTGATATTTTTCTATTGTTTGTAATCTTTATAACATTTTTATCATCCCTCATTTTGACCATATGTAAATGTATAAAGAAAGCAATCATCACATTTGCCCTAGCAACAATTTTCCTAATTCTTTTTTTAGAAGAATATTATAATAAACATAAACCTTCTCACTAAAGTAACAATTCAAAAATCCATCAAAAATTGCTACCCAACAGTCACAAAATCAGTCTTCACCGACATCATCCCAAGATAATCCAACACCACCTTCAACTACTCAAAATCCTCAAACATCTACACGAATTTCTTTTCAAGACAATCCATACACCTTTGAAGAACGGCACGCTCGTTTATCTGAACCACTAGAACCAGTTCAACGACAAGCACCTCTAAGTGAACCAACATATAATCTTTACCCAACACTACCACAAGAACTAAGTAGAATACGAAACCTTAGTCAAAACCAAAACACAACAGAAATAAATAGACAAATTATACATCCTCGACGAAATAGAAATTTTCAAACTCCCCGAGTTCATTTTGATATACCTCAATCCCCAACACAAACCACTCCAGAAAACACCACTGGTATCACACCAGAAACCCCTACACTTCTTTCACAACGAAGCACTTCAAGTCTACCTTCAGACTACTTAGGTTCAACACCAACATCTGAACAAATACGAGAAAACCCTTTTAACCCCCCAAACCTAACATCACGACTACCATATTGGACTACACATTCATTTACACAAGGTGAACCAAATTTAGCCAATGACCCCATAGATATTTCTACGGATACAACAACATCCTCATCACTACCAGAAACATTATCACTACCATCAACACCATCAATAAGTCAATTTTCACCACTACCCTTTAACTTAAATTTTCCAAATAATCTCGACGCCAGATATCGAGAACAATCATCAATAAATATTCCTTTAAGATTAGATTGGAATACATTCACAGCACCCCCACCATTATTTGGACAGCATCACGAAAGTAACCGCCTTCATAACTGGGCACTTAATAGATTACAATATCGCCAAGATATTCACAACGATATCCGTGATCACAATATTCAAATACTCCAACAAAACAGTTTACAATTAAAATTTGAAATCACAGTTAAGTTAAATAATATTACCCAACATCCCTACCCATTAAATCCACCTAACATAACAGCTCAATCACTACCACCACCGTTTATAACTACTGAAGTAATATACAAATACGACAGATACACTAAAAACACAATTGGTTACATTACATTTTATAATCCATACTCAGGATTATCATACACATGTATATTCTAAAATTATTAATTTTTCTCCAAACCCTTTTTCTAATAACCTCAAATCAAAATATAAACCCTTCCCCTCGTACAGGACCACAAGATTTATTAGTAACACATTACGATTGCGAAGAAAATGAACAAAAAACACTACACAAATATGCAATCAATCAAGTATCACAATGTGAAACAGAACCACAAGCTATAGAAACCACAGATATAATAGCAACACTCTATTCAAAAGCCCGAGCTACAACAGTTACAGGTTATAAATTCACAGCAACATTTTCCGAAAAGAAAGTACATTGTTCACAAGTCTCGAACGGAAACAAAAACCGACTTGACCATGAATCATTCTATCAAAGTAATATAGAACGTCTTTTACATCTCAATCCCGACGATTGTAAAAATGAATTACTTAGACTAAACATCACACAAAATAAAAATTCCCAAAGAAAATTAGTTAATTTTCAAGTTTTTTCAGACTCTGTACATCAATCACAACTTGAAAGACACCAAGGACATATAAAACTAGACGAAAAATACCCGTATAACGGCGCACACGGACGATTAACATATGACCTACATGATAAACATTGGATACCACACATTGGTATAAATAACCCATCAAACTGCAAAGCAGACACAAAAAATAAAGGATATCAAGAAATAATGTTTTTCGATTGGAAAATACAACTCGAAAAAATACAACTCACACGAGATTTATCTGATAATACAATGATCTATCAAGGAATCCGACTACCTTGTAAAAACGATCAAGGATATTGCGACCCTACAACAAGAACACAAGCAACAATTGTTTGGTTCCCCGAAGACACATGTACAACATTTCAAGTAGCAAAAATACACGCTCGTATGATAAAATTTCACGAAAAATATTTCATACAATCAATTCCTTACGAACAAGTCCATCCATCACGAAAACTAAGTTCCGATTTTAGAAACATAGATAACATAGAAAATAAATTGACACGTTTTCAAATATATCAAGAAACAGAACTTGCATGTAAATACAGAAATCCACTTCACAGAACACAATACTCTGAAATTTTAGTTGAATATGAAAAAGGATTCGACATGACCACTGGAAAAGTAAAAATCGACCCATATGCCACAGGTCATCCTCTAAACGAAGGAACATCCTATATACCAGTTAATTTTGAAAAAAGCAACGGACAACCTGGTGGACATCTAAAACCTTATGACACCAGAAGCACACGCTTACAAGAATTATCACTAATGAATACCACATATTTTGGTAATATCCACTATGATATTCATTTGGATATGAAACTAGACTATACAATTAGCCGCATTTTTCAAGAAATGTCACTCTCCGAATTAGAAACACTACATCAACTATGCGAATTAGAACGAACACAAATATTACAATCACTTGCACTAGCAGTATTAAAAATACCCTACGCAGGATATTTATTATCAGGAAATAGATCAAATTTTTTAGACTATGAAGGAAACATCTTATGGTTTTATACTTGTACTAAAAAAGTATCACCACTATACGTTTTTGAAGATAAACGATGTTATAAAAGAATCCCTATCTTTTATAAGAATAAAGTACATTTCGTGGATACACTTTCACGAAGAACCTATTTCTGGGATACCGCAGTCCCATGTGGATCAGAAAATAGCCACAATGTAGTACAACTAAACCCTGATGAAAATAAATATTATCTTCTCACTCCATACCCCACATTAATGCAATCACTCAAAAAATTTTCACCAGAAAGCATTCGCGCTATCGCTCGAAACCCAAATATAGACTTACAATCAATAGGAATCTATTCAAAATCAGATATTCAACATCACATTAGAACACAACAATTCCAAGAGTTACTAACACAAATGGACACTATACAAAGACAATCAATTGACCAAAACTTACGCAAACTTGCAGAAACCGCAGGATTTGCCGATATCTACACACAAGACTATAGCGGATATTTTAAAGACATTAAAGATTATATATATCTAAACGGCGAAAAATACCGTCCCCAAGATATATCACCAATCAACATTTTTAGCTTTGTTACACTCAAAAATGAGATCCTAGATTTTCTAGGATGGCCCTACTACATCTTAGAAAAATTGACTATTTTATACGCAATGTTTAACTTTATTGGATTTCTTTTCTCACTCTTAAAAGGAATCTACAATACATGTGCTATACACACACAAGTAAACAGACAAGCAAGTGTAGCACGCATACTCTTTGCAGGATTTTTTGGAATCTTTTCCACATCTATAAACAAAATTCTTTTAGACGCACAAATAAAAGAATATAACACAAAAATAACAACACGACAAAATACATACGACGAAGAACATAACAATGTAGACACACAGCCAACGGCACCACAATTGCCACCCCTGCCAAATAACCATCCACTATCCCTAGTCCCACGAAATTTTCGAAATTTAGCAATCACACATAATCCAAATTTTAGACTCATCACATCACAAAGTCCCGTACAGCATATAATGACACATCAATCACACGATGATAACACTTATGAACAAATTATTGAACAACCCCATACCACCGCTTTTCAATCTCAAAATAATAATTTTTTTAGCCCACGATGAGCCGCCAACTTGGATCACTCCATCGATCAAATTCCCATCCAACCAACCTTACCTCTTCAATCCCAATAATCCCACTTTTTGCTTTTCCGCCACCCGATTTTCCATCTAGCAATGTAACATCAGGCATGAATTCCGACACTAACTCACAAATTTCAGTTTTATACTCCATCTCACAGCTAAATAACCCGAATATTGAAACCCCCGATGAATTTGCCGACTCAGAACCATCTCCATCCAATAATTTCCATAACCCTTCTCATTTTTCTCAACCTCCCTTTCAACCCATATTGTCAAATAACCCTGACCCCATCACTCCTACACCCTCTTATGCTTCCCAAGTTACCCCAACCTACTCCTCATACCACTCTGACCAATCATCTCCAGATACCCCCCGAATCTCACCAGAGCTAGACAATTTTATTACCCTCCAACAACAACCCTACCACCTTAACACCCCGACCATAAACCAAATCTCCTCCACTACAAATTCAACCAATCCTCCTACACCCTCTTCAAATTATACTGAATCATTAGCACCATCATCCACATCAACTGAATCCTCACTCAATACTAATAGAGCTTACCGCACTTTTAAAAGAAAATTCCCCAACCATCCTTTCCCAGTAAAACCAGGAACAGCCCGTGAATACATCAATCACCCCCAGCATACTAACACAAGAGAATTTTTAGCTATCACTTTACCCTCATTTCCACAATACACCTTAAACACCCCTCATGACGCTAACGAAACACGCAACTTTGTAGACGAATACGTTTTAATGCCCACTCTCTCTTGGACCTCATACTATCATTTCACTAACCCTCTTTGCTTACCTTTAACCAACACTTCCATCGATACAGACCGAAACAAAGACATGCTATATCGACTAACTACACCACTCACCGCTAGACAATTTACTTACGTAGGATATAAAAAATCACTAAAAATACACACTGCACCTAGAGCTAATGAATATACACTAGAATACTACGATCACAACATCATAAGAGCTAACCAAGATCAATTCTTAGATGAAGATCGCTTCGCTAATCCACAAATCACCGAGAAATTTTTCATCAAGACACCATATGTATTTACACTAAACATCTTTGACCGAAAGTTTGATCACATTATTTCAGAAGCACTAACAAGCACACAAGCATACGAAAGTTTTAAAGAACGCTTCCAAATCTTCTCACTAACCTTTCATTTCCTTGCACCACACGAAAGAGATTTACACTGCTCACACGATATTATGTTGCGAACTAAACAAACACATACATACAGTTACTATCGTTTCATCCAAAATCACTTTGACCTCCACACACCCTCTAGACAACCACACCATCGTTTCCAATTCATCAATTCAAAATACACTTCACCATATTTCCTAAATTTCACATATTGTATTAAAGACACTAACCTTCATGGTATTCTTCGTAATTATGACCCCATAACCCAAATGTACATCTTCTGTCCCATCACCAAGACCTTCAACGCCGAAGAATCCCGACCCTTCCTTATCCCGCACGAGTTTGTACAGCCTATAGAAATCCCCATTTTAGAATTCATCCATAACACTACATTTAACCACAAATTATATAACTTAATCCAAAACACACCTTATGAGTTTGCAGTAGGCACTGAAGAATTAACCACCATTAAGGCACTTCAATTGCTTTGGCCACTACTTCAAACTAAAAATATCATCCGCATATTAGCTAAACTACTCACAACTTCAGAACTAATTCACGACATCTTCCCCCACGGTTTTTTCCCCGACGACTAACAGGTAAGTATGAATTAAATGAATATTACTAACTAATTAAAATATTGAAAAAACTCACCATTCTTTATTCATGTTTTCTTTAGATTTTTAGCCTTCATCCGACGATCACCTACAAAAACCACAAAAGACAAATAAAAATCGCAAATTTCATCAAACAAATTTCCAAAATTCTATTAATCTCTTACACATATAAATTTATAAATTCAATACCAATGCAGTAAATTAATTTATAAAATTTTCCCCCAAAAAGCAGTAAATCTACATATGATGAAAATTTGTATCTTAAAATTCCCCCATTACTAGCAGTAAATTTCCAAATTCTATGCAGTAAATTAATAAAATGCAATTGCAGTACTAACCTTTTGATATTTTCATTCACTCGCACAGAAATTCTATCCATACTCGCACAGCTCGCCCACGAAGAATTGTTTAAAATAATGAATTTCAGTTTCAAGTTTTCACACTCAATAACTCTAACACACGATAACAAGTTTCAAACTTTCCTTTAACCCGGTTGGAGAGGAATCATATACTAAACAAAACTAACCAACGCAGCTTACTAAATACCACAAATCATAGAATAACAGCATGACTAAGAAAAGGAAACCAACGGTACCCAAACCGGATTAACCCAGTTTAAAACTGGATAATTTATTCTTTTGAAGACTATCATAAAGTCTTAGAAAGAAATAATAAAACACAAAAAAGTCGAAAGACAAACCCATACCACAAACAATTTGATTTTTGAAAAAAAGGACACAACCAAAGAAACATAAGTAAAACCACAACAAACCCAACATAAAACGTTGTCACATAACAGGACCCCTCACAAAAACCGCATGAAATCATACTCCCACACCTGGCCTAACCCACCAGGAAAGGACGTCCTGAGCATGCTCTATAGCCGGCCTAACCCACCGCGCTACATCCACGCTTTGTGACCACACCTTTATTTTTAATAAGAGCTACTCAAGGGTGAGTAACTCTTCAAAATAACCGAACTAAAACAAAAAGCTTTTGTGAAAACAACTAACTAAAATCATGATTAAAAAATATTAAACTAATAAAAGTTTTATAAAATGTAAAATCACATGATGCAATATATAGATCAGAATACAACACCAAGGACGAACATCAAAAGACAAGACGACCTCACTACACTCGAGAGAGAATGACCAACTACAATCGATATGCCACTCACAATCACAACTCAAAGGATTTAGAGTACGACTTGACTTCGCAGAAAAGGACTTCATTGAACTAGACCAATGACCACCTCGATGTTCAAGTATACGTACAGATCCGAGTAATCAGGCATCCCCTCCACGCACAATCTCCACGCCATTCCCAAGCTAGATCAGATACAAAGGAAGTTCTCCCTGAAGAACAGAAAAACCTGACATAGCCAACCATTCTGAAATCAGAATTGGTTTTGTTGCAAAGACTCAGTCGTTGTCACAAGGAGAAGCGAAAGAAAATTGTGATGTTCGCCAAATACCAACGTCCATCATCCATCCTTGAACTACAGAAGAACTGTTCTAAAAAACACTGTAAAACCCGGATGGGTGGAACCTGATCTAAACTATATTTTATGATTGGATAAATTAAATGTTTTACCAATGTAAAGTATTTAATACTAACCAATCATGATCCATCTAACTAACAACCCACTTATTTGTAAGTGCTGAAGTTACTTGTAATTTCAGCACCAGAGAGATTTGAATTTAACTTAGAAATTAGTTGGACTCTCCTGAGCACTTCAGCAGCCGCAATAAACCAGTATACCCTAGATCTATTGAGCCTAGCAGAGACTAGTTAAACAACCTGAGACTAGATAGTATAAGAGTAAGATTAGGATCGGTATTAGACTAAGAAGTTGCACGAATCTATCCGGCCGAAAATAAGATAGCGTGACGAGCAGACGGTGTACCCTATCCGAAATTACTCTATGAGTTACACTTCGGTTCTAACTCACAATTAACGCGGGATATATTTCGCGCTATTAACGCGTAAGCGGAGATTTAACCCGTTTTAGAAATCATTCCAAATTGGTTGAAGGAAGCCTATATGCCATAATTGATTTTTTATTAGGAGCGAAATTTATCACTTTGTTCTTAATATGGCGTGTGAGGGGATGTTTTACAAAAAATCTTAATTTCAAGAGAAAATTTTTTTTACATTTAAATTTTTCATGTTAATACGTCTCCATAGAACATAAAAGGCCTTCGGAACAGTCAGAGCTGTGCCCTGATACGAGCAGCCTTGTATTCGTTTATTGTTGTTATTTTTTATTGAGACCGACAATAAATTAACAATTTAGCTAATTTAAACTTCACGGGTGTTCAGTGCAGTTTTTGTTAAAACCATCAATCAGGCCATGATATGATTAATTATTCACGGAGAAGCTACCTTCATTGATGAATGGTCGTAGTTCTTAAGTAGTAATTAATTAAAGTGTTCTTAAGATCCAAATTTTGGTTTGTCTTAGGTTACTAAACATCTGATTTCGCATCACTTCTAAATTCTGGTGCTTAAGCTATGTTTAATCCTCATAGCATACATTTTTCTGATTTGGTTCGAAACAGTTCATTGCAGCACTGGAATTTATGAAAAATGATCGATTACATTGTTATTTATGGACAGTTACGGATCAACTGAGCTATCTGTCCCCCAAGCAAAAACGGTAAAACGCTACAAAAAGACGTCAGAAAACGCAAGTAGATTTATTTTTATGAGTATTTTTTCGCAGACTTTTGTTTGAGTGACCATAGTCTCATCGAGGAAAGCAAGTTACCGGGTTTGTGCTCTAGCCTTGTATCTGAATAGCAAAAATTGTTCTCCGCAGCACATTAGTATTGTACGCAACAGCTTCCCCTATACGACAGAAAAAAGTCGTTTTTATATGCCTCAGTTTTCTTGATTTTTTCTCTCTGAATGTAACTTTTCAGCTTAGATACCGTAAATTTTGGCGTTCCACATTCTTTGGAAAATCTGCTTTATGATTTCATATCATTCAAACTGTTTTCAACTGGTTATAAACATGTCTCAAGTACCCATTGAGCTATCTCCATACCAACGCGACAATGCAGGTAGACTCTCTGTGAAATTTGAAAAATTATTGATTTTAATTGCTCAAAAATGGATACAATTCAAAGCAAAAAAAATCCCTATATAGTCGATTATAATTACCCTCGCGATGAGCAAGGGTATTGCAATCGGTTACTAGATTTTTTCCCATAAATCACAGACTGATCAAAATTAGAAATAAAAAACTAAGGTTCAATTCATAATGAATTCAAATTGCACACTTGTTGTGGAGGTATCAAATGCGCCTGGAACGGGAAAGGTCCTGGGTTTGAATCTGACAGGACCTGTTTTCTTTCGAAGGGAAAATAATCCGTCTCAAAAAAGTTGTCAGCTTAATTTTGTCTGCTTCTGTTTTGTAGCCACATTATAGACTTAATTTTTTAAAATATTATAGTTTGTTATACTGTTTTGATTTACCTCTGCTGTTTCTAGTTTCACTAACCTTGACTTCGTATCTTTTCTTTCTTTTAAGTTATCCTTTTTCGCTGAAAAAGTTATTCTGTCGAAATGATGTCAGCCTACTTTTTGTCAACTTAGTGACTTTGCTTTGAGTCGTTTCAACGAAACCAAGTGTTTTATTTTATGCTCACCTATGGATCAGACAAAACGCTTGAATTCGTGGTAGAAATTACAGCTCAACTTTTTCATGACAACTTTTTTTTGTCTTTTCATCTTTTTTTATTCTTTTTTTTTCGGTTTGATGGGTTTCAACCTATATTATATCAGTTTATTGGCCTCAATTTTCGTCTTGTGAAGTGCAAAAAATATGTGCATTTTTGTTCTTTGAGGCTGAGGGGGACAGAAAGTTTCTTTTTCGACATCCATTTTTTGAATTTCTTTTCGGGTTTTTGATTATCTTTGTTTAGACATATTAGAACTCGGTCGATGTTAAATCGGTTTGGAGGCCTTGTATTGTTTCATTTGACGAGCACCTAAATTGTTTTGAGTGTTTGATGTTTAGACGGCGAGGGGGATTTTTAAGCTTTTCATAAGTTTTAAGTCTTATTGACTTTTTCTCGGCTTAAAGAGTTTCCAAAAAGATATCTTTGACTTTGTTACCGCTGGGCACATTAGCTTCCGATGCTAAGTTTGCATTCGTTTGTCTCGGCAAATTCCAAATTCCGTTTCAAAACTAGCCTTATTCATTTTGATAAATCTAGTTTTTTGATTTTCTTTTAAAAAGTTTGTCCCCATTTTTTCCTTGTTTTGTATCGCCTTTATATTTTTACAAAAAGTAATTTTTGTTGTTACAACTTAATTTAATCTTTGTGTAGCAAGCTGATAATGCCCCGTCTGTTAACCTTTTTTTTCCTATGGTTCTCTTACATAATCCGAGTTTTGATGATTCCACTACTTAATATCCCCTTTTGTCCCCAAATGTTAGAATAACAGTGAAACTTAATTAAAAATGATTCGGAACTACAGCGTCGGTAAACCTCAAATTTTCCATTGATAACTATTCGGAGAAATAAAACAAGATAACGTGCACGCTTCTAAAAGCTGAATTACTTTTGCAATAGTCTAGCTTTGACTTGAACATGGAATTTATTTCAAGCGACAAGATTCAAAAATTTAATAAAAAAATTTGATTTTTCAAATTTGAACATGATCTTGAAACTAACTCTCCAAAAACAGATTAATTGGTTGAAATTAAATGAAAAATAGAATAAAAACCGAAAAAGATGAAAATTTTTTCGATTCATTTAATGTTTTGTTGATTTTTTTGTTGTTGAAATTTTGGCATCCAAAGCAGTGTTTTAAAGTTAAAGGACCAACTATTCCTAGATATAAACTTCAGGAGACAGTATTTTTTAATTGCAAGACGGGTCAAAGCTTTTTTTTGTCTCCGGGTAGCTGCAAGAAGATGTCTTTTAACAAAAAAAAAAGAACGAAAAGGGTTTGAACTCAAAGTTTTTAAGAAAACAAATAGAAAACAAATTATAGCTTAAGTTCGCTTTAATTTTTTTAGTAAATTAGGATGTTTTTCTGCTTTTTGTTCATTTAGAGACTGGTTTTTATTTTTTTGAACAGGTGCTCGCCTGATCGAAAACCATAATGCCAGCCCTCTACAGCTTTTCTTGTTCTGGCCACAGCAGATGAAGCCGCGCTCCAGATAAAGAGAGAGGGGATAGATGTTCTAATTTTGGGAGGAAAGTTTCAATTTAACTGATCAAAAAAGGGTAACTCGTCCTGCATGTTTTGCAATTTTTTCATTTTGTTTTATGGTTGTTTCATCGCTTGCTACTGGAATTTACTCTCTTATGTATTGAATGAAGCCAATATTTTAAAAACTAAACCAACATTTTGATTTGTAACGTACTTTTTTTTTCAACCCCATGACCGCAATGATCCAGAGAAACGTTAAAAGAACACCCAGACATCTTGCAATCTAGGAAGTTTTGTGAAATTTGAGTTAGGCTCGATGGTCTAACTCATAGAGTAATTTCGGATAGGGTACACCGTCTGCTCGTCATGCTATCTTATTTTCGGCCGGATAGATTCGTGCAACTTCTTAGTCTAATACCGATCCTAATCTTACTCTTATATCTACTAGTCTCAGGGTGTTTAACCAGTCTCTGCTAGGCTCAATAGATCTAGAGTATACTGGCTTATTGCGATTACTGAAGTTCTCTTGGAGAGGTAACTAATTTCCAAGTTAAATTCAAATCTCTCTGGTGCTGAAATTACAAGTAATTTCAGCACTTACAAACAAGTGGGTTGTTATTTAAATGGAATATGATTGGTTATTAATGAATATTTTATAGTGATAAAATATCTAATTTATCCAATAATAAAATGTAGTTTAGATCAGGTTCCACCCATCCGGGGTTTACAGAGTTTTTAGATTTATCTTTCTTTCTGTAATTGATGGATGGATGATGAACGTTGGTATTTGGTGAACATCATTTTCTTATCCGGTTTCTCTTGAAGAAGAACGTTCCAGAACGCTGGAATCAGGGATAAGAAATTGTTATTACGTCATTCGGCAATGACTGTGATCCCCAATGAAAACCATCCGATTTCAAAATGGTTTGCTATGTCAGGTTTTTCTGTATTAGTAGAGAACTGTTTTGTGTGCAACCTCGTCTGGGAATGGCGTGAAGATCTTTTTTGGAAGGGATGCCTTGTAATCTCGGATCTGTACGTATACTTGAACATCGAGGTGGTCATTGGTCTAGTTCAATGAAGTCCTTTTCTGCGATGTCAAGTCGTATTCTAAATCCTTTGAGTCGTGATCGTGGACGGCATGTCGGTTGTGTTTAGCCATTCTTTTGTTCGAGTGTGATGGGATCGTCTAGTCTTTGGATGTTCGTCTTTGTTGTTGTGTATGATCTATATACTGCATATTATGATTTACAATTTTTAATTTTCTGTTAGTCTGGTTTTTAGTCATGATCTTAGTTAGTTGTTTTCACAAAAGCGTTTTATCTTAGTTCAGTTATTTTGAAGAGTTACTCACCCTTGAGTACCTCCTATTAAAAATTGAAGTGTGGTCACAAAGCGTGGGTGTAGCGCGGTGGGTTAGGCCGGCTATAAGCATGCTCAGGACGTCCTTCTCTGGTGGGTTAGGCCAGGAATGGGAGTATAATTTCATGCTGTTTCTTTGAAAGGTCCTGTTATGTGATAACATTTTATGTTGGTTTTTTCTGGTCTTTCTTATGTTACTTTGGTTGTGTCCTTTTTTCAAAAACAAATTGTTTTTGGTTTGGGTTTGTCTTACGACTTTTTTGTGTTTTATTATTTCTTTCTTAGACTTTATAAAAGTCTCTAAAAGAATAGATTATCCAGTTTTAAGCTGGGTTAATCCGGTTTGGGTACCGTTGGTTTTCTTTTCTTAGTCATGCTGTTATTTTATGATTTGTGGTGTTTAGTAAGCTGCGTTGGTTAGTTTGGTTTAGTATATAATTCCTCTCCAACCGGGTTAAAGGAAAGGACTTTTTTGTGTTTTATTATTTCTTTCTTAGACTTTATAATAGTCTCTAAAAGAATAGATTATCCAGTTTTAAGCTGGGTTAATCCGGTTTGGGTACCGTTGGTTTTCTTTTCTTAGTCATGCTGTTATTTTATGATTTGTGGTGTTTAGTAAGCTGCGTTGGTTAGTTTGGTTTAGTATATAATTCTTCTCCAACCAGGTTAAAGGAAAAATTGAAATTTGTTATTGCTAGTTTGAATTGTTGTTAGTGAAAACTCGAAATATAAAATCAATATTTAAACAATTCTTCGTGGGCGAGCTGTGCGAGTTTGGATAGAATTCTTGTGCGAATGAATGAAATTATTGAAAAGGTCAGTACTGCTTTCTCATTTTATGAATTTATTGCATCAAAATTGAATTTTACTGCTTTTGAGGAATTTTAAAATTATAAATTTTTATCGCATTTAATTTTACTGCTTCTTGGGGAATAAATTTATAAATGAAATTACTACATTGGGTATGAATTTTACTACATTATTTAGTGCGAAAGATTTAGGAGTTTTATTTATGAATTAACAAGTTTGTATTTCTATTTGTGTTTTTTCTGTTCTGTAGATGATTGTGGTGTTAAGACTAAAAGAATAAATTAAACATTGACAGAAAATGGTTAGTATATTTTGAATTTATTAGTTAAAATTATTTTAATTCATATTTACCTTAATCATCTGGGAAACAGCCATGTGGGAAGATGTCGTGAATCAATTTTGAAGTTGTTAGTAACTTGGCTAGTATGCGTATAACATTTTTAGTTTGTAGCAGTGGCCAAAGCAATTGAAGTGCGTTGATGGTGTTTAGTTCTTCTGTGCCTACTGCGAATTCATGAGGTGTGTTTTGAATGAGGTTGTAAATTTTATGATTATATTTAGTATTATGAATAAACTCTAGTATGGGTATTTCGATAGGTTGTATGAATTCATGCGGGATAATGAAGGGTCTTGATTCTTCATCATTGAAGGTCTTCGTGATGGGGCAAAGTATATACATTTGGGTAACTGGATCGTAATTGCGGAGGATGCCATGGAGGTTAGTATTTTTAATGCAATATAATTGAGAAAGAATGGTGACGTGTACTTTGAATTAATAAACTGAAAACGATGGTGGGGTTGTCGTGATGGTGTATATAAATCAAAATGGTTTTGTATTAAACGATAATATGTATAAGTGTGCGTTTGTTTAGTGCGTAACCTTATAACGTGGGAACAGTGCAAATCGCGTTTCTGTGGTAAAAGAAAGTGAAAGGTTAGTGAAAATAACTGAAATTTATCATAGAAGCTTTCATATGCTTGTATGTCAACTAGTGCTTCTGAAATTATATGATCGTGCTTTTTATCAAAAATATTAAATGTAAATAAGTATGATGTTTTAATAAAGAAATTTTCGGTTAGTTGCGGGTTTGCAAAGCGGTTTTCGTTTAAAAGTTTATCATGGTTAGGACGGATGATATTATGATCGTAGTATTCTATTGAGAAATCTTTAGCTCGGGATGCGGTGAAAATTTTTAATAACTTTCTTATATCCAACATAAGTAAATTGTCGAGGTGTTAATGATGTGATGAGTCTATGTAGTACATTTTTATTCTTCTCTACATTTTCATTAGTTTTTGTTAGTGGCAGATAAAGGGGGTTAGCATAATTGTAGTAAGCTGTCCAATGAAGTGTTGGCCTTAAAACGTGCTCATCAACAAAATTTCGTGTTTCATTAGGAATGGTAGAAGTATTTAAGGTATATTGTGGAAATGAGGGTAGGGTTATTTCAAGAAAATTTTTAGTGTTTGTGTCTTCTGGGTGGTTGATATATTCTTTGGCTGTTCCGGGTTTTGTTGTAAATGGGTGATTTGGGAATTTTTGTTTAAAAGTGCGGTAAGCTCGGTTAGTGCTGGTAGGTGTTTCGGTGGATGTGGATGATTGGGCGAAAGATGGAGTGTAAGCTGAAGAGGGTGTACGAGTTGGTGGATTTGATGATGTTACTGTTGATGATAGTTGATGTATCGTAAGAGTGTGGGGGTGTGTCAATTGTTGTTGTAATGTAATAAAATTGTCAAGTTCTTCGGAGATTTGGATGTTATCTGGGGAGTTATTATGTGATCTGTCGGAAATAAATGGAGAATAGGTTGGGGTTACTTGAGAAGCGTAAGAAGGAGTGGAAAGGGATGGGAGTGGATGACTGGTTTGTATGGGTTGAAAGGGGGTTTTGAAAAAACTGAACAATTGTTCTGAGTATGGGTAGAGGGAGATGGTTCGGAGTCTGCGAATTCATCGGGAGTTGTTAAAATGTGAGATAGTACGAAAAACTGAAATATCTGAGTTAGTATCAGAATTCATGCTTGATGGTATTTTAATAACTGGAGAATCAGGTGGCGGGAAAGCAAAAAGTGGGATAATTGGGATTTGAGTTTGGAGGTTGGCTGGGTGGGAATTTGAGCGATGGAGGGATCCTATTTGTCGGCTCATCGTGGGCTAAAAAAATGATTATTTTGAGATTGAAAAGTGGTGGTATGAGGTTGTTCGATAATTTGTTCATATGTATAATCATTTTGCAAATGATTTGTCATTATGTGTTGAATGGGGCTTTGTGTTGCATTTGGTCTAAAATTTGGATTATTTGTGATTGCTATGTTTCAAAAATTTCAGGGAACTAATGATAATGGATGGTTTTGTGGTAAGGTTGGTATCTGTGGTGCTGTAGGTGTTGTATCGACATTATTATGTTCTTCGTGATATTTGTTTGGTCTAGTGGATATTTTTGTATTTTAAATTTTTATTTGTGAATCTAGAAGTATTTTATTAATTGATGATGAACAAATTCCAAAAAATCCTGCAAATAATATACGTGCTACACTTGCTTGGCGGTTTACTTGTGTGTGTATAGCGCATGTGTTATAGATTCCTTTTAGCAGTGAGAAAAGAAATCCAATAACATTAAACATTGCGTATAAGATAGTCAATCTTTCTAAGATGTAATATGGCCATCCTAGAAAGGCGAGAATTTTGTTTTTTAAGGTTACAAAACTGAAAATATTTATGGGTGAAATATCTTGTGGTTGGTATTTTTCACCGTTTAAATAGATGTAATTTTTGATGTCTTTAAAATATCCGCTGTAGTCTTGTGCGTAAATGTCTGAGAATCCTGCGGTTTCTGCAAGTTTTCTTAAATTTTGGTCTATTGATTGTCGTTGAATGGTGTCCATCTGTGTTAGTAGTTCTTGAAACTGTTGTGTTCTAATGTGATGTTGTATGTCGGATTTAGAATATATACCCATCGATTGTAAGTCAATATTCGGGTTACGAGCGATAGCTTGGATACTTTCTGGTGAAAACTTTTTTAATGGCGGCATTAATGTTGGGTATGGTGTTAATAGATAGTATTTATCTTCGTCGGGATATAATTGTACTACGTTGTGGCTATTTACTGATCCACATGGTACTGCTGTGTCCCAAAAATATGTTCGTCTTGAGAGTGTATCGACAAAATATACTTTAATTTTGTAGAATATGGGGATTCTTTTGTGACATCTTTTATCTTCAAAAACGTATAAGGGTGATACTTTTTTGGTACAAGTGTAATACCATAAAATATTTCCTTCATAATCAATAAAAGTTGATCTATTTCCGGACAACAAATATCCTGCATATGGTATTTTGAGAACTGCTAGTGCTAGTGACTGTAGAATTTGTGTTCTTTCAAGTTCACATAATTGATGTAGTGTTTCTAATTCTGAGAGTGACATTTCTTGAAAAACTCTACTAATTGTGTAGTCTAATTTCATATCTAAGTGAATATCATAGTGAATTGCGCCAAAATATGTGCGGTTTATGAGTGATAGTTCTTGTAATCGTGTACTATCGGCGTCTTGTGGTTTTAATTTTCCACCTATTCTTCGTATGTTTTTCTGAAATTTCACTGAAACATAATGGTTTCCGTCTGTAGGTGAATGAGATGTGGCCATGGGGTCTACAATTAAATGTTCTGTATTCATGTCGAAACCATCTTTGTATTCAACAAGGATTTCGGAGTACTGTGTTTTGTAAATCGGTGTTTTATATTTACATGCTAGTTCTGTTTCCGGGTATATTTGAAATCGTGTTAGTTTATTTTCTATATTGTGGAGGTTTCTAAATTTAGCGTTATTGCTTCTGATTTGTTCAGGATTGACTTCTTTAAATGGGATTGATTCAATAAAATATTTTTGGTGAAATTTAATCATTCGGGCTTGTATCTTTGCTACTTGAAAAACTCTGCATGTTTCTTCAGAAAACCATACAATGGTTGCTTGTGTGCGTGTTGTAGGATCGCAATATCCTTGGTCATTTTTGCAAGGGAGTCAAATGCCTTGGTAAAGAATTGTGTCATCTTTTAAATCTCGTGTTAGTTGTACTTTTTCAAGTTGTATTTTCCAATCAAAAAGCATTATTTCTTGATATCCTTTATTTTTTGTATCTGCTTTGCAATTTGCAGGGTCATTGATACCTATTTGAGATATCCAGTGTTTATCATTTAGATCGTGTGTCAATCTTCCGTGTGTTCCATGAAAGGGGAAATTTCTATCTAGTCTAATGTGACCTTGGTGTTTTTCAAGTTCTGCTTGATGTGCTAAGTCTGGAAAAATTTACAAGTTTTCTATTCATTCCGTCGTTTTGTGTTAATTTTTGTCGTTTAAGTTCATTGTTACAATCTTGAGGGCTAAGATGGAGTAATCTTTCTATATTACTTTGATAGAAAGATTCGTGGTCTAGTCGGTTTTTATTTCCGTTTGAGACTTGCGAGCAATGTACTTTCTTTTCGGAAAAGGTTGCTGTAAATTTGTATCCTGTTAATGTTGTTGATCGGACTTTTGAGTATAGTGTGGCTACTATATTTGTTGTTTCTATGGCTTGTGGTTCGGATTCGCGTTGTGTGACTTGATTTATAGCGTACTTGTGTAGTGTTTTTTGTTCGCTTTCCTCACAATCATAGTGTGTTACTAACAAATCCTGAGTTCCTGTACGAGGGGATGGTTTTGTGTGTTGTTCGGAAAAAATTAGAAAAAGAATGTGTTGAAACGTAAATATCTTTAAAATATACATGTGTATGATAATCCGGGGTATGGGTTATAAATTTTGAGATACCCAATTGTGTTTTTGGTATATCTATGGTATTTATATATTACTTCAGTTGTTATAAAGGGAGGAGGTAGAGATTGAGCTGTTATGTTTGGTGGACTTAGGGGAAAAGGGTGTTGAACAATATTATTAAGTCTGATTGTGATTTCAAATTTTAGTTGGAGACTGTTTTGTTGAAGTATTTGAATGTTATGTTCTCGGATATCGTCGTTAATATCTTGTCTATATTGTAATCTATTAAGTTCCCAACTGTGGAGTCGGTTACTTTCTTGATGTTGTCCAAATAATGGGGAGGTGCTACGAAAGTGTTCCAATCTAATCGTGAAGGGATATTTGACGATGATTATTCTCGATATCTAGCGTCAAGATTGTTTGGGAAATTTAAAGGGAAAAGTGTCGGTGAGATTTTACTTAATGATGGTGTTGAAGGGAGTGATGGTGTTTCTGGTAATGATGATAGTGTTGTATCAGAAAAAATATCTATTGGTTCATTTACTATGTTCGGTTTACCTTGTGTATATGAGTGTGTTGTCCAATATGGTGGTCTTTCTGTCGTGTCTGGAGGATTAAAAGGGTTATCTCGGATTTGCTGTGATGTGGGGGTTGAACCTAGGTAGTCTGAGGGTATATTTGAGGTGCTATGTTGTGAAAGGAGTGTAAGAGTTTCTGGCAGTGTACCGCTTGAATTTTCTGAAGTGGTTGCTGTTTGTGACTGGGGTTTATCAAAATGAACTCTGGGGGTTTGAAAATTTTTATTTCTTCGCGGATGTATAATTTGTCTATTTACTTCAACTGTATTTTGATTTTGACTAATATGTCTTATTCTATTTAAATCTTTTGGTAATGTGGGGTATAAATTATATGTTGGTTCACTTAGGGATGCTTGTCGCTGAACTGGTTCTAGTGGTTCGGATAAACGGGCGTGTCATTCTTCGAAAGTGTATGGGTTATCTTGAAAAGAAATTCGTGGGGATGTTTGGGGGTTTTGGGTAGTTGTAGGTCTGACTGGGTTTTCTTGGGAAGATGTCGGTGAAGACTATTTTGGTGGTGCTTGGTTAGCAATTTTGGAAATGTGACTGATTAATCTGTTTCTTATTGGGAAGATTTATGTTTATTGTAATATTCTTCGATGAAAAGAATTAAAAGTATTGTTGCTAAGGCGAATGTGCCTATTGCCTTTTTTACACATTTGCACAATGTCATAATTTCTTGATATCCTTTATTTTTTGTGTCTGCTTTGCAGTTTGATGGGTCATTTATACCAATGTGTGGTATCCAGTGTTTATCGTGTATGTCATAAGTTAATCTTCCGTGTGCGCCGTTGTAGGGGTATTTTTCATCTAATTTTATATGTCCTTGATATCTTTCAAGTTCTGCTTGATGTACAGAATCTGCAAAAACTTGGAAATATACTAATTTTCTATCTGTGTTTTTATTTCTTGTGATATTTAGTCTTAGTAACTCGTTGTTACAATCTTCGGGATTGAGATGTAAAAGTCGTTCGATATTACTCTGGTAGAATGATTCGTGGTCAAGTCGGTTTTTATTTCCATTTGAGACTTGTGAACAATGTACTTTCTTTTCAGAAAATGTTGCTGTGAATTTATATCCTATAACTGTTGTTGCTCGGGCTTTTGAATAAAGTGTCGCTATTACATTTGTTGTTTCTATAGCTTGTGGTTCTGTTTTGCATTGTGATACTTGATTTATTGCATATTTGTGTAGTGTTTTTTGTTCATTTTCTTCACAATCGTAACATGTTACTAATAAATCTTGGGGTCCTGTGCGGGGGGAAGGGTTTATATTCTGATTGGAGATTACTAGAAAAAAGAGTTGGAGAAAAATTAATATTTTTAGAATATACATGTGTATGATAATCCTGAGTATGGGTTATAAAATGTGATGTAACCAATTGTCTTTTTGGTATATCTGTCGTATTTGTATATTACTTCAGTTGTTATAAATGGTGGTGGTAGTGATTGAGCTGTTATATTTGGTGGATTTAATGGGTAGGGATGTTGAGTAATGTTGTTTAGTTTAACCGTGATTTCAAATTTTAATTGTAGACTATTTTGTTGGAGTATTTGGATGTTATGATCACGAATGTCTTCGTGGATGTCTTGTCTATTTAGTGCCCAGTTGTGGAGTCGGTTACTTTCTGGGTGTTGTCCAAATAATGGTGGAGGTGCTGTGAATGTATTCCAGTCCAGTCTTAAAGGAATATTTGTTGATGATTTTTCTCGATATCTAGCGTCGAGGTTATTTGGGAAATTTAAGTTAAAAGGCGGTGGTGAAATCTGGCTTATTGATGGTGTTGATGGTAGTGATAATGTTTCTGGTAGTGATGAGGATGTTGTTGTATCCGTAGAAATATCTATTGGATCATTGATTAAATTTGGTTCACCTTGTGTGAATGAATGTGTTGTCCAATATGGTAGTCGTGATGTTTGGTTTGTGGGGTTAAAGGGATTTTCACGAATTTGTTCAGATGTTGGTGTTGAACCTAAGTAATCTGAGGGTAGGCTTGAGGTGCTACGTTGTGAAAGAAGCGTAGGGGTTTCTGGTAATATACCAATGGGGTTTTCTGGAGTACTTTGTGATTGGGATTGAGGTATATCAAAATGAACTCGGGGAGTTTGAAAATTTCTGTTTAGTCGAGGATGTATAATTTGTCTATTTATTTCGACTGTATTTTAGTTTTGACTAGGATTTTGTATTTTACTTAATTCTTGTGGTAGTGTTGGGTATAAGTTATATGTTGGTTCGCTTAGAGGTGCTTGTCGTTGAACTGGTTCTAGTGGTTCAGATAAGCGAGCGTGTCGTTCTTCAAAGATATATGGGTTATCTTGAAAGGAAATTCGCGTGGATGTTTGGGGGTTTTGGGTAGTTGAAGATGGTGTTGGGTTATCTTGGGATGATGTCGGTGAAGACTGACTGAGTGATTGTTGGTTAGTAATTTTTGATGGTTTTTTATTTATTCTTTTAGTGAAAAAATTTATGTTTATTGTAGTATTCTTCTAGAAAAAGAATTAAAAGGATTGTTGCTAAGGGGAATGTTATGACTGCCTTCTTTATACATTTGCATATTGTCAAGATGAGGGATGTTAAAAATGTGATGAAAATTACGAATAGTAAAAAAATATCTGTTCTACTAAAAATTGTTTGTATCATTTAAATAGACTTCGAATTATCGTACCTGTGAATGTGGTCAATGATTTGGGAAAGTTGAAGATATATTTCAAATAGGGAGTAGAAAATTATAAAAATATTGCAAAAAATTATCAAAATGTTTATTAGGGCTTCAAAAGTTTCAATAAAAAAAATTAGCAAAAGTTTAAATAGAATGAAAAATTTTATGAAAAGGTTTACGATTATATTTTTTAAATTATCGACTATTAAAGAGAGAAGCATTTAAGAAATGATTCGTCTGTCGAATATTTTTTGAAATTCTGGGGCGGAATTCAAGTGTGGTTGGATTATTTATTGATTTTTTGACATGTGTATTGAGTTTTGTTAAAAATTGTTGGAGGCTAATTTTATGGTGCTTGGGAGGTCTTCTTTGCTTTGTTTTTATTTGTTGGGTAATCTGGGGTATTTTTGAAATATTTGTACTTTAGGCCAAGTGATCATGGTCGTTTTTTAATTTAGGCTAATTTGCCATTTTTGGTTGGAGGGTTTTTGAGGTCTAAGTTGGGAAAATATTGTTGATCTTTGCATTATTTGATAGGGGATGGCTGTAATATTATGGTGGTGTTTATTTTAGTTGTCAAATGGAGGTTGGAAAGTTATAGTTGTAGATATGCCTGGAGATTAATATCTATCGGCTAGTAGGTTTGTGTTAGAGATATTGAAGATGACGGATTTGAGTGAATCCTATTGGCTGAATTTGAACTAGAATTGTTGCGTGAATTTCAGCATGTTATCTTGAAAATGTGAAAGTTCAAAATGATTAGAGGTGTACTAATTATTAGCTTTAAAATTAGAGTTGTTTTTGAAATTCAACTTTCTTTAACATCTTAGATTGTTTGGTGAATGTTTTGTAATTTTTACGTGGTTGATTTTAAGTCGTGATGAAACTCTGTGTTCTGATTTTTCTATTTGTTCTTGTGGTAAGATTTTTTCTATCATTTTCCTGTTTTTTCTTTCTTTTTGAGGTATTTTTTGGGTCTGGTGTTTTTGTGTTTCTTGTTCTGTATATGTATTGTTTTGAATAACTTTTACACCTGTAAAAAAATATAATTGAGTTAATTTGCGTAATGCGTATTCTTTTGGGTAGTATGGTAGTAAATTGTTTCGATGTTGAACAATTTCTTTTGTAGTTGAATCTGTGAGTTTGTATGTTACTTCGGTGGTTTTGGCAATTATTTGATATGGTCCTTTTCGAAGTGGTTGTAATTTTTTGGAGATTCCTTTTTGTGTATTAAAATTTGGTATTAAAACAAATGTTCCAATTTTTAAATCTGTGGCTGGCATAAAACGTGAATTAATTTGGCTGTTAATGTTTTGCCTTTGTAACAATTTTTTATTTGTTACTTTTTGATAGATTTCTCTATGCTTTTTATCTCTATTTAAAATCCATTCGGTATGTGTGCCAGAGGCTATTTTGAGAATTTGTGGAAGATGAAAATGATCTTCATCATGTATGTCTAATGGTAGATTATAACATATTGAATCTTTATTTGGTTTGCAATGACCTTGTGCATTTTTGTGAGCATTTGCTGTGAACATAGTTGGTTTTCTTGGTTTTTGATTAAACACCATTTCATATCGTGTCCTTCCTAAAGTTGTCGTTATTTGTGAATTGTATGATAAGGGAAATAATTTTACATCTGCTGACCATTCTGTGTATCGTGTATCATTTCCATTAATGATACATCTAAGATATTCTTGTAATGAACGGTTCATACCTTCGACTAAACCATTTGTCCAAGGTGCATGAGATGTACGTGGTTTATGTTTAATGTTGTATAAGTGGCATAGTGTGATTATTTCATTATTAATAAACTCTGTACCGTTGTCTGTAACTAGGATTTCGGGTAATCCGAATTTAGCTATCCAGTGTTCGTAAAGTGTTGTGTAGGCATAATAAGCATTACAATGTGGTACTGGGTTGAGTGCTACATAGTGCGTGAACGCATCAACAATGACCATAATGTAAGAATTTCCTTCAGAGGATGGTGAAATTGGTCCTTTAGTGTCAAATGAAATTCTATGGTTAAAATATAATTTTTGTCCTTTAAAATCTTTTTTCTGTGCTATTTGATTTTGATTTGGATAAGGTTTGTTCAATTGACATATTATACAATCATTGCATAATACTTTTATCCAAATTGGTGCTTTTGGAAAGTAAAAATTTCGTGTAAAATTTGAGTATTTCTTTTCTGATCCTGAGTGTCCTTTTGTATTTTGTGTATGGGAGATGTTAAATGCTATCAATATTATACTTAAAGGAAGACAGGGAACTTTAGAATCATCTAATTGATATTCTAAAAGATCTGTTTTTTCATTGATTGTTGTATTAATAAATTTTTGGAAAAATCGGAGGAGTGTTTTTATTCCTAAAATTGTGGTTTCAGCTGTTGCTGGTTTTATTTTATATTTGTGCCATGATTTGAGTTGTTTAATTACTGGGTCAAAAGTTTGGTATTGGTCAAAAATTATTTTGAAGTGTAATTTTTTCTGTTGGTGGGAGAAAAATATTATCAACTTCTCGTTTTGATAAAGGAATTGTGTCAAGTGGGTCATGGAGGTTAAAAACTTGATTTATTGTGTATTTTGAATCATTTGTTTGTGGTCCTGATAAGTTTATTTTATCGGTCACATTTTCTTTTTCAATTAATGGAAAAAGATCTTTTTTATGCGAGTCTTGTTTTATTCTCTTTTGTTCAGTATTATTTTTTATCCATTGTTATTATGGAATTGGTTTAAAAGTTGATGATCCTAGCAAATCATTTTCATAGTGATTATTTTGGCAATCTAAGTAGAGTGGAAAATGTTTTAGATTATTTATTTGTGATTGATCAATGTCAGTTTTTAATGCGTATTTGCATTCTAATCGGGTGATAGTGTTTTGTTTGATATTATGTCTTAAAAAATTAACGCGTGTTAAGAAGAAATGTGATTTATCGGGGGCTGCTTTCAGGTTTTCGTTCTGAAGTATTTTGGTGATATTTTTCTAAGACTGTAAACATTTCGTCTTTAGTTTGTGATTGCCTTAAAACATCATCTAAGTATGCATTTTTCTTAAGTATTAGTGGTCTAAAAATTTTACTCATGAAAGCTGAAAAAGCTGCTGGTCCTATGGATATTCCATAGAAAAATCGATTAAATTCGTATTGTTGATTTCCAATAACAAATTGTGTTAATCGTCGTGATTGTTCATCTAGTGGCATTTGATTGTAAGCACTATTCATATCTGCGGTTGTGAAGTACTTACCATTTATTTTTGTTAGAATAACTTGTATTGGTTCAATGGGCCAATTACATTTTGATTCGTCAATTAGTGAATTGAGATATCTAGCGTCTAAAACTATTTTCAGTGATTCACGTTTTGCTAGAATGATAACAGGGTTGATGAAGGTACTACCTTTTTGTTGTTCTTCCGTATTTACTGGTGATATAACTTTGTATTGTTCTAAAAAATCAAGTAGTCTATTTACCTTGTCGTGTAAGTGAATCGGTACTTTACTTGCTCTTTGTTTTTTGAAAACTTCGTCAGGTTTTAATGGTAGGTGTAGTGATGAACTAATTTTTCCAACGTCAAATTTTGATGTTGCGTAGACTGTGGAGTATTTTATTAGTTGTTTAGCTAGTTTGTCAAATTCATCTTGTGTTATTTGTGAATGTTGAAAATTAAACATTGTTAAAAATTTTTGTTGTTCTTTTGAGTAATTTGTTAGATTAAATGGCGGTTTAAAATATGGTGTTTTTGTGAAGTAATCTGTATTTCGTTTTTCATTACTTATTATAATATTTATGGATAATTCTTCGTTAAGAATTGTTGATTGACAAATATCTAATAGTTGTAATATATTATATACTCGATATGCTACTTCTTTTATAGGTAAAGTTGTAGCGTTTGTTTCACAATATCCTAATAGTCCTAAGGATAGTGTTATTTGATATGGTGTATTATTATACACGTGTAGTGAAAAAATATCGGAATTTGTGTTTTTTAATTGTTTTATGGATGATATTGTACTTTTAAAAAATTTGTGAATGGTCTTAAATTCGAAATCTGACATTAAATGTTGTTGTTTGTTTTGACTTTTGTCGTACTGATGAACTTGTTTTATTGAAAAATTATATACGTTTCCTGATAGTGGTTTCAGGTGTTTTGGTTCTTGATTATAAATGGGGTAAAATTTTTAGAAAAATGGTGGTTGTTTGTTTAATCTTTGAAAGAATGTTAAGGCTGTGTTTTTCGATTTTGTATATTTATCTTTGATATGGATTTTACTATTTAAGATGTTTATTGTTGGTATATATTTAGTTATAAACGGTATGCCAATGATATTGTGCTTAATATCAGTAATATGAAATGTTTGTTTAAATGGCTTATTCAAAATTTTGTTTTCTTCCATTGTTCTTGTGGGAACAAGGGATAGTTGGATTTTTCCATAGTTTACTTATGTTGATCCTTGTGCTGTTGCTAATTTACTAGATGTTTCAAGAGGTTTTACATTCGGATGAAGTGTTTTTTATTTCATTCCATGTGGGAATAATAATGATATTTGATTCTCCTCCTGAGTCGATTGAGAAATCAATTTCAAGATCTGGTGGTTGAAATTCTTTACTTCTTGGACTCTCTAAGAGAAACGGGATTGTCCAAATTTTTTCTCTCGGTTGTTCTTTTTGTATGTTTTGATAAATATGTTTTGTGTTTGAGCATTGTATTTCGTCTTTTTTATCAGGTTTAATTACAGTGTTAATTTCGTTTACTTCTTGTGTAGTTCGGGTATTATTATTAATGGGGCTAGTGTAATAATTATGAAGAAGTTCCAATTGATTTTCGTATATGTGTGAACTAAAGGGTTGTTCACACATTATAGGTTCATAGTCGTTTTTGACTGTTATCATATTTACTGAGATGGTATTATCTGTATCACTTTCAGTATCTGTTGATTCACAATTAATGTGGTTTAATTATAATTCATTATTTTCTGTGTTATCAATACCTGGGGGGTCTGAAGGTGTTTCTTCATTTTTTTTGCACTTGTTTGATGTGTCTTTGATACTTTGGTGTGTTACTTCTGTATCGATGTTTAGAATCGGGGTAACGGTTATTATTCCTATAGGTTGATTGGGAATAATTTCTGTATCTATTGTTGTAGCTTGAGTTTCGGTTTTGTGAATTATTTTGTGATGTATTATGATAATTATCATTTGATCTTTGGTAATTTGATCTATTAATGAGTTATTCCTTGATCTGTTGTTTGGGTAGTTCTGATTTCGCTTGTTGGAGTAACTTCTATTCCTATTGTTTGAATAGTTTCTATTTCTGTTGTATGATGAGTTTCGTGATCTATTGTTGGAATCGTGTCTATTCCTTGGGTTTGAATGGGAACTGGATGCAGAAACAAATTCTGTTGTGTTGGAATTCGATCGTGAAGTGTTATTTCTATTATGGTTATTTTGATTATTCGATCGACTGTATCTATTTTGTGAGAAATTTCGTGAATTTCTTTGTTCGGGCGATCTACCTCTATAACTAGAGTTATACGGTGATTGATTTCTTGAATAATTTGAGTTGCCTGGGAGTGGTTTTCCAGAGCTATTGTTACTGTGTATATTCTTGTTTGGTAGGTTTTGGTCTTTTTTCATTGATAGAATGATTTAGTTGGTTCTTTGTGCTTTTGAGGTTTATTCTGATTATCTTGTTGTTTTTGTCTACATTCGGCAATACTGTGTCCGTATCGTCAGCAATAATTACACCATTTCTTGAAAGATGGTTTGCCTTTAAAGTGTGGGTTCTTTTCATAGGTTTTTAGTATTTCAGTGATTTTTTCAATCAGGTCTGTATCTGATCCTTGTATGTTATTTATATGGGTAGTATTTGTTTCGATCCGATTAACATACTGTAGTTTTAGATTTTCTGTTTCTTCAAGTTTCATTTTGATTTCTGCTTGTTCTAATTTATCTACTAATTTTCTAAAATCTAAATCTGGTTCTCGAATTGATGAGGGGTGTAATGCTCTCTTTTTATAGCTATTTTCCTTAATTGAGGTGTTAAGGTCATCATTAACATTTCTGTCATTTTGTGTTTTTGTAGTTATGTGTATTGAGTGAATATGCTTTTCGAACTAGTGTTTCGATTTGAACTGCTAATTGTTTGATTGTTTCGTTTGGTAATCTGCGAATTTCGTTGCATAAAACTCTTTGATGTTGTTTGTTTTTTTTCAGAATCAAACATTTTTGAAAATTCTTGTGTGAATCTTTTCCAATCTGATTTTATTTCTTTAGGTAGTACTGAAAACTATTTTTGGGCTGCGCCATCTCGTGTTGTTTGGATTAACGCTGTGCGTCTATGTATCCAATTTTGATGGAGTGGCGTATTAATTGGTTCGGGTCCTATATTTAAAATTAAATTTGCTGTGCTGCGTTTAAATAGTCTTCTACAGAATATTCAGTGTCTGTGCCTGTGAATACCATCAGTGGTTTATTTGATGTTATTGATGATCCACCCATGAGGTATGGGTTTATAGTCATCTGTAGTGATTCTGCGGCATTTGGCATTTGTGAAAATTTTGTCAGTTGATTTTTTGTTATTTCATGTTGTTGTAAATAATATGGTGATGGTATTTCGTTTTGCTTTTGAGTTGGTTGGTAAGAATGCATAGTTTTTGGGTTTTGTGATTGTATAGGTTGAAAAGATTGTGCGTTATTTGAGTTTTGTATATGCATTGGTTGTTGATGTTGCATATCTGCTGGATCTTGTGGGTAAGTCTTTATATTTTGTGATGGTTGCGATTGTCGTGGTCTTTGTGTTCGATATTCTTGTGTATATGGTGCAAAAATGTCTGGTTGATGATAATCATCATCGTCAGATGATAAGTAATTTGTGTAATAAGGTGTTTGCTGTTTATTTTTATTTTGTTGAAAAAATAGGTAATTTTCACTATTATCCCGGGGAGGGTGTGGATTTTCTTGGAAATTTTCTAAATTGGTCGATGTATTTGGAAGATTCCAATAATGAGAACATACGTGATTTAAGTTTTGCATTTTTGGGGGGGGGGGGTTAATTTGTTTTTGACTGATTTACATAATTATAGTTGTGTTCTGCAAAATTGTTTCTTGTAAACGTTTTTTGTGTTTTTGACGGTTTTGTCATTGGTCTATATGTCTGATAATCCATATGTGAATATTTTGGAGCAACCGAAGGTTTAACAGTCGATTGTAAGGTTACTTGTGGTAGTGATGTATTTGTATTTTTTGGTGTTGTGAGGTTTGGACGTATTGGTGAGATACTTTGTTGTGTAGTTGTTACTGTTGTTTGGACTATTTCTTCATTTATGAAGTGTGATGGTGTTTGAATATCTTGTTGTGTAAGATTTCTAGTTTCAATGAGATTTTCATTATGTATAACTGTTGAATTTAAGCTGTTATTTTGTGTATCGGGTGAAAATGTATTATAATTTAAAGGCGTTGCATCAATTGTTAGTGGTAATACTTTTACATAATCTTTGTGAAAAAATATTGTACTTATTGCTTGACTTGAGATATCTGCTGAGAAATTTAAAAATGCTGGATGAGACCATTCGGGGTCCCAAACGTAATCTGATTGTTCTGCAATGACAGTGTCGTCATTGGTACTTTGGGGTCTAAAGTTTTTCTTGCTTGTTCAATTAAGTCGATATTATGTGTAAAATAATCAATTGTAAACCATGCTAGTATTTTTTGTAGATCATGTTTAGTGTTTTGTGAGACATCATTATTGGTAAAATTTTCACGGATTGCGTTTAAAATTGTTGAGAATGCGGCGATTTCGTTTCTTACTTTTGTATGTTTTGTTGTTTGGACTGGTGATGTACTTTGAGCTTCTGTTCTTTCTAATATAGATATATAAGTATAAATTATTGCAAAAACTTCGTTGGTGATTATTGAGTTTGCTCTCTGAAAGTTTGGATATTGTAAGTTTTTGATATGTTCTGTGAATACTTTTGAAAATTCTAAATCAATATCGTCTGTTTGGATAACGTATTTATCATGAAGTGTTCTTGGTGTGCTGAGTTCTATGGTGTAGATTCCGTATTGTTGTGTTAGGTTACATATGTCTTTCAAATAATGTTCTATAATTTGTCTTTTGATTTTTATATCTGGGAATTCTGATTTCCATGGGCTGATTCCTGGTTCAAACAAACTTACGAGTAAATTTTTGCAAAAGCGTGTTTGTCCTCTATCACTAAGTGAAATTATAATAAAGGGAAAAACTGCTTCTTCGTCTGGAGTTTCGTCACTTTGAGTGTTGCTCATTTTTTCGTTTGATGACTGTTAATATATAATTATCAATATGTCTAATTGGTTGATTCCAATTGTATAGATGTACAGGTTTGTTTTTATATTTCTTTTTTTTTTCTATTTTTTCCTCTTTTTGATGAGTTTGATGTTGTTTCTGATTCGGAAAAATATAACTGATTATGGATTGGCAATTTTGTTTACTGATTCTTTTAATTTGTATAGTAAGTCGAGACGGCTGACTTCTGATTCGGAGAAGGCATTTCTATTTTTTGAAAATCTTTTTCGGGTTATCTGTCTTTGCTTACTTATAATTTTTCTTTTTTTTGTTTGTCGTTTTGTTCGAATGTATTCAACTGTTTGCGTATGTGGGGTTATTACAAGATCATATTTGTGGTCGTCTATTTCACAATTGTGTAGTACGATTGTTTGTTTATTTCCTAAGTTTTTCAATGACATAAGGTTTAGGATGAGGGATGCAAGAAGTTATTAGTGATTTTAATGTCCTAGACTGTTAGTCCTTACAATTTTTTGGTTAGCTTAACCTGGGTCTTTTTCATCAGGGTTGGAGAGAAAAGTATATCGATTCCGAAGAATGATTTTTACTTTCTCTTGGCTAGTCTAAGTTAAGGTGTTAACTTACTTAATCTTACTTAGGGGTTGTGATTGTGTTCAATGGTTGGAGAATAGTAAATCGATCCACAAGGTTCAGGTATAATTAGAACGCAAGTAGTTCGTTAGATACTATTTTAAACTGACTAAGTTTAAGATTTATCCTGGGTCAGGTAAGAGAGGGGGTCAAGTGAAGGATGAATAACCGAAGTTCTTCACTGTTTAGCCTAATTTGAATGGTTAGCTTGATTAAAAATTTCTATTAGTCCTGGGTCTTTTGAAAAGGTTGGGTAGTGAATCAACGTTTGAGGTCGTTAGACACTTGATAAGTGGGTGGGGGAGAAAAAAATTGTTCTTTTTGATCCAAGGATAAGCCTTGATGATCAGAATTTAAAATTTATAAAATAGAAAATTGATTTAGATCCAAGGAAAGCCTTGATGATCTGGTTTAATATTATATAAAATTAACTTTAAATTGATTTAAATTTTTTTGGAAAATGGTTTTAGTTTTTGATGATATTAGTTGACTTAGGATTGCTGTTATGTTTAGGTGATGAAGCTGGAGCAACATGATGATTTATAAATACTAACAATTTTTTGTCATGCTACTAATTTTTATTTTTGTTTTCAATAAAAATTTTTTCAAATAGTTTTATATATTACTGCAGAGTTAGAAGGAATGATTTGAGATCTTTTTATCAGTCGTTTTTGTACAATAGTAATTTTATCTAGCGCCTGAAATAATCATTGAAGATTTCCTTCATGGATTTTAAGTTTGCAAATGAAAATCTAAATTCATTGCTTGTAAGATTCTAAATATAAAAGTTTGTGTTGGCTTTTGCCGTACGACCATGAACTAAATGGTAAGTTTCTATGTAGTCGTATGGCATCTCTTGTTCGCGACTTATGGTCGCACCAGATGAGTTAGCTTCGAGGTGTAACTCATAGAGTAATTTTGGATAGGGTACACCGTCTGCTCGTCACGCTATCTTATTTTCGGCCGGATAGATTCGTGCAACTTCTTAGTCTAATACCGATCCTAATCTTACTCTTATATCTACTAGTCTCAGGGTGTTTAACTAGTCTCTGCTAGGCTCAATAGATCTAGAGTATACTGGCTTTTTCCGATTGCTGAAGTTCTCTTGGAGAGGTAACTAATTTCTAAGTTAAATTCAAATCTCTCTGGTGCTGAAATTACAAGTAGTTTCAGCACTTAAAAATAAGTGGGTTGTTAGTTAGATGGAATATGATTGGTTAATATTAAATTTTTTATAGTGATAAAATATCTAATTTATCCAATAATAAAATGTAGTTTAGATCAGGTTCCAAATTACTTTACCGAAGGAAAATAATCCCTCGTGGTCATAATCCCTCGTGGAGTAAAATTGTATACAATTTTTGAACACTTCGGATATTTTAAAATTTTTTGATACCGTGGAGTCTGGTAAACTTATTTTTGATGTTTGCGCATTAGAAATTATGATTATAACATAAATTCCGGCACCAGAATTCCATGGATAGAGATCGAATCAAATGGATTTTCTTTTTCAGTCTCTATAACATTCTCAAGTAATTGTTTATAATTGATTATTAATCTATTAATAATCCATTATAATTAATCGGATTATAATGGATTATCAATAGTCCTAAGGAAACCAAAAAAAAACTAATAACCAAATTTTGTAAATTATAGTGACTACAAGCGATTACTTATAGGTTAAAGGGGATTATAAACTTTTGTAAGCCAGGCTGAAATTTTAAACTACTTTTAGTACACTGTAGTTAAAACTAGAACATTGTATTCATTATTTTGAGAATGATTTTTTGTATTGAAATTCTTGAAATTTTTGTTTTCTATTTTCCTCTTCGCGAAATATTTTTATTATAGAAAAAAATAAAGTATATAAATTTTAAGTCCAACAACTTGTTGATTTTTTCTACACCTCCAACTGTTTTGACCTCCCGCAATGTGTTCCTCTCGTCTTCCTCCTCCCATTTCTGTTATTTTAATCTGCGATAGTGTGAGTGGGGGATGGGGCTAAAGAAGGGGATCACCTTTACCCCCTTCACATTCAACATCTCCCCCATCTCCCCCCCCCCCCCCCCCAACAGCTACGCAGAGTTTTTCGAGGTTGGGATTCGTAGGCTTGGGGTGGGGCAGTGATTTCGTCCTCAAGTTAATTGGGCGAAATGTAATAAGACTAAGTCGGTTTAGATTTCAATTTAGAGCGTTTTAGATACCAAATAAAATGTGCAAATTATTCGGAAGTTTTCCACAGAAAGTTTTTGATGAAGGAAAAAATAAGAAGAGACGCTAAGAGAAACTTCGACGGATCTACGTATAAATGTCCCCCCCCCCCCCCCCCCACGCTATCTACTTAAGAATCTCCACTCCTATCAAGTAATACAGTAAATTAGCACTAGAACTTAGTAATGAGAATGCTAATATTGCTGCATTCTGATTAGTCGAAAATTAGACTAACTTATCCTACTTGCAATTAATCCCCCCGCTTGGTTTTTTGATTTTATTGGCTCAAATAAAGACTAGAAATCTAGAACTTTAAATCTATTTATCGCAGCAATGGGCCATTAAGGCTTTATGGTGATTTATCACTCAGTTCATTTGAGATTCGAGATTTTTCGAGGTCAAAATTTAAGATTTTGACATAATCATCACCCACACGCCATATAAAGTAGAAAATGATAGATTTCGCTCATAGAAACAAATCAATTATGGCAAATAAGCTTCCTCAACCAATTTGAAACGATTTCTCAGACGTATTAAGTCTCCGCTTACGCGTTAATAGCGCGAAATAGATCGCGCGTTAACTGTTCCAAACTGGTAAAAATGGCAATATTTAAACCCCCCTAATTTTAAACCCCTACAAAAATTAATCACTGAGGGTTTTTTCAAAATTTAAACTCAAGACAACAATACGTTTTGAATTATATGAAACTTTTCCGTCAAAAATGGCTAGTTAAAGTTCGACGTTTGTCTGAAGAAAAACCACCCGAGCACAAACATTCCGTTATTTTCGTTCGGAAGTCGGAACAAAGGGAGAGAAGACTTCTCGTATATCAGGGTGAAACCCTGAGTGTTTGGACCTTCCCTTAGTTCACTTCCAATAGTTTGTGGGAAAAGAAAATATTGAAAACCTATATATTTTCGACAAGATCAAAATGTCAATTGTTGAATCGTATGAAATTAATACAACCAATCCGATTATCCCGGTGACGAAAAATGGATAAGACTTGATCATCTATAGAAAAGATACAGATCTCAGCTCTGTTGTAATTTTTTATAAAAAAACTTCGATTATGTAGTTTTAATATTTGATTTTAATGCATTTTTTTTTGCAAAAGTTTCATAATGTATACCTTCATCACCACATAATCACTACCAAAACACTCTAAAACGGATTTTTTTTGTGTATCAAGGTTTATGCAAACTAGAAACAGACTGTATACATATTATTTACCTATTTTATACAGGTTAAATACTGATTTTCTCAATATTCTCGCCAATCAGGTAAATTAGTATTGAAATTTTTGTACTGATGCTTAATCTAAAAAAATTAAGTTTCTTATTAGGTAATTGAGTTGCAGCAAAAAGTAAATTGTTCTATCTATTTTTTTGATGTTTTTCTCATCAAAGTGCGCTGAACAAGTTGATGTTTTGAATGGCATTTGAAGAAGTTTTGCACAAAATTACTTTTCTTACCGTGGAATCCCTTGGATTGCAAAATCTTAGAGGAATATCTTGAAACTTGTAGCTTGCGGTACCCAATTTTCCTCAAGTGACTTCAGCTCAGTGCCTTGATTGTAAATTTATGTTGTATGTTTCAAAAAAAAATCATTAATAAAAAATTTTGAAAGGTCAAAACTGAAATTTTACGACCCATATAGTTTTCAGGCAATATAATCGCTTTCATACAGATTTGATACCGATTGTCTATAAATTATCTCCATTTTATCTACAGGTTTTTTTGTATGAAGATTATATACTGACTATATCCAAGTTATCTACAGAATATGTACAGATTTTACACAAAAGAAAAATCGATTATCGTTCGTAAAGCAGTTGTAGATAAATCGAGTCTATACTTACGTTAATCTGTAGATTTTTCTTTATATTATCAATTTTATCCATTTCTGTCACTGCGGGTAGCCTCAATTCAATTTGGAGTTTTTTTGTGGGCGGGTTGATTCGCCCCACATAAATAATTTGCGTTACACTCTCTGCAATATGAAGAAATTCTTCAAAGCGCACATCGTTTAGTCCAGAACATGGCCAATTTTGCAATTTTCAAACCCCCAGAATTTTACAAAAAAAAATCGGAGGTAAATTTTCTTTTTAAGTTCGAATTCAGAAAATTGATATCTTCAATGGGGTATAAAATTTTTTCGTTGAAACCTAATTTTTTGACCGATGAAAATTGACTGAATAAAAAAACCACACCGAGCATAAGTATTCCGTTTACTTCGAAAGTCGGAACAAAAAATTAAAACAACTTTTGTCCAAACGGAGCGTATGAAATTATTGAGCCGATGATATTGCATAGAAGCTCAGATTGCTGAAAAGGAATGATTGTCACGTTTATACTTATCCACGAAACTTCAACAATTTATTCTTGTTTAAAAAACATGCATCCTTAGATATAAAGGTTTTGACATACAGTTTTTTTTTTGTTCTGACTTTGGAAGAATCTAATGGATTATATCTGCTCGGGTTTTTGATTCAGATCGTTTTTAACAATCGAATAGAAGGGTTTCAACAAAAAAATTTACACCCGGTAAAGTTATCGACTCTCTGAGTTCAAATGAAAAAAAATCATAATTTTTCACCTGCAGTCTTTTTGTGTAAAACTACTAGCTGCAAAATTTGCTGAAAAAAATATAGATTTGAATCGTTAAAAATCAATCAAAATGGTTTGGCTGAGCTACTTTTTGGTATTGAACAAAATCTAGTCGATATTTTACAGATCTTGTCTACATGATTTCTATACAATTGTTTTCAACCCAAATTTGTCAGTTTGAGAGCACTAAGTATTGGTTTTTTAGGGAAGAAACCAAACAGTTCAAAGTTTAAAAAATCAAGCTCATCAAAATGATCTTCCACAAAAACTCTGTTCTGGGCCAGTTGCAGGATAGTCGAAGAATCAGGAACTCTTGACTTTTAGTGTATAATTAATTGTTCTACAAAAATTTTTTCAAAATTGATCTCTTTGATTTTTGTTGACAAAACACAAGGTTAAAACAAACATTGCTCAAAAAAATAAAAAAAAAAACCTTGCTTAAAAAATAACTACAGCATCCAAGTTTATTTTCCGATAATAATGATCAGTTTTTAGAAATGCGCGCTCTCCTTTCAAAATTAACTGCACTTTAAACGGCTGTTTTAAAGGCTCTTTTTAACCAGGCATGGATGGACGCGGTAGATCAATATGTAGTTTCATCTTTTTGCGTCCAAATCTTTTTAAATCTTTGGCTTTAGTAAAAATTAATGTGAGCTATAGAAAATGTGTTACAACATATGACATATATTTAGTAACTTTTAACTGACCAAATATCAATTAATTCAAGTACTTAATCATGCACAAGTGAGTTTAAAGTTCCCAAAAAAGGTATATATAGATGATAGAAATTATAATCAACATGAATTCCAAGTAGTTTCTGCTTTTAAATGGATAATAGTCCCTTGTGTAACACAAGGGTTCTCGAAAAAGAATTTTTTTTCTAATTTTGATGATTAAAAATTGGCAACAAAAAAACTCATGCCCGCCAGTCTAATGGCTGACAATGGATACCTGTTTACCTTTAGAATGAGTTCAATTATTAATCAGTCTTTTATTTCATCAACTTTTGTCTTCTGTCTGAAAGGTAGTTCAAATCGAGATGTTTTTTCCTTGTCAAACATCATACTTTAACAGTTTTAAGGCAGTATTTAAGGAACACAAAAAATCTTTGAAACCTCGCGGGCGATCCGATTCTGCAATCATTTTGACTTTCCGAGCTCTCTTAAAACCCTTAAAACCTTCTTTTCATTCAAACAGTTTTGCTCGGCAGTTAAATTACGCAGTTGGTGATTTTCTTCTCTCGAATAAAGTATGTAGTGGGGATTGAAATGCGATACAAAAAAAGCTTATTTGGCTGAAAATGGTAACCATCAAGATTTTAAAACACACTACAAATCTCTCTATTGTGAAAAGGCGACGAAATTTGCTGGTGGAAATAAATTGAATGCGCCAATTTTATGAAACCAATTAAATTTTACAATAGAATATAGATCTTCTTTTAAACTGCTTTGTATTCGATTGGAGAAAATTGCCCCTGGTAACAAAAAAGGTTTTAAGGCAACTTTTTTTAGGTTTTTCTTTCAGACATCTCTTTATCCGTTAAAAACCCTTAATCCGCTTCTGCAGCCTAGAATCAGTATTGTTTCCTTTTTGACAGTGTACAAAAACAAAAAATAAAAAATAAACATTTCACAGCCTCGTATAAAAAAAAACAGTTAAAAATGAGTGATAGATCGATAAAATTAAAGTGCCAACCCGCTTTAATTACAGTCTATTCTCAATATCCGGCAGTTGCAGGAACTTGAATATATGACAATGAAGCGTGTTTCTGGATCAAGTCACCTTTGCACCAACAACAGTATAATTAAGTCAATAAATAAAAATTGAAGGCTGTCGAAAACAAGTTTAATTGATATAATGCTATTGCTTCATTTCCTGCTGTCAACATAGTTTTTTTAGCGAATCAGGGTCGTTTTTTGAAGTTTTATTTTATGTTTTGTAGAAAAGTAGAATGACCATAGTGATCGCAGGAAAATGCTATTTTTTGATTTTTTCGAACATTTTGAATTTAAAAAAACTGAAATTTTTTCGGCGCGCATTTAATTGGATTCAAATATAAAAACTTTGGAGTAATTTATGCTCGCCCTAAATTTTTTTATGCACTGCGCATAAGCAGCAAGCAAATCATTTGAAAGGTAGTATGACGTTTTGTCAAATTAAGTTTTTGCTGATACCTTAAGTAGATAGAAACGACTTTTTCCAAAGAGAAACAAGGACGCATAGAAACACTTTCATAACGAAAAGAAAAGCACTAGCAAAACTTGTTTTCGGACAAAAAATCAGATTACCTACCGTCAAAGATTTTGATAATTGTGTATAACTTCTATTCAAGTCGAACAAAGACACGGAAGCACAGCCTGCAACTTTCATCATTCGAAGTGGAACCAATATATTGTATATCCAACCCTATCAATTAGAACGGAATCTTCTTTTATGCGATAGCTGGAACACGTGAACTTATCAACGATGAAACTCCAGTGCAAATTGAAAACAAAGAACAACCTTCACCAACTCCAAATGATCAATCTGAACCGGTCTCAGACAAGCCCAAATGACTCTCAAGAATTCGAAACCAACGGAACATTACGGAGATCTTATACCTACACATCTTCTTAGAAAAAGACGGAGAACGGGATAATCTAAAAAATCATCAACGAAGTTAAAGCTCTTAGTATGAAAACTAAAAAGAATAAATATATGAATTTACCTGGTCTGTTGAACCGTACTTAATCGGTACAGAAGCCATTCTACAAAAGTTGCTGTCTTTTTTTCATCAGTTGAGTGTAAGAAATTATCACAATGTGTCAAAGATTCTCATATTATTAACCAATCCTATCCATGAATGCGATTCTATATAAAAGGAATGTTTTTTTTTTGGTGAAAACTTACTAAAAATGGGAAAACGTGAATACAGAAGATAATGATATATCTTTTTTGTGTATTTTTCTCCCACTGATAAAAATTATGAGTACCAACTAAATTTTACGTAAATTATCATTAACATCGACCTCAAAAAAATATGATAAAAAATCTTTTGGCTTGCACCGATCCACAACAATGGTGTCCAGACTGGAAACTTGAAATGAATAACCCTTATATATCATTTGATTTTTCGAAATCTGAAAGGGAAAATGGAATGGCTGCTTGTTTTCTTTGGGAGAGCACACTCAGAGAAAAAAATCAACAAGGCTGCAGACGGAACGAATCCCGCAGACCTTCAAAGGGCGAGTTTCTTCCTCAGTCAATGTGCAGTGCAAAGCAATCTTGAATTTGAGAATTGTGGTATTGCTAAACAAGATAACATTTTTTGAATCATATTGGTACGATACTACTGCAGACCCAGAGGACATGTACTCGTTGCTGGAAAAGCGATGTTCCTTTCGTCAAATCAGAATCAAGGCGAGTCTGATGACGAATTTCATGGACGACTTCGTGATGCTGCTCTGTAATTTAAGTTTTCACAGCTTACAATTATCGCTGATGCACTTCTCGCGACGAAGATCTGCAGAATCTAAACTCAAGTTACCCGAGGCAAGTAGAGATAAAACAGACATAACTCTGATTGATATGAAAACTGTTTTACAGTTAGGCGATCAAGCACAGCATTTTGCTGGAAACTCTAAAGTTATTATTGCTGAAAAAATTGCATACAGTTCTAAATCAACAGTTAGAAAACCAGGAAATGTTGAGACAGCTTATAATTGCATTAAATTGGAACGTCCTAACTGAGGAGGAAAACCGCACGGGGTTATTTCTTGTCGTTCAACGGGTAAGAAAAGTAACTAATGTAGTAAAATAGGACAGTCTACCATAAAGTGTCGAAGAAAACTAAGCAACAGCAACAAAGTAACAGTAGATTTAATGAAGAGTAAGCCATCATGCTCTGAGATTTTCATCAACGAGTGATTGTTTTTATTTTGCATCGAGTCTCAAGGACGTAGTCGTCGCAAGATAAAAGGTCATCATTGATGGTACAGGTGAAGATACAACAGTGATATCGTCAATAATCTGGAAGAAGCTTGAAAAGCCTACTCTAGCTGGAACTACTCGGACACTATAAACAAACACAGACAGAAACTCAACTTAAAAGGACAGCTATTTGTGACCTGACAAAAAATGGTCGAATTTATTCCAAGCAACCACTGTCAGTTGTTCGATTGAACAAGGAGTTCGGTCTCCGAGAACACGATATCTTATCAACCCAATACTCGATACATGCGCTCTCAGGGACATTGCCAACAATAAAAAGTTACAAGGCCCAGGTGAAACTGAAGCCTGGAGCCCAAACACTTTTCTGCAAAACACGCAATTTTCCGTTGCCGATGCAGAAGGCATTGAAAGCAAAGCTACAGGGCATCGCCATGCAGGAAGTCTTTGAACAAATACAGCCAGAATGACCAATGCATCAGCAGTCGTGTGGCAGAAAAAGAAATATGATAACCCTAGAGTTTGTTTGGACTAAATAATTCACCTCAATGGACGAAGACTACCCATTACAATTTTTTCTGTCTTTTTTTATCAGTTGAGAATAACAAAATATCACAATGCGTCAAAGATTCTCATATTATTAATCAATCCTATACATGAATGCGATTCTAATTAAAAGGAATATATTTTTTTTTTTGGTAAAAACTTGCCAAAAATGGGAAAACGTGAACACAGAAGATTTTGATATATCTTTTTTGATATATCAGGTGAAGAAACAACAGTGATATCGTCGATAATCTGGAAGAGGCTTGAAAAACCTACTCTAGCTGGATCTGTTCGGACACAATACGCAAACATGGACAGAAATTCTACTTAAAAGAACAGCAATTTGTGACCTGACAAAAAATGGTCGAAGTTATTCCAAGCAACCACTGTCAGTTGTGCGATCGAACATGGAGTTCGGACTCCGTGAACACGATATCTTATCAACCCAGTACTCGATACATGCGCTCTTCAGTCAAAAGTTACAAGGCCCAGGTGAAACTGAAGCCTGGAGCCCAAACAGTTTTTTTTGCAAAACACGCAAATTTCCGTTGCCTTTCAGAAGGCATTGAAAGCAAAGCTACAGGGCATCGCCATGCAAGGAGTCTTTGAGCCAGTGCAGCCCAGAATGAGCAATGCATCCCCAGTCGTGTTGAAGAAAAAGAAATATGATAACCTCAGAGTTTATTTGGACTACATAGTTCACCTCAATGGACGAAGACTACCCATTACCCGACATGGACTCAGTTTTCCACATTTTTCATGTAGCCTTTTTTTAGGTAAAAGTAACTTTTCAAGCGCTAACTATCAAATCAAATTTGATGATGGAACAAAAGAATTTTTCACGATCAACACCCAACAGGGGCTAATCAAGATGTGTCGACTACCTCAAGAGTTGAAAAATGCTTCCTCGATCTTTCAAATTTGCACCGAGAACTTACTCAAAGGCATCAAAGGCGTGATTATCTTGCAAGACGATCTGCTTTTCTATGGAACTTCAGGCGGAAAAACAAAAAGTGTATGACGGCAGTCAATGGACGACTCGGATGTACAAGATTTTAATCATCAGTGAGACCAAGTCAAACTCGAGTTCACTCAAAGCTGTTTCGTTTGTAGGCTGTTCAGTTTCAATTGATGGAATCAAACCTGATGACAAGTTTGTTGAGAACCTTGAGAGCATCAAGATAACTGCGAACCTCAAAGAAATTCAATTATTTTGGGACTGTCAAACAAGTAAGAACTCTGCCAACAAGATGCTCCCACTCAGTGAAATTTGGAGCAAAAAGTTCCAGGAAAAAGACCAACACAACAAGTGTTTTCAGAGTATCAAACAAGAATTCTGATCACAACAAATCGTGCAACCCTTCTCCCAGGACAAAGAACTGACTGTGACAACCGATGCTTCAGAGCAGGCAGTCGACGGGGTTCTCTCACAAGAAGGACATCCAGGGATCTACATTTCCAGGAAGCTACTATCAGCTGAGCGCAACTACTTCAAGATAGATCGAGAAGCTTTTGCAATCGAGCTTGTGGTAACACGACTAAAACAGTTCTAACTGGGGTGCAAATTAAATCTACAAACAGATGAAAAATCATTGCAATACCTTTTTGCGCCAGACGGAGAGATACCAACAGCAGCATCAGCTGGAACAACCAGATGAGCTATTGAGCTGATGGGATCTGAATATATGTTGAAGTATGGGCCGCATAGGGCAGATCACACATGCGGACTCTCTGAGTAGACTGTGTTTCAAAGACGAGACACCCGAAGAGGAGAAAATTTTGTTTTCTTTTTGCAGAATGACATCTTCTTTGCAGGCCCGCAGACCATCAAGCTGAACGACATCAGAAGCGACCTCCTATCGAATCAAACATTTCATGATGTCTTCAAAAGGTAACAAAACGGTGATTAGAGAAAATGCTCAGAAGCTGAGCTGAATCAACTTGAAAAAAGAAGCTGAAACATTGATAATTAGAGAAGGCGTCGTCTACAGGGGCGTTTCAATTTTTGTATCGTCTAGATTTAGAGGGCAAGTAATGAACGATGCCTGCAAGACGCATCCAGAAAAACAAGCAACAGAAAAAGATCTGAGAAGGGTTGCTTTGTTGGCTAGCATGTCACAAAACGGAAAAAGACATGTTTCAAGGTGCGAGATCTGTCAAAAAAAACCATTGCTTGAGAAAACAGTTTCCAACTGACCAGAAGCAGACCTATGAGAACGAAGTTATATAAATTGGATCCACGTCTAAGAGCTGCGCCCACGTCTAAGGAACGTATTGGTTTTTGCTGATGCAGGAAGTGGCTGGATCGGAGCATTCGCGACCAATGACAGAACTACTCTAACTGTCAACAGTTTTCAGTCAGCCTTCTTTGCAAGATTTGAATACGAAAAACTCTAGCCTCTGACTATGGACTAGAATTTTTGAGCAATGACTTTAAACATGGTGCAAAATGGAATAACCGGTCTATTACCCAAGAGCAAGTGGACAAGCAGAAAGAGCAAGACGGTTAAACATGAGATGAAGACACGGAGAGAACATTTAACAGTCAATAGAAACACTTCAACAGAAACACTTCAAACACTTCAACAGAAACACTTCACTTTAACAGTCAAAAGAGACACTTCAAACGCGAAAGGAAAAACCACAGCAGAACTTGTTCTTGGACAAAAAATCAGATTAGCTACCATCAAATATAATGATGCAAGTAAAAAAAAATCCCTTCAAGCCGAAAAAAGACAGGGAAGCACACTACAATTGTCATCATTCGAAATGTAGCCAACACGTCGTGGATCCAACCCAAACAATAAGAGCAGACTCTTCCTTTAAGCCGCAACCAGATTGCGAGCTGCAGTCAAGAGACCAATACCACTTGTCGCTGATGAATCGTCAGTGCAAAATGGAAACTAAGACCAACCTTCACCAACTTCGTCAACCTGAACCACCCTCAGGTGAGCCCAAATGCTCTTCAAGTATCCGAAAAAAAGGAACACTACTGAGATCTTAAACCGACAGATCTTCTTAGAAAAGGAGGTAGGATGTGATAATCTGAAAAATCATCGAAGTTAAAACTCTTAGTATGAAATTTCTTGATCTGTAGAAGCGCATTAAACTGGTTCGGAAGCGATTCTACATTTATTGCTGTTTTTTTCTTACCAATTGCTTTTAACCATCTGTCACATTGTGTCAACCATGATAAATTATCATAATTTTTATCAATCCTATCCATGATTGCATTGCTATATATGTCGATCGAATTAATTTTTTCTGAAAAATTATCTGAAATGGGAAAAAATGAACACAAAAAAAAATATTTATCATCAACGAACTAGCTTGTTTTTTTTTAAAACTGGTCCCACTGATAAAAATTATAAACATCAACAAAAATTTAGGTAAATTATCATTAACATCAATCTCAATGAAATCTTCATATCAAATCTTTTGCCTTGTATTGATCCACAAAAATATATTTAATAATTTTGAGGGGTAAGCGCGTGCCGGGGAAGCGCGTGCGGGGGCGAGTTTTCAGAAAAAGCTTGACATTTTTCTCGAACTTTTTTTTAGGTTGACCAAATTGAATTTTTGAGCTTTCCCAAATCACTATAAAGACCCTAGATTGACCAAATTTTCAGCTCCGCCGGCAATTTTTCACTTTTTGGAAAATTTAGGCACTTTTTGGAAAATTTAGGCACTTTTTGGAAAATTTTCGACCAAAAAATCTCGTTTTTTGGCGCGCGCTCCCCCCTAAAAATTAGTATATACTGGCGCCAAAGGTACCTCTTGAAAAAAGTTTAAGGTCAATCATCCAAAAATGGATATCTCAAACTAGTACAAAGGGGGGCCTTTGGGTCGGCAGGTGGTTGAATCCTTGAAGGGGGAGTCCGCCCCCCCGCTTCCTTCCCCCTAAATCCGCTACTGGTCTTAGATCCGCCCTGCTGCTTCGTAAATCCGGCATTAAAATTATCAATCGAATAAAAAATCGGTGAAAATTTGAGTCAATGGTTTTTCACTAATTCTTTGGCGAAAATGTTTTTTTAATCTACGTGATTAAAAGAATCGTTTGTTTTGAGCCGTTGAATGAAAATATTTTGAACCCATTGGAAGAAGTCATTCATTGGATCAAAAACAGTGTATATCGAAAACTCTTTAATCACGTAGATTAATATAAATATTTTTTTTTCGTTTGAGTTGTTAAATAAGCACTGAAATTCACAAGAAGGATCCTGTCGCCTGAACAACCCTTTTAACGATGGATTTATGAGAAAGACTTAAGTATAAATTAGCTAGTCCAGTTTGATGATCGAAAAAATGGGAACATTTTTCTACTTTTGTAAAGTGAAAGCGAGCTAAACGCCTTGTTCTTGTTTGACTTTGTAAGACCAATAAAAATATAATTCTTTGCAATATAAAACCATTAACGTTTTTTGATCAATTATGTCGGTTTTTGTTGCAAAATATTATGATTAAATGAACATTTATATAAGAGTCCCATAACATGAACTAAGTAGCGGATTTAGGAGTCAGGGGGATACAAACTGCACACCTGTACACAAAGAGGTAGCACAAGTGACGCTTTTGATGGATCGTATTTTAATCAAACAACCCTAAAATGTTCTGAAAGTACCTTTGGGGCCTATATCTAATCATTTCGAACCGTTTTATTGAAAAAATAACCAAAAAAATTTGACCTGACTTTTGGAAAAAAAACAACGTAAATTTTTTGTGCCTGGTAGATTTTTTCATTGCCCGAGAAATCTTGGAAAATCTTTTCGGTTAATCAAAAAAATCAACCTGAGCCCCTTCGCTCCCATTCTTCCTTCTAAATCCTCACTTTGAATGTTACCGTGATACCTTGACTCGTTTTAAAAAAAAACTCAAAACAAATTTCAAAACAAAAGTTACTTGGAAAAATTTGACTGAAAACATAACAAGCAAAGTACAGAAAAAAGATGGCTCATTTGATTGGTTATAAAAACCTATTTTAAAACAAAGTAGGCAAATTATATTTAGTCATACTATATGCAAACAAGCACTGTATAACATCCGTAAAGACTATTAGTATCAAGCTAGATACCTTAAGCATTCGGCGGCATCAGTCCATATTCTTTTTTGAATTCAAAAAGATTTGCCTATAGCATATTCAAAAATGATTTCAACAAGACTGCTCGTATCAGGGCAAAGCCCTGAATGCTCCGACTGCCTTTTAAGGTATATCGAGCAGTAATAACATTAAAAAAAAAAAAATTAAATAAAACAAAATGAAAAAAAAAACAATTCTAAAATTTGAAATTTTTTTAATGAAAATCATCACCCCACACGCCATATAAAGTACAAAAGGATAGAATTCGCTCCTTGTAACAAATCAATTATGGCAAATAAGCTTCTTTCAATCAATTTGGAACTATTTCTAAGACGGATTAAATCTCCGCTTACGCGTTAATAGCGCGAAATATATTGTGCGTTAATTGTCCCAAATTGGCCAAAATGGCAATCTTTAAACCCCCGTAACTTTACAAAAAATGGTCACAGGTAAAATATATTTTCAAATTTGAGCTCAAGACAACAATACCTTTCGAATGATAAAAAAAATCCGTCAAAAATGGCTAGTTGAAAAGTCGAAATTTGTCTGAAGAAAAAAAAACCCACCCCGAGCGCAAATATTCCATTACTTTTGTGTCGAAAGTCGGAACAAAAAGATTTGAATTCAAGTTATTTGCCTGAAAGTTTTTAAAAGGTTTGAACGTCAGAACTGATTTCCGCCACATGCATGAAACTTATACATAAGAATACTCCAGTTTATAATTTCTAAGCTAAATAACACGCGTCTTAATAGGAAACAAGACTGCTCCTATCAGGGCAAAGTTTTTTGTCGATCAAAATCTTTTGATGGAAAAAAAATCTTCAGCAACATTCGAAGAACTAAAATTTTTTTTAATTTTATCAACTAACACGCTATTTTTTCAATATCAAAATGATGGATCGTATTTTGATCAAACTACCCTAAAATGTTCTGAAAGTACCTTTGGGGCCTATATCTAATCATTTCGAACCGTTTTAGCAAATTTTTTGATTAGTTCAGTTTGGAAAAATTTGACTCGCTGCTCAAGCTTTATTAGGATTAAATATTTTGCGCTTTTATTGTCCCAGTTTGACTTAAAGTTTTCAGAGTAGTCCCAAATTCAAATCTTTTTAATTTTTGCGGGAAAAAACCATCGGTAATTTTTATTAGCTTTGAGTTGAGCCCTGGGTTACTTTCAAAAAATTCTTTCAACGATGGCTGTTTAAAATTCTAATTTTGTCTGGAAAAACGACCACATCGAGCATAAACATTTGGTGATTTTCTTCCTGAAGTCAGAAGAAAGATTGAACAATTTAAATTACATTATCATAAGAAAGATTTTAAGCGCTATTAATTTGCATCGTGCGCGTTAACCGCTCCTTTTAGAAGCTCTGAGATTAAGTTCTCATTAAATTATTACAAACCGGCAGTTTTCAAGGACTTTTTGTTTCCTTACAAAATATAGGAAAATTGTAGTTCATCAAAAAGAATTTTTTCAACTACTTCTCGATTAATTTGACATGATTTTGAAGTGCACTTTCTAAATTTCAAAAATTATTTTGACCTAAGAGTTTGTTTTGTAAACTGACCCGCACCGACAGTGAAAAAGGTTCTTGATTGGTATAAAAGCACTTTAAATTGGTTTTCAATGCCATTCGTATCAAATATACTTCGAAAATTAATTTGAGCTAAAAGTTTCTTTTGTAAACTTACCCGCACCGACGGTTAAAAAAAAGGTCTTTATTGGTATACAACTCCTTTAAGTTGATTTTCATCTCTATTCGTGTCAAATATACTTGTCCATTAAGCTTAGTGGAGTTAATGTCGATTGAATAGTTTTAATCAATTTAATTTAATCTTAGCGGAAACAATTTGGCCACGTCCATTGCTTTTTAATTTGGGTGCTTAGATTTGGTAAAATATAACTTCCATTCAAATCAACCAAAATGAAATCGAACTTATCCAAATCTTATAATCACCTAATCTATTTATTGGTTACGAATTTTGAAGAAAGTGAGGAATGTTAATGCTAGGCGTGTTTTTTTATTCAGTCAATTTTGGACCATTTAACCAGGCACCTTTATACCATGCCCAACTGAAAGATGTTATTTTCCAAAAAATTATTCAAAATTGTCAAATTGGCCAATTTGTGATACTTAACGCGCGATAAATAGTGTTCTTAAAACACACGCGTAAGCGGTGGATTAATGCGTTCCAAACTGAATTGAGCTGATTTATTTAGTCGTGTTTGTTATGATAAAAGACGCTACAAACATCCCTTAGTAGTTTAGCTTAGCGTATGAGGGAGGGCATAAATTAAAAGGTTTCGGATATTTCGTCAATTTTTAGTCAAAATTTTTTTAAATTGGCCTTAAAACGCAATCAGAACTGTCAGGTCTTCGCCCTAATATAGAAGCAGTCTTCTTTTACTGTTAAGTTTGTCTCTACAGATTGGTCTTACTATCCAATGAATCAAATATTTACACAAAAATCTTACCAACATCCGTTTTTGCTGACCAGCACAAGCAGCATATTTCGATCTATTCTAAACTGAAGCAGTTTAGTCTTTTAAGATGAAATTTTGTGGAAAAGTCTACATAGTCTTTTAAGATGAAAAGAATTATCATGAAAAAAATTTCTTTATAACAATAAAAGATGCTAAGCACACTACGCAGCATTTTAGCGTATAAATTAGAAAAAAAAACTATTTTTTTTTCTTTGATTATTACGTCAATTACTCAACCAAAAAATTTTTTAATTGGCCTTAAAGTGAAATCCGAACAATATGGCCTCGCTTTGATGTATGAGCAAACTTGGTTGTTACTAAATTGATTTGTTAATCATACCAAAATTATATTTCAATTATTTATTATCGTCAAAAAAAATGTTTTCAAAATAATCAAAAAATTTGTTGAGCATTTTTAAAAAGTAATCTCCCCACACGTCATATAAATTACAAGGTGATATGTTTCGCTTATAATATTGTAGCAATTATGACAAATAGGCTGCGTCAACTAAACTGGACTGACTTGTAAGACTGACTAATTATTCGTTTACATTTTCCAATCTTTAAATTTACAAACAAAAGCCCACTGTGAAATTTTTAATAAAATCAATCAAGACGACAAATTTCATTACGAGGCCAATATGAGCTTTTTGTGAATTGTAAGCGGATTCCGCAACCGGCAAAAACCAAATTTGTCTCGGAATTTGCATTTTTGCTACTTTTCTTTGATCTACTTGGCTGATTTGGATTCCACGGATGGATAGCTAAAACATTGTATTGCTCAAATTGCTCCAGAAACAGCCAATTTTGCGGAACATGCATTAAAATTTGCGGAATCCAGAAGAGTTTGTGGAATCCATAAAAAAATAAAAATACATGTTTTTAGTCGATTGAAGCTGTCGTGGAATGTGCAACTGTAAATGGAATCCCCAAATTGTAAGCGGATTTTGCAAATTGTAACCGGAATCCGCAAATTGTACGCAGAATTGGCACAAATTTGCGGAATCCACTTACTTTTGCGGAATCCGCTTACATTTGCAGAATCCAGAGCAAATAGTTATATTTGCTCAATCATGGAATCCGCAAGAAAAATAATGAACCGACAAAATTTACGTTACAAATATTTGTACGCAGAACCCACTTACATTTTGGAACCTGTTTAAAGACTGGTCTAGGGAATCCAGGAATATACAGACAGAAAACTGTGCGCCTATCCAGTGCACAGTTTGGCTTCGTAATGTTAGTTTGACAAAAAAAAATCAGTCATAAAAGATTAGTTAAAAAGTTTAAATTTGTCTGGAGAAAAAAACCACCCTGAGCACAAATAATCCGTCACTTTCTCCGTAAGTCGGAACATCAAAGCCCTGAACTCTCCAACCGCTGGTTAAGGTCAAAACTTTTAGTCATTTTTTCAGAAATTTGGGCAATAAAATGTGTGATTGAACAATTTGTGATGAAATTATGATTGGCATTGAAGAACGCCTACAAAAGATGTAGTTTTGTGTTTTGTTGGTGGGTATAATTGCTGAGAAAATTTTGATTCACAACTGCTGGGCCCTGTGTTTTCGAAACTATTCACGCAAAACACTTATAAAAAAGCAAGTGCTGTTGCCCACCGGTCAAAAATGTCTCAGTTTCACTTTTTTCAGGTTAAGTACATCTTGTCATTAAACATTGCAACAAACTGTCACTTTTTTATGCAATTGTTACGTAAGTCAAAAGTCTGACGTAATTTACATTTACTGACATGGCCGTTTGTAGATATGGAGGTTTATAGAACATCCGCCATCGCATTGCTGTGGGTGTTGCCTCGTTCTCCAGTACTCATCAAAGGCTTGAGCTCATAATCTTCTTTTTTGCGTGTGTGTTAATTATTATGATGACCTTTCAGAATTCAAAAAATAGGATAAATCATCAATTTTTAACTGTTAACGCAGTTCAAAGAAATTGATTTAATTTTTCGTTTTTGTGTAAAATTTTACTTAAAGGCTTTCTAACACCTAAATTTTGCTCTCATTCTAACACTTTCATTAACCCTATCATTTATTTTCATTAGATAAAACTGCGGGAAAAAAATGAAACTAATTCGGTTATTATCACATGTAAAAATATCTGAAAACCGTCCAAAACTCTTTCATTTTCTAACAACTTTGTTGGAAGAATGGGCTTTAAATATTTGTCAAAAAGGTCTCCTTAAATTTTAACCATCATATGTAAGCAAACAAAGCAACCGCCCTAAAATCATTAACTCCCAATCAGGGGCGGATTAAGGGGAGGGGGAGGGCAGGGGGCCGACGCTTTTTTCTTCAGGGATTAGACACCCTGCCGACCCAAAGGGTCACCCCTTTGGTACTTTTTAAGAAATCCACTTTTGGCCGACCGACCCTAAAATTTTTCTAAAGGCGCCTTGGGCGCCATTATTTACTAATTTTGAGGGGGGAGCGCGCGCCGAAAAAACGCAATTTTTTGGTCAAAATTTTCCAAAAAGTGCCTAAAAACGCCTTTTTTGACTGTTTTTTTTTTCAAAAATTTGCCTGCGGCGCAGAAAGTTTTGCCAAAATAGGGGCAAAACAGTGCTTTGGGAGAGCTCAAAAAATCAATTTGGTCGACCTAAAAAAAGGTCGTCAGAATTTTCGATTTCTTTTTGAAAATCCGCCCACCCCCCCCCCTCGAGAAAATCCTATATCCGCCCCTGCTCCCAATTCTTGTATAAAAAAGCTCCTTTAATAGAATAATCATCATCTAAAATTATTTTTAAACGTTTTTTAGCGAGTCAATCTTTTTGGTCCATTATTATGTTGACGAAGCAAAAATTGACGAGAACTCAATAGTTCGAAAAGAGTTGATTCAGTTGATTTAATGTGTAATTTTTCAACAAGCAAAATGCACACTTTTGGCTAATTATTTCCCTACATATTAAAAACAAATTGATATACTTTGCAAACAAGAAAATATTCAACACACCAAATAGCAGTCCTCAATTCAATTTGGATTTATTACTAAGACGAATTAAATTTCCCCCATTCAATTATAAAACGAAATATATCGCGCCTATTTTGTACCAAGTTGACCAAACTGACAACCTTTAAGCCCCAATAAATGTACTAAAAATAATCGCCGGTAAAATATCTTTTTGAATATGAGTTCAGAACAACAAAAGGTTTGGATTGATAAAACTTTTTGTCAAATATTCAAATAATGTCTGGAGAAAAATCTACAAGGACAAATATTGACAGAAAATGACAAATATTCCGTCACTTTGTTCACGCGTGGCAACACATCAATTTCCAAAATAACAAATATAAATCAAATTTTTTTGCAAAATCAAATCTATGCACAAGCAAGCATTTGAAATATTGGATAGAATGGAAGATTGGATCCAGTTCACATCTTCGGCTTTGGGGTGCAGGATTATTAATCTGGATTTTTTTGATGTTACAAATTATTACAATAGAATGATCTTGTTATCCAGATTCCGAAGTTAATGTAGTTATTTCTGTGACAAAATTTAGATTCTTCGATTTGTTGAAAATGCGCTTAAAAGGTTTTGCCCATGCGAAGAATCTTCATTCTTGGTTAAATAATATCTTCAAAAATAAGCAGAAGTTATTCTTACAAATAAAATAAAAAATGGAGAAGTAGCACAGAATCTTCTGACCAAGCCGGGTCGAGGTGTTCGACTGATGTTTCGGAAATCGAGCAAGTGCAGTTTTGTGACTAAAATTCCACGGTCGAGAAGCAGTTTTAAGTCAAAACCCAATTTTTGTCGAGAAAGTCAAAACATAGGTCGAGTACAGTCAAAACATTTTGTCGGTCGAAACATACCCAATTTCGATCGAGAAAATGAATCGACTTATTTATCAAAGAAACCCTCACAAAAAGTAAGACAAATTTATAAAAGCGCAACGGAAATCGTTTTTCTATCTGAGCTGTTTGATTGATATTGAAAAGTACAAATTGCTAAATCAAAACTTTTGATGTTTCAGGTCCAAAATTAAAAAATATTTTATTTGATTTCTTGCGTTGGGATGTCTGAAGATTGCATTCAAAAAATAATTGTGCGATGTTTTCAACCATTTTTTTTCCTTTTTCTCTTAACCTACGCAGTGGCGTGAGCAAGAGTTTTTCTACAAGGGGGCGGTTTTTCCAAAAAAACGAAAAAAATTTTCGATTTTTTTAAATTCAACCAATTTTTGAAAAAACTAGCTAAAAATGACGCTCTGAGCATTTTAGAAATTTGACCAGAAAATAGCGTTTTTTTTTACGCGCGCGCTAAATTAGTCATATTGGGGCCCTTAAAATTTTTTTGTTGTTGACCAGCCAAAAGTATAGCAAAGAGGAGAGAGACCCTTCGGAAGAATTTTGCAATCATGGAGATATAGAGATTGAAAGTTTCGACTAACCTTTGTGACCTGACAAGTCAACAAATTTCAAAAACATCGGATACTGTGGAAAATTATCCAGCTTAAAAGTCAACTAAAACAACTTACCCGGGTTGATCTGCTATTAAAAATCAGTATTGTTCCAGCTAAGCAACAAAAGAAAGACAACATTGTAATATTACTGTGTGAGTGCAAATTTAACTCTGAACTGAGACAATTCGCAGAACTGTACCAGTGATCGGATTGAGTACTGCACCAGTGCTGATCTTAGACTACGATCACTCTAATTATTTTAAAATCAATAAAGTTACAAAGATATACATTTAAAATGTTTTGAACTAATTGATATCTAATAAGATGCGAACCCTCTAACTGTTGCTCATGAAATCCATTGTTTTATACTTACGCCCTATTCCCTCAGTCTTATTGCAATTGCATAGATAAATTTCTCACATCTCAAGGGGCATATTTTACATCATAAGGTTAATTTAAAATCTTTTTTTCTCTGATTGTCTCTCCAATTTTGGTTTGACAACTATCATTTACACAAAAGCTTAGGGCCCGGCAGTTCTCCAAATTTCTCCGTCGGTCGGTTTCGGTTCGGCTTTTCACTAATATCTCAGTTTTCGGTTCGGTTTCGGTTTTTTTCTAAAGAAAACAGTTAGTCTGAAACGGTTTATTCAGCGCTCATTTTACAAACAAAAATTGTTTTTCAGTTTAATGAGTTTTTCTGCATTTTCACTCAGTGGTGATGATCGTTTCTTTGAGATGACATTTGAAGACGTCGACCCCAGCCGCTCACTGTTGGTGTTGGATGCCGTAATACATAGGAACCTCCGGGATACCTGTTGCCTTTGCCCCTTCTTCAGTCTTTGAGAAAAACTCCCACACTGCCGAGGACGCCATAGCGGGAAACACGAAGCACAGTGTTCTGAAAGCACATACACTATATAATGCTATTCTGAGAAATGCAAATAATGCATTTGAATCAAATAAGAGAGAATAACAGTGAATGGAGCAGCTCAATTAGCTATGTAAATAAACCGAAACCGGCTCGGTTTTTATTTTCAGTCGGTTCGGTTTCGGTTTTACAAGAGTCGGTTTGGTTTTGAGTTCGGTTTGGTTAACCGCCGGGCCCTAAGAAAGCTCCTTGTTAACATTGATCCAGTACAACAAAACTTGAACGTTTTTGAATGTTTTTTTTTAAACTTACTTAGAACAATTTAAATAGAATTAAAAAGACTGGTTGTATTAAGGCGAAGGCTTGAATGTTCCGACTGTATTTTAAAGTCTATTAGGTAGTGTTCGCTTTCATAAAATGGGTGACTTAAAAAAAGTTCAAAAATTTTTTTGAATATTAAAAAATTATTACGCTCACGCTAGTGAAAGTACAAAATGATAGATTACAGCGAAGTATTATATAGACCAAATAGGTCACCTCAAACCCAATTTGGAATGATTTCTCATTTCTCAGACAGAATAAGTCTGTCTTTTTAAATATGGGCTCAGAGCAATAACAATTTTTAAATGATAAGGAAACTTAGTCGAAAATTACATATTGAAAGTCGAATTTTTTGTCTGGAGAAAAAACCACCCCGCGCACAAATATTTCGTCACTTTTTTCGAAAATCTGAAAAAAAACTTCCCGAGCACAAATATTTCGTAATTTTCTCGAAAATTGTCGCAAAAGGAGCTATAACTCTAAGATTACAATAACCCAATTTGTTATCAATTTGATCTATCCAAAAACATCCAAGTCAAAAAGACCAGTCAAAAAACCCCAATTATCAATCTTTAGACGTAAAAAATAACCTTTAGCAGATGAATTTTGAAATATTGAAACATATTGAGAGTTTTTGTTTTGACCTCTGAAAATGGGAGACAATGTGTTTTTTTGAATGTGTTTTTTTAATGTGTTTTTTTTGTAAACAAGGGAAACCACCAGAAATACATTATTAAAAAATGGATTACAATCCTAGTATTTACTAATATAAAATAATCCAATAAAAATCTATCATATTATTTTTTAAAAAATCATTATAATCCATTATAACAGAATATAATTGATTATAATGTATTTTTTGCTAGGAAATTCTGAATGTTGAAAAAAATTTTCTAGGTTATCTCATTTCCTGTTTCTCGCAGTTGCTACGTATTACCTTTCATGAATCATTACTTTTTTCATAAGATTTTTTTAATTTAATTTTTCTCCACTTTTTCTATACTACGTAAGCTCCATTGCCTCTTTTACAACCCCACTCACCAGTTCCAACCCCCCTCCCCCACAGTTTACCCTTCGTCAGTTTCCCCGCTCCCCCACCCCACCCAGTACACCCCTCCTCAGTTTACATCCCCCTTATCCTAGTTTAACCCCCCCCCCCACCGTTTACTGAACGTGGCCGGTTTTTAAAAAAAATGGGTGAAGGGGGAAGGGTGGAACAAAAAACTTGGATGAGGGGGTGAAAAGGGAAAATGGGGGTAAAAAGGTATTTTTAACACTGACTAACCCCCTTCCCCCCATTTAATGGTAAACAAACTGTGGTGGGTAAACTGTAACTTGGTGGGGTTGCGTTTGGGAGTAAACTTTAGTAAACATGGGGTTGGGCGTAGGGATAAACTTAGAAGAGTGAGGGGTGAGGGGAGGGGGTTTGGGTTTATGCGGATGGGGATAAAAAGAGGGGGTTAATTTGAGTAGGTTTAGATTGCGAGTAGGCTGTGAGTAACGCAAAAAAGTTTCAAGTTTTCCGTTATACTCAATTGTAATGGATTTTTAAAAGATTTTGAATGGATTTTAATTGCATAATCCGTTATAATCAATTATAATGGCTTTTAATTGGATTATATGCCATTATAATGGATTTTGATGGATTGTGTATTCACAAAAATAATCGATTATAATGACAAATTAATCGATTTCGTGGTCTAATTTTGCAACAATAATGGATTATCGTGACAACATTTTAGCCAACACTTTTGCATTATAATCGATTATTATCCATGGAACTCCGGTGCGGGCCCCTTATAATTTGGGTCCTTGGTTGATGCTGCAGGGCTAATCAGTGCTTTTACAGTATTATAATGGCAATGTTTGTATTTACAAAATCGCTCAGTACTTAAAGGATAGACAGTTTAAAAATTGCAAATGTTAGTCTAATATGCAGCGATTATTGCAAGCAAACCGAGTAATTTGTCATCAAAAATTGTAATAGTTCTAGTAAAGCTACAGAAGAATTACGGCACAAACTTCATTGCATACTGCGCATTTTGAGCACTCTTAAAATCAGAGAAACAAACCGCGACACTGTTTCAGTGATGAATCACGCCTCAGTACTCAGTACTCACTTGATTAAAAATTTTTAATATCCTTAAAAGATTTATCAATTTTTTTGCAAAGTTTTTGATTGATGTTAGCAATCGATTTCAATTTTTTGTTGCTGTTTCTGCGATTCGCAGAGATTTATGAAAGGCTATCCAGCCTGTCTAAGAATTGTCCGTTTATCTGATTTCCCCAAATTCTAGAGTTAGTTTGTTGAGCGAAGCTATATTTTGTGCCTCAAGACCGTTTTTTTTCGTCTAGAACTTTCACATGGTACCACTATTGCAGCCGTATTCGGTCAGGCTGTAGCAGAACTGAAGCTAGAGGTAAAGTGAGAGCTCTTCCTCACACACTAGCAGACGATCTCGAAGTAAACGCGCCTTACCACTATGCTAACTTCTGCTGACTTGATCTTTGATGTAGCAATCAATCGCTCGAATGAAAAATTATATCTCCTAATTTTGTAACTGCTTTATTTCGGTTTTAATAATAACTAAACTATAAGCAAAATAAACAAATTAGTTGAAGATTTTGATACTATTTTAGATTCATCAATGACCTTGCCTTGCCAACACTAACTTTGTTATAGATGTTTCTTTTGCACCAAAGTACTCTAATTGTGAAGGCGCAGCATTCGTCGAATTGACAAAATGATCTTCAAATTTTCCGGTAACAGTGCTCATTAATTTGCCTCTTCAAAAAATGAATGACAATCAACCATTGAGATCAATCAATTAGTTCAAGACTGATATTTCAAATCTGAGCTTGATTGAATTATTGAGGTTTTCAATTTCTTTTTTTTCTATCTAAATTGAATTTGGAGGTTTTATTGTCAGATAGTTTCGGTTCAAAGAATTATGCTTCAACGAATTGGGTTTTTAAAAAGACACGAAACGAAGTTCTTTTTGAATTTAAATGTCCAATCAAACGTAAGAATAAAGAAAACGCATATACATTTATTTTAGGATGTTAATAAAAATAAAGAGCATTTACACAGGGACAATTTTAAATCAAACCCATCCTCGCAAACATTTCAGGGATGTTAATAAAATTGAAGAGCATTTGTTACACGGGAACATTTTAAATTGAACGCCTAATTGCAAACTCAAGCCTTGATTTAATTTTTTCATTGCTTTAAAATTTCAGGCCAGAAGTAGTTTCAGTTCCGACAATTTATTGAATCTGTTTTTTTTTGCTCTCACCAGTTCTTTGAGGTTTATTTAAGCCTTCTCAAACTATTCAAATGAATTTGAGTTCATTGTTGCCATTTTAGCTCATAGTTTTGATTATTTAACAACGACTGCTTCAGATGCCGGCACAAATTTCGACTTCCTCATATTAGAAAAAAGAACCTTTATAAGCTCTGTGTTTGTTTATGCGACTGAAAACTGAAACTTCGATGCTTTAATTCATGAAGATTTTTGCTTTTCATTTCTAGTTCAAACTTGATTGCCTCAGTTTTTACGATTTAATATAATATATGGATGAGCTGAAAGTTACATATTTTATATTCATTGATTGCAGATACTGATTCAACTATGGCAGGTAAAGTCAAAATGAAGCCCTATGCTTACAAACCTGCAGTGTTAGCAAATCGAAACAAGGATAGCCCCTTGCTTCGCACGTAGCGCAGAATGTTCCGACCGACCATTTTCTTTAAAAAAAAAACATAATAACTTTTTCTCTTTTTTTCCAATTGGTGTTGTTTCTTTTTTTTGTGGCAAAATAAAATAATCTGACTAAAGGCTAAAAATTAAGCATATTCAACAGTCACAGTAAAATTTGCGAATTGTGCAAATAGTTTCATGTTGGAAAATGATTAAGAAAAAACAAAAAAATGAAAAATTTTGAACAGTTTTAAATACTGGGTCATTTATTTGAAAATGTTCAACTTTCGTTCAAATCAGGGCTGAGGGGGTTTTTTATATGACATATCATTCCAATCTTTCTGATGATTATTTGTGGTACTTGATTCTGAATGAAAAAAAAAGAATAATTTTCAAAGGTCGTCGGAACAACTTTTAGTCTTTTCATAAGAAACTAACGCTGAATGATAATTTTCCTGGCTGGTAAAGATAAACAATTAACGCTGACTGTTAATTTCGGCTTGTTGACACTTCGGTTTAGTTGTCATTGTGCCAGGTAACATAAC
>NC_087067.1:19672235-19750695 GCF_963678635.1 Symsagittifera roscoffensis
TTTAGCTTGTGATGAAGGTATATAATTTTAATCAATTTTTGAATTTGATTGTTCAGAAGTTGCATTCCTAACTCTTTTTTTTGAATGCTTGTGTCGTGACATTCCGGACATTATTTTTAAATACTTCTCAGAAGTTTTTTAACGCTATTTTTTGTAAGAATTATTTGAAAATTGACAAAGAAAAAAAGCTTAGAAGAAACGCAGCAAACTTTACTTATTTATCTTTTTTTCTCTAGATGGGTTCATGTTGTCAAAAAAAGCGCCAATCATAAATTGTCCTAGAAATTCTATTTTTTTTCTTTAAAAATCGAAAGTTGAGATTTTTTCAAGAAAGTCAGTGTTTTCTTATGTTTATTTGCGTTCATTACTTTTTTCCAATCTTAGATTGGCTATGTTTTGTGTTTGATCTTCAAGATGATAAATCGAAAGCAAGGGCTTCTGTAATTTTTTCAATGCATTTTTGTGGCTTTTTTCCTCGTATACAAAGTCATCATGCTGGGTAGGCCTGAAGCTAGACGTCAAGTTACAGCTTGTCCTCGCGCACTATCATTGACATGGCAGAAGCTCGAAGACACGATCTGATGATCTCTAATCGAACGCCTGACCTCCTTTTATGTATCTCAAAAGTTTGCCTCTAATTCTCGGAAATATCTTGTTTACGACTTCCTCACTGTAGTTCTGTTCAGATAATTGATGCATCTAGGCATTAAAGTTACAAAGGGCCTTGGCTTATTGCCAAATATTTAAAAGATTGCATATCACTGCTGAATAAAGCAAATTATTTTCTCGTGTTTTTGTGCCCTTAAACCGTTGCTGTCTTTTGTATTTAGCTGACTATTATCAACTAAAACTTATTGCTTACTTAAAAGCGCTTCAAAACAATGCTAATTATTATTGTTTGCCAAACCGGAAAATGTATTTTCCTAATGAATGACCTACCAAACATTATTTATGTTTAATTCTCAGAAATTTTGAACGCATTTTTTTCGTAAGAGTTACTTGAAAATTGACAAAGAAAAAAACAAGGTTTAGCAGAGCGCTTCAAAATCAAAAAATTTGTTTAGAAAGCTGCTGTTTTTATGGTCAACTGAACGCTCATCAAGTGATTAGAAAAAAGAGAGCTTCAAAGTAATGCAAATATTTAGAGTTTACTAAAGAAAAATTAGAGTTTCAGAAAATCTTCATAATGAGTGATATACAAAGCATTATCTATATTTAATTCCAGAAATTTTTTAAAATCTTAACGTTTTTTTTTTTGTTTGAACTAATTGAAAAATGAGACAGAGAAAAAACAAGGAGTAGAAGAGCGCTTCAAAATCAGAAGCCTGCTCAAAAAATTAAAACTTTCACACTTCAACCTAAGAAAAAAATCTTACACTTCACTATTCAATGTGGACTACAAGAGCGTATAAAATACTCGTATCTAATTGACTGAGAAACTAAACCTCTAAAAGATTATTTTTTTCCTCCAAAATTTTTCTCCTTGCTTGTATATTGAGTCAAAATCTGAAATTTTCTACTTCACTTTCAGGCCGTTTTAGAAAAACTTTATGTTAAAAATACATAATTTAAAAAATGTGTTTTCCATTTTTTGACATTTAATTTTCTAAGTAAATTACGAAGGGATGCGTTTAGCGTCTCGATTCCTAACATCAGACCAAATGACTTGCCTACTTCAAATTCAAACGATTGAACCCGCCAATGACGCGTATTATATAAGATTGCAACGAATCAAGCCTTAATTATCCCAAAATAGCCATATAGGCAATTTTCATAACTCAACCAAAACTGATAACACATGAATTTTTTTGTGAGTTGATGAACATAGTAAAACTCTTATCGCGATGGTTTTGTATTTAAAAAAGTCAGAAGTCTAAAAATATGTTCGCGCTCAATTTTTCATTTTTTTTCAATTAAGTTTCAATTTCTTTTTAGTTTTCATTCATTTCCTTTTTAAAAGAAAAGCAAAATCCATTATTATAAAGTGTAAAGGACACGGAAAATGGGGTAACTCAAATTGAGGTAATTTATCAAAGTGTAAATCATAATTTGGTTTTGAAATTCAAAAACTTTCTAGGCCATTTGATTTTTTATTCAAAAAATGAAGGCTTTTCCAAAAAAAACCAAATTAGCTTTTTGTTTGGTTTCTTTGCGTTCATTGATTAATTTTCAATTTTCTTTTGCAATTTCCAAATTTTCTTTAGCTTTGAGTTCCAATTAACAATAGCTTTTGGTTGGTATAACACACCCAGCTTGACAATTTCCAAGCCCTTATAACCTAAAACCGATAACATGTTAGTTTTTTTGTGAGTTGATGAACATAGTAAATTTTTTTAAAGATCGCAATGATTTTTTATTCAGAAAACCGTCCAAAGACTAAAAATTTGTTCGATTTCTTTTTAGTTTTTATTCATTTCTTTTTCTAAAAGGAAAGCAAAATCCAATATCGAAGAGCAAAATTGTAAGAGGTCACGAAAAGCGGGAACTAATTCAAGTTTATCAAAGAAATGTATACCACTTACTGGTTTTAGGTCTATATGATTTGTTGGCGTTTGAAAATTGAAAATTTTTCATTAGAAAAATTACTTTTTCTTTTGATTTTTTTGCGTTCATTGACTATTTTCCAATTTTTTTGCAATGTTCTACCTTTGAGTTCCGAAGAAAAATATATTTCGCTTGATATAAAAAAAACTCATAAAAACCACCTATGTTTTTATTCCAAAACTGACTGATAGAAAAACCACAGCAAGCAAATGATGACCAGCCGTATTCAAAAGTTGAAACGAAAATTAGGTTTCCAGAAAAATCTTAGCTGAAGATTTTTCAATTAAAGTTTTAAATATTCTGCTAAAATTTTCTGAGGTCAAAAAATTATGTGTGATTGTTTTTTAAAAATCCAGTACTCTTCTTATGTCATATTTGGCAATGTGGGACGCTGTTTCTCTGTTTCAAGATGGCATAGTTGACATGGGACTCAAGACAGTAAACATATACTTTGCCAACTACTTCACACTGGGGTGCAAGGTTTGTTTAATAAGTTTTCTTCTATATATGTATTTTTCTTTTGCGCGCCTAAGTTTGCTACCTTTTTAATCTCAGACTCCTTAAGTTTTTTTTGTGCGGCAAGTTATTTAGTAAGCAACCGTCTGGAAAACACAAAGTACGAATTGCTCTTTTGGAAACTCAAAAACAAAAAAAATACATGAGAGAGAAACTTTTATCTGGGCAGTTATTTCGAAACATTTCTATTAGTTTCTGTCTTTAATTGTGTTTAATTTTTCTTTTTTTATGCTGATTAAAGTGTTAAATAATAATTATCCCATAGGAAACAACCAACATAGGAATTCCTCCGCTTTAGACAGTAAGCCACTGTTGTACCGCTGGTTAAGACCTATAGCCATATGTTTTATTTTCTGGCCTTGCAAAACATTAAAATCAAGAAATCTTTAATCAGATGCTATTATATATTCTATGAAATTGAAATCTACTTAATTTTTCAATTATACAAAATCTTTTCTTTTCAAGATTTACTACTACCATTCGTGGGCGAGCACTATCAATGCCGCCTGGCACATCTCCGCCCTGGCTACCGACCGTGCTCTCTCCCTCGTCTATCCTATCTGGCACCGTGGACTGGACAAACACAAGACTGCCCGACGTATCTCCTGGTCTCTCTCGCTATTCGCCTATGTTCTAGTGTTGCCCAACTTCTACTTCTTCGAAATTGACGCGAATGGAACTTGCTCCATGGCAACGGATAAAAAACCATTTCTTCAGGCGGGTCATGTTTAATAAACACCCTCATAAACAAGCAGATTCAAAAAAGTATCGTACTTTTTTTGTCGAAATTTTTAGTTGACTACTATCTCTTTATCTCTTAAAAGAGCTAATCTGATTTGAAAGCTAAAAAATCGTGCTTTTTGTTGACTTTTTCTAAGTTGACTAATACCTCTTTACCTTTTAAAAGATTTAATCTATAATTTTTAATTTATTTGAACAAAAAAAAATTCGGTTGATTTCAGGAGCAGATCTAAGATATTTTTGAGAGTGGTGGGGTTTTCAAAGAATTTTTGAACATTTTGTTGACATTTTTAAGATCAACCCATTGGTTTTCCGAGCTCTTCCAGAATATAATTAAAAAAAACCCTATTATGAAAAAATCTGCGCCAGGTCAAAAATGCCGTGCTTGGGCGTTTATGGTTTTTTTGACCAAAAACGCTCCCATTCAAAATTAATATATATTTGGGTCGTCGCCAAAAATGGATATCAGTAAATGAAGCCAAAGGTAGGACCTTTTCTTCAGCGAAGGAGTCGAGTCCCTGAAAGAAATGATTGCGTCCCCCCACCCCTTGAGTCCGCAAGTTGATGTAAAACAGTTTAATGCTTCAAACATATTATTGTTATTTTTTCTATGACCATAAGTACTCAAAATTGAAGGAAGCGGATTGAAAGGTAGGGAAACTGTAATCAAAGTGTCATTGAAGCGGCAATTTTTGGGTAGGTTGAGCCTATCAATTAAAATGTTCTTCATAAAATTTCCGAAAACTAGTTGAATTTTTAAAATCCATTTTGAGGAGCGCGGACCTAAAAATTTTTCGAGGAGGTGATTTTTTTAGCTTGACCAGTTTGATTTTCCGAGCTCTTCCAGATCACTAAAAAGACCCTATTTTGACTGAACTTTAAAACAGCCCAAAAAGACGTTTTGGCACTTTTGGAAGGTTTTGAAAGGCCAGCAAAAATGAGAGTTCTGAAGCAGCACAAAAAATGCCCCCTTGTGTGGTCAGCGGGTCGAAATCGTTCCCAAAAACACCTCACCCACTAAATCCGCTCTGTTCATTTTATAAATGCTTAGTCATATTAAACAACGCTATATTGAATTTGACCTGACAGGCGGCTTATCTTGGAACTATCACCTATTTTTTCTTTGTACTTATTCCATTTGCATCCATTCTCTGCTCCAATATTATATTCCTCCGAAGACTTCGAGTGTTTCGGGCGAAGAAACGAAAACAAAGCACTAATGGAACATCGACAACAAATTGTGCTTCGGATTCCAATCGAGTTAAATTGACCAAAATCCGAAAGCGTTCAGCTCTGGATAGTACAAATGACAAAACGAAGCAAACAGCGAGTGTTAGCAATATCGATGAATCCACATCACAGGTTCGTATTTTCTCAATTTTTTGAAAAATTTTCCTGCGTGGTCTTATGGGTAAAATCGGTTATAATAGTTTATCGTTTTCAAAAATTTTGTCGAGCTAAATGATTGAAGTGACCAATAAGGACACTGTAATCGATAACATTGTTCAATCTAATCAATCGAACGAAAATCCATTAAAAATATTTATAATCGATTTGTAATTCACTTTTCCTTTTTATTGGTTTGATATTCGATACAAATCATTTTCTGATTAAGTTTTTTTGCAATTTGATATTTACCCGCAGAAATTTCTTCGATTGTTATCTACTATCAGACGATTATATGCTCATAGTGAAATGATTTTCGATTATATAGGATTTTTATTGTCTGTTTCTATAAACTTTAAAAACAATCAAATATATTTGATCTAAAATGGATCTTTTTTTTCTAAATCAAAAAACCCGTTATTATTGATTATAATCGATTGCACTCAACTTATTTTCAATTTTCATATTAAAAGAAACATAATGCATATAACCAATTATAATGGATTTTATCAATTTTTTTTTCTGTTTATTTGTCCTATTTTCAATTTTTCTTAATCATTTCATACTTAAATAGTTACCCGGTTGACCAAAAATGCTAGTCATACAAGTTTCATAACAGAAAAAAATGCTAATCATACCTTTTTCATGCAATTCCATAAGTACAGAAATTTGTATAAAAGGTCTATGATTAGTGATTTTTCTTTTATGGATATTGTATGACAAGAATTTTTCCATAAACGAAAAATCTTGATGTTGTACATTTTAATTTCTCAAAATTATTTGGCTGTGTTCGTAACCCAACGCAAAAGACAAAAACTTTGGTTAATCAAACGTAGAGTAACTTACGGTTTGACCGTCTCGCATTAAAAATGCATAGGAAACGGCCTGAAATGTTTTAATTCAAATCATATAACAAAATTATCAAACTTTTATTTTTTGGCTAAAATTTTCCACGGTGATTATTTTTAAAGTTTGAGTTTTTAATTTATCAAACATTAATCAAAGCATAGATAAGCATGCCATACAAAAGAAAGAGGAGTTTTTAGCGTTTTTGTAAAAAGTTTTTGAGCGAAAAGGATAAAAAAAATCCAAATGAGTGTATCCGGGACTACGTTATACAGGCAAAAAAAATTGAATTTTGTATGCTAATTTTTTTTTGAAAAACGCTCGTTTGAGTACAAAATTCAATTTTCCATTGAAAAAGAAACGAAAAAAATTGTTTCGGGCAAATTTCAAAATTACTTGGAAAAAACTTTTATTGTCGCCATCATAAAATTTCTTTTTTTTTGGAAATTCGATGACATCATTTTAGCAAATCGTATGAAGCCTGCATGACTAGTATTTTTTCAAAGAGTTAGCGTATGCAATTGTATGCTAAGCACTTTTGGTCTATGGAGGTCAACCTGGGTAAATAGACTTTCATATATTCATTTTCAGAAAAAAATCAAAGGGGACTCGAAAAGAACCAACTCTAATTGTACAACTTAAATTTTTTTATAATCAGCCTAAAACTTATGTTTTGCCAGTATTTAGTTTTGCAAAAACTATTCGAAACCAATTAATTGGCAGTCGGAGCATTCCAAGGCTTTGCCCTTATACGACCAATGGTTTTAATTGCCTTATTTATGCCTCAATTTTTTGCCTCAAATTGTTTTGGAGCTAAAAATTACTAGCAAACTGCTTTAGCTAAAAATTACTAGCTATAAATAAAAACCTAACAAACTTTGAGCTTTTTACTGACGAAAGCTCCATTGACGAAAAGCTTCTTTGCTAATGCATGTAAATTTACTTAAATGCGAACTTAAATAGATTTTAAATTATAATGCAAAATAATCTATTGTCTTGCTATTATAATGAAAAGTATTGCATAAATTGTTTACATAATGTCGATTACAATGGAAAGAATTTTAAACAAAATAGAAAAATTCAATGCAGAAGCGGATACGCAAAAGCGAAAAATTGAAATCTTTAACTTTGTCAAAAATGTGTATGATAAATTTATGAATATTAGGCGCTTCTGCATCACACTGTAAACGGTAACTCAAAGTGGTTCTAAATGGTAACTGAGAGGGGAAATGCGGAGGCTCGTAAATTTTAGATTTCAAGAAATTTCAAGATATATTGAACGTCAGTTTACCGTTATTGAGGTGAAATGGCTTGGCAAATTAAAGTTGTCTTTCAGAGGAGCTACGTTTCGAGAGCAAGAATTAAGAAAACTTTCAGAAAGAAAACAATTTTTCACGTAGGTAAACGGTTTGAACAAAATGCCTCAAAATGTGAAACGATTTCAGTTTTCTGTGACAATCACAACAAAAATATTCTATTTCTTTCGTTCTTCGAGAAAAGCAGTTTTACTTTTTTTAGTTGGAGTTCTTTTTTTTCGTCTAATATGTCTTAGCTCCTTAGAACTTAAATTTTTGCCTTTGTAATATTAAACCGTTTTAAATGTTTTTTGAGACTAATTAACCGAACCAGACAAAATAAATCGAATTCATAGAGTAGCTTTGGATCAATACACCGTCTGTACTATGTCACGCTAACCTGTTTGCGGCAGCAGTACAATATTTCCGGTCCTAGTCTTACTCTTAGCTTTTCTAGTAGCAGATATTAGAAAAGCTTTCAAAAACCGCTAATTTTGACAAAGTATTCTATAGAAATTGATAAAATTGATTATTTCTTGTCTTTTGTCTCGTTTTTTTTTTGTTTTGATAAATAAACATTCGCGCTGACTATTCGATTGTTTTTCCCAAGAGTTAGTTCAATCTTTTATACCCGTTTTCAAGAGTGAATCTAGGTTTTTCTGGGATCTTCGTATCAATTCCGGAGCGGAATCAGTTAAATAAAACAAGACTGCCCGTATCAAGGAGAGGCCTTGAATGTTACGACTCCCTTTTAAGGTCTATCGAGCAGTAATAACATGAAAAATTATAAGTAAAAAAGTAAAATATTTATTTTTTTATTTGAGATTTTTGCGGAAATTATCCCCCACACGCCGTAAAAAGTAGAAAGTGATAAATTTAGCTACTATTACCAAATCAATTATGGCAAATCAGCTTCCTTCAACCAATTTGGAACAATTTCTATGACGGATTAAATCTCCGCTTACGCGTTAATAGCGCGAAAAACATCGCGCTTTAATTGTCCCAAGTTGGCCAAAATGGCAATCTTTAAACCCCCCATAACTTTCTGAAAAACGATCACAGATAAAATATTGTTTCAAATTTGAGCTCAGGACAACAATAATATGGCTAGTTAAAAAGCCGAAGTTGTCTGAAGAAAAAACCAGCCCGAGCACAAATATTCCGTTACGAAAGTCGGAACAAAAAAACGTCGAGTTTTGAAGCAATCAGGCTGCAGCAAACTTCCGTTTTTAAATTTAAAGCTATATTGCTATTTACTGATTTTATTTATAGGAGTGGCAATATTTAGTAGATGCCAAACGGAGGGCGATTGTTGAGTAGAACCCTGTTCTCGAGGGGGAAAAACTGAAAACTGAAAAATGAAGGCGTTTTTAGGCAGTTTTTGGAAGGCTTTCACCAAAAAAATTACGTATAGTTTACATTGCATCACTTTTTTGTTTTATCGGCTTATCTATTCAAAGTACGCAGTATTAGGTGGTTTCTTTTTGAGACCAAAAAATTTTATTTGGATAACACTGAGAAAAATAACCTTGAGTTTAAATTTGTTTACTTTTTGTTCCGACTTTCGTAACAAAAGTAATGGAATGTTTGTGCTCGGTTTGTGCTCGGAATGTTTGTGCTCGGAATTTTTAACTTGCCCTTTTTGACAGATTTTTCTATATCATTCGAAAGCTATGGCTGTCGCAAGCTTAATTTAAAAAAATATTTTACCTGTGATTAATTTTCGTAAAATTATGGTGGTTCAGAGATTGCCATTTTGGCTAATTTGGGACAATTAACGCGCGATATATTTTTTTGCTATTAACACACAAACTGAGATTGAATACGTCCTAGAAATCGTTTCAAATTGGTTGAAAGAAGCTTATATGCCATAATTGATTTGTTAATAGGAGCGAAATTTATCCCTTTGTACTTTATATGGCGTATTCACAAAAAATATCAAATTCAAAAAATTTAAACTTTTATATTACAATTAATTTTTCATGTTATTACCGCTCCATAGACCTTAAAAGGCAGTTGGAAAATTCAGGGCTTCACCTTGATACGAGCAGTCTTGTTTGCTGTTACGTACGCTAAAAATTTGAAATAAATGGCTTCCTTACTGTTATGATTATCTTTTTTCAGAATCTATCTGGGCACAGGTTTCGACTTTTGCATAGAATTGAGTAAATGACAGAAAAGGTGGTCAATTCTAGATATTGAAATCAAAATGCATTAGTATGGTAGTAGAAACCAACGAAACAAAATTTTCACTGTCCAATCAACTTCGTTGCACCCAATTAGCAGAAAACCATAAGACAAATATACTTCACGTTTTACGCATATGATTATTCACACAAAGTTATTCACATTTTGCAATGGAAGAGATATTTTTTCGATTACTTATAGTGTATTTTTTTGGTTCCCTCCTTGGTTTGTGAATCAACCGGATTAGTTCAGTGAGATTCATTTCAGTGAGCTAAGTTTATAATTATAGTCACCTTGTGTACAATGCTGATTTAAATTAACCGGACCTAACTAGCTAAAATTGAAATTGAAAACGCGTTTTTCTCAAATTGGGTTGAGCTTAGGTGAAAACTTATGATGACGAAAATGGCTTAAAATTTTAGAAGAATTATTATGGTGTAATTTGTTTTGCGAATATCGTGTCGAAAATTTTACCACAAAAATGAGTCATTTTGGCTTTTCTTAGTTAATCAAGAATTACGCCAAAAATACCCAGTCGATCATAGACATAATCATACCAAAGTTAACCCCTTACATAGCCCAAAAAACTTTAACAACTTTAACACGGGCTTGAAAAAACATTAATCATAGTAACCCGATCTTGATTTAGTCAGCTAAGTTTATAAATCATAGGAACACTTTCATACAAATCGCATTTCATGGGAGAGACAAATTTACTCTTTTTTGCGTAAATTAGACGAATCAACTGTAAAGTTTCCCCAATAGATAACAAATTCAATTATCGAAACATAACTACAATGTCTTAATTATCTTCACATATCCAAAGTTGATATAACATAAAAAAACTAAGTAGCCATTTAAAACAGAAAATGCAATAGACATTTCAAAATAATTTTTTTATTTGCGCGTTTGTATGGAACGCATATTTTATTCAGAATTGAATTTCAAAATTAAAACATTTTTGCGGCACATCATCCCGGGTTGACGTCCATAGAAGAAAAATGCTTATCATACAGTTTCATATATGAAATCTTTGGAACAAATGCTTGCCATACAAAATTCATATAAAATTAAAAAGGTGTTTTAAAAAATTTTAACGAATATTTTTGGTTTGCCTCTTTTGAAGCTTTCTGGTTGTAAAAAGTTCATTTAAAATTGTCGATAAAAAGTTGCGTATCATACAATTTTCATGTATAAAAATTATAAGGTAGTCCCTTTTTCATAGAAAACATAGAATTTTCAAAAAAAAATCACCAAAAAAAGTGTCTGGGTAACGTTAAACAGATTTAAATAATTGTATCTAAGTTAGAAGACATTTTGACAATCAAAAACAGTATTTTAATTTTGGTCGGAAAAAATTTTTGTCATATAGTTTTCATTAATGAAAATTGTATGATATGCATTTTTCTATAAACAAAAACAAAAATTTGAGGTAAAAAGTTTTCCATCCCTTTTTTGGTGCTAAAATATAAGTTATTCGAAAAAAATTTGCATGCAAAATTTGACTTTTTGTGTTTATAACGTAGTCCAGGATGACTTTTCTCCCAAAAAATCTAAAAGTTACAAAAAAATTTTTTTTTTGTAAACACGATTATTAATTTTTTGTTTCATTTGCTAAGATAAAACTAAATTTGTGAAAATTTATCAAGCCATATACAAAAAGTTACTTTTTTGGTATATACTTCCATGTGAAAATGTTAAAATTATCTTTCATGGCTTTAAATCACTAAATGCAGTTTATCTGCATGGTAACTCCCAGTAACTAGGTTTTCTTATGACAAAAATTCCTTGGTTAGTGTTTCGGTTGAAACACAAATTTTCGAAACAAAAATTTTTTGGATTTTCATTTATGGAAAAAAAAGTTTGTCATACAGTTTCATTAAAAAAAACTTGTCATGCTGTTTTCATACTATCTTGTGGATAAAAAGATTGCTGCAAAAGCTCAAATTTTAATTGCAGAGTATGGAAAAAATGCTTGTTATAAAATTTCATTGTCTGCAAAAAATGCCTATTTTGCTATTTTCATACACTTACTTTTGCTCTATGAAAGAGTATGATTAGCTTTTTTTTCATTAATGAAAATTGTATGATAAGTATTTTTGTCAACCCGGGATGTAGAGGTGAAGTTGTACGAATGATTAAATGAGGCTATCAAAAAGATTCATTTTAAAGTTTTTATGAGTCACTGTAATTTCATCATTTGTTGTTTATTGCAAACCATCAAATAGCGCAATGCATAGGTTCTTTATATTGCCAAAACATTTTTGTGGGAACAAAAATTTTTGATAACAAGTGAGTTTGGGGTGTTTGGATTAACATGGTTCAATTTAGCATGCGATAATTAGTTTATCTGAGTGTGCATTCAAATGAAAACGAAATAAGCCTATAATTCAAGTAGTTTCCCAAATTTTCAAAAGTAGTTTCTTTGGGGAAAAAGTTTTCTTTTCGCTTTATTAAGTATTCAGTTAAGTGCAAGCTGATCAAAATAGCAAACTTGAGTAAACAAAACTTGAAATAGCGAGTCTTTAAACTAAATTTTTTAACATGGGAATGCTAATCGGCACACAGGCTTATCGGCCGATCACCCATTGACTTTATTTCATTTGTTTTATTTGATCTGGTAGCAAAAGTTATGTTGCAATGCTTTGTGCCTTTTGCCATCATAGTTTAATTATTCTTTGTTTATTTCTTGTCTGGTTCTTCTATAAACTCATTTTGTAAAAAAAAATTAGTTCTTGAAAACTTGCTTGCTTTGTAATTAATTGAAGATGTTTTTGAAACCAAACTTGTTAATTCGTTCTTTCTGTTTGTGTCCCAATTTATTACGAGAAGAGTTATCAGAATTACTTAAGAATTTACTTCAATTTTTCCACCTCCATCCGCTGTGATGGAACCTGATCTAAACTACGTTTTATTATTGGATAAATTAGATATTTTACCACTGTAAAATATTTAAAATTAACCAATCGTAATCCATCTAATTAACAACCCACTTATTTGTAAGTGCAGAAATTACTTGTAATTTCAGCACCAGAGAGATTTGAATTTAACTTAGAAATTAGTTACCCTTCCAAGAGAACTTCAGCAGTTGCAATAAGCCAGTATACTCTAGATCTATTGAGCCTAGCAGAGACTAGTTAAACACCCTGAGACTAGTAGATATAAGAGTAAGATTAGGATCGGTATTAGACTAAGAAGTTGCACGAATCTATCCGGCCGAAAATAAGAAAGCGTGACGAGCAGACGGTGTACCCTATCCGAAATTACTCTACGAGTTAACCTCAAGGACCTAACTCATCTGGTGCGACCATAAGTCTCGAATAAGACCTTAATAGCTTAGAATTAACCAAATATAGATTAGAAAATAGACAAAACATTTTCAAAATGTTACACGATAATAACTTAATTGAAATGTCTCTACGACTCAATTGATCAGAGCCGCTATTCCGCACAATACGAGAACTACCCGGTATTGGAAGAAGACCTCGGACAAGAGACGACATACGACTATGTAGAAACTTACCATTTAGTTTTATGGTTGTAAGGCAAAAGCTCACACAAATTTTTATATTTAGAATCCTTATTAGAAATGAATTTAGATTTTCATTTGCAAACATAAATTTTTTGAAGTAAAGCTTCAATAATTATTTCAGGCGCTAAACAAATTTACTAATGTACAATAACGATTGATAAAAAGATCTCAAATCGTTCCCTCAAATTCTGCAGTGTTATATAAAACATATTTGAAAAATATTTATTGAAAATAAAAATAAAATTATTAGCATGACAATGAATTGTTATTAATTATAAATCATTCTGTTGTTCCAGCTTCATCACCTAAACATAACAGTAATCATAAGCCAAATAACATCATTAAAAACTAAATCTTTTTATAAATAAATTTAAACCATTTTAAACTTCAATTTACTTAATTTTAAACTAGATCATCAAGGCTTTCATTGGATCTAAATAAATTTTCTATCTCATTAATTTTAAATTCTGATCATCAAGGCTTATCCTTGGATCAAAAAAAAACAATTTTGTTCTCCCCAACCCAATTATCAAATGTCTAACGACCTCAAACGTCGATTCACTACCCAACCTTTTCAAAAGACCCAGGACTAATGGAATTTTTTAATAACACTAACCATTCAAATTAAGCTAAACAGTGAAGAATTTCGGTTATTCAACCTTCACTTGAACCCTCCTCTTACCAGACCCAGGATAGATCTTAGACTTAGTAAGTTTAAAATAGTATCTAACGAACTACTTGCGTTCTAATTATACCTGAACCTTGTGGATCGATTTACTATTCTCCAACCCTTGAACACAATCACTACCCCTAAGTAAGATTAAGTAAGTTAACACCTTAACTTAGACTAGCCACGAGAAAGTAAAAAATCATTCTCCGGAATTGATTACTTTTCTCTCCAACCCTGAACAAAAAGACCCAGGTTAAGCTAACCAAAAAATCGTAAGGACTAACAGTCTAGGAAAATAAAAATCACTAATAACTTCTAGCATCCCTCATCCTAAACCTTGTGTCATTCAACAATTTAGGAAATATACAAACAATCGTTTTACACAATTGTGAAATAGACAACCAAAAATACGATCTTGTCATAACCACACATACACAAACAGTTGGATACATTCGAACTAAACGACAAACAATAAAAAGAAAAATTATAAGCAAACAAAGACAAATAACCCGAAAAAGATTTTCGAAAAATAGAAACGCATTCTCCGAATCAGAAGCCAGTAGTTTAAACGAACTGTACAAAGTAAAGGAATCAATAAATAAAAATTGCCCCATCCATGATCAATTATATTTTTCCGATTCAGAAACAACTTCAAACTCATCAAAAAGAGGAAAAAGAAGAATAAAAAAGCAATATAAACACAAACCAGTACACCTATATAATTGGAATCAACCAATTAGGCATATTGATAATTATATATTAACAGTCATTAAACGAAAAAATGAGCCACACTCAAAGTGACGAAAGTCCAGATGAAGAAGCAGTTTTTCCCTTTCTTATAGATTCACTCAATGATAGAGGACAAACACAATTTTGTAAAAACTTACTCGGAAATTTGTTTGAACCAGGAATCAGTCCATGCAAAGCAGAATTCTCGGATGTAAAAATCAAAAGACAAATTATAGAGCATTATTTGAAAGACTTATGTAACCTAACACAACAATACGGAATCTACACTATAGAATTCAGCACACCGCGAACAGCTCATAACAAATGTGTAATCCAAACAGACGATATTGATTTAGAATTTTCAAAAATATTCATAGAATATCTCAGAAGCATACAATATCATAATTCACAAAGAGCAAACTCAATATTCACTAACGAAGTTTTTGCAATAATATATAGTTATATAATTATATTAGAAAAAACAGAAGTTCAAAGCACGTCACCAACCCAAAAACCAAACATACAAAAGTAAGAAAGGAAATCACAGTTTAATTAACATTTTTACATATAATCCGCGAAAATTTCACCAAAAATGATGTCTCACAAAACACTAAACAGGATTTAAAAAAAATTTTAGCATGGTTGATAATAGATTGTTTTTCCCACAACCTAGATTTAATTTCACAAGCAAGAAAAAGTTTTAGCCCCCAAAGAACCAATGACGACACTGTCATTGCAGAACAATCAGATTACGTTTGGGACCCTGATCCAGCAGTTTGGTCTCATCCAGCAACTATAAATATTCCACAAGATATCTCGAGTCAAGCAATAAGTACAATAGCTTTTCACAGAGATTATAAAAAGTAATACCATTAACGATTGACGCAACACCATTAAATTATAATACAATTTTACCTGATATACGAAATAACGGCTTAAATTCAACAGTCATACATAATGAAAATCTCAATGGAACCAGAAATCTTACACAGCAAGACATTCAAACACCATCACACTTCATAAAAGAAGAAATCGTCCAAACAACAGTAACAACTACACAACAAAGTATTTCACCAATACACCCAAATCTGACAACACCAAAAAATACAACTACATCACTAACACAGGTAACCTTACAATCGACCGTTAAACCTTCGGTTGCTCCAAAATATTCTTGGACTATCAGACGTACAGACCAATGACAAAATCGTCAAAAACACGAAAAACGTTCACAAAAACACTTTTGCAGAACACAATTTTAATTATGCACACCAACCAAAAACAAATCAACCCCCCCGAAAAAATACATAAAAATTAAATCACGTATGTTCTCATTATTGGAATCTCCCAAATACATCGACCAATTCAGTAAATTTTCCAGATAATCCACACCCTCCACAGGATTAGGGTGAAAATTACCCATTTTTTCAACAAAATAAAAATAAACAACATACACTATATAACACAAACTATTTATCATCTGTTGATGATGATTATCATCAACCAGATATTTTTGCACCATATGCTCAAGAATATCGCACACAGAGACCGCGACAATCTCAACCATCTCAAAATACAAAACCCATTTAACACACAATCTTTTCAATCAATACAATCACAAAACCCAATGTCAATGCATTCTTATCAACCAACCCAAATGCAAAATGAAATACCGCTTCCATATTACCTTCAGCAACATGAAATAACAAAAAATCAACTTTCAAACTTTTCACAAATGCCAAATGCCACAGAATCACTACAGATGACTATGAATCCATACCTCATGGGTGGATCGTCAATAACATCAAATAAACCACTAATGGTATTCACAGGAACAGACCCTGAATTTTCTGTAGAAGATAATTTAAATGCAGTAACAGCAAATTTAATTTCAAATATCGGACCCGAACCAATTAATACACCACTCCATCAAAATTGGATACATAGACGCACAGCGTTAATACAAACAACATTAGATGGCGCAGCTCAAAAATTCTTTTCAGTACTACCCATAGAAATAAAATCAGAATGGAAAAGATTTACACAAGAATTTTCAAAAATGTTTGATTCTGTAAGAAACAAACAACATCAAAGAGTTTTATGCAACGAAATACGCAGATTACCAAACAAAACAATTAAACAATTAGCAGTTCGAATCGAAACACTAGTTCGAAAAGCATATTCACTCAATACACATGACTACAAAATCACAAAAAAGACAGAAATTTTAATGATGACCTCAACACCTCAATTAAGGAAAATAGCTATAAAAAAGAGAACATCTCATCCTTCCTCAATTCGAGAACCAGATTTAGATTTCAGAAAATTAGTAGATAAACTAGAACAAGCAGAAATCACAATAAAACTCGAAGAAACAGAAAATCTAAAACTACAATATGTTAAGCGGATTGAAACAAATACTACACATATAAATAACATACAAGAATCAGACATAGACCTGATTGAAAAAATTACTGAAATACTAATTATCTACGAACGAAATCCAAACTTTCAAAAAATGGTGTAATTACTGCCGACGATACGGACACAGTATCGCCGAATATAGACAAAAACAACAAGACAATCAGAATAAACCTCAAAAGCACAAAGAACCAAATAAATCATTCTATCGATACATGAAAAAAGATCAAATCCTACCAAACAAAAATATATATAGTAATAATAGTTCAGGAAAACCACTTCCAAGTAAATCAAATTACTCAAGAAATCAATCACCACATAACTCCAGTTATAGAGGTAGATCGCCCGAACGAAGAAATTCACGAAATTTCTCACAAAATAGATATAGCCGATCGAATAGCCAAAATAACCAAAATAACTATTCCCGATCGAATTTAAACACAACAGAATATGTTTCTGCATCCAGTTCCCATTCAAACCCAAGGAATAGACACTATTCCAATAATAGATCACGAAACTCATCATACGACAGAAATAGAAACTATTCACACAGTAGCAATAGAAATTATTCTAACAATCGAAATCAGAACTATCCAAACAACAGATCAAAGAATAATTCATATAATAGATCGAATTATCACAGATCAAATGATAACTATCAAAACAGATCACGAAATGAATCACAAAATCGAAACTCAAGTTACAATAATAGATACAGAAATTATTCCCAGTAACCACATAGGAATAATAACCGTTATCCCGATTCTAAACATCGATACAGAAGTAACACACCAAAACATCAAAGACACATTAATCAAGTGCAAACAAATGAAGAAACAACTTCAAACCCCCCAGGTATTGATGACACAAGAAGTAATGAATTACAACTTAATCACATTAATTGTGAATCATCGGATACTTAAAGTGATACAGATAATACCATCTCTGTAAATATGATAACAGTCAAAAACAAATATGAACCTATCATATACGAACAACTTTTTACTTCACATATATATGAAAATCAATTGGACCTTCTTCATAATTACTACATTGCACTATAAATAATAATACACAAACTACACAAGAAGTAAACGAAATTAACACGGTAATCAAAACCCGATGAAAAAAATGAAACACAATGCTCAAACACCAAACATATTCATCAAAATATACAAAAAGAACAACCAAGAGTAAAAATTTGGACAATTCCATTTCTCTTAGAGAGTCCAAGAAACAAAGAATTTCAACCACCAGATCTTGAAATTGATTTTTTAATTCACTCAGGAGCAGAATTAAGTATATTTAATATTCCCACATGGAATGAAATTAAAACATTGCATACAAATTTAACACCTCTTGAAACCTCTAGTAAATCAGCAACAGCACAAGGATCAACATTAGTAAATTATGGAAAAATATAATTATTCCTTGTTCCCACAACAACAACGGAACAAAACAAGATTTTGAACAAGCCATTTAAACAAATATTTCATATTACTGATATTAAGCAAAATATTTTTGGCATACCATTCATAACTAAATATATACCAACAATCAACATCTTAAATAGTAAGATACATATCAAAGATAAATATACAAAAACAAAAAATACAGCCTTAAAATTCTTCCAAAGATTAAACAAACAACCACCGTTTTTCTCAAAATGTATTCTATTTATAATCAAGAACGGAAACACCTGAAACCACTATCAGGAAATATATATAATTGTTCAATAAAACAAAATCATCAGTATAACAAAAATCAAAATAAACAACAACTTTCATGTCAGATTTCGAATTTAAACCTAATCACAAAATTTTCAAAATTACAATCTCATCCATAAAATACTCAAAAGTACGAATTCCGATAATATTTCATTACATGTGTATAACAATACACCATATCAAATAACATTACCTTTAGCACTTGTGGGATATTGTGAAACAAATGCTACAATTTTACCTATAAATGAAGAAGCCTACCGAGTTAATAATATACTCCAATTATTAGTTATTTGCCAATCAACAATTCTTGACGAAGAGTTATCCATAAATAATATAATACGTAATGAAAAAAGAAACAGATTATTTCACAAAAACACCATATTTCAAACCGACATTCAATATAACAATTTACACAAAAGAACAACAAAAATTTTTAACAATGTTCAATTTTTAACACTCACAAATCACACAAGATGAATTTGATAAATTAGCAAAACAACTGTTAAAATATTCAACAGTCTACGCAATATCAAAATTTGACGTTGGAAAAATTAGTTCATCAATACACCTCCCATTAAAACCTGACGCAGTTTTCAAAAAACGAAGAGCAAGTAAAGTACCAATTCATTTACACGTCAAGGTAAATAGATTACTTGATATTTTAGAACAATACGTAATTATCTCACTAGTAAATAAAGAAGAACAACCAAAAGGTAACACCTTCATTAACCCTGTTATCATCCTAGCAAAAGGTGAATCCTTAAAAATAGTTTTAGACGCTAGATACCTCAATTCACTAATTGACGAATCAAAATGCAATTGGCCTTTTGAACCCATACAAGTTATGTTAACAAAGATAAATGGTAAATATTTCACAATCGCAGATATGAATAGTGCTTATAATCAAACGCCACTAGATGGACAATCACGACGTTTAACACAATTTGTTATTGGAAAACAACAATATGAACTTAATTGCTTATTCTATGGAATATCCATAGGACCAGCAGCTTTTTCAGCTTTCATGAGTAAAATTTTTAGACCATTAATAATCAAGAAAAACGCAATCACCTATTTAGATGATGCTTTTATGCAATCACAAACCAAAGAAGAAATGTTTACAGTTTTAGAACAATATCATAAAATACTTCAGAACGAAAATCTGAAAGCAGCCCCTGATAAATCACACTTTTTTTTTAACACGCGTTAAATTTTTATGACATAATATTGAACGAAACACTATCAATCTATTAAAATCACGCATTGATGCAATCCAAAAACTTCAGCCACCTACAAATAAAAATAAAATCAAAGAAATCCTTGGAATGATGAATTTATTAAGTAAATATGTTTACAAAATGCAATTATACTTAAAACCTTTCTATAACAGCCTCAGACAACAAAATAATTTTGAATGGACCACTGAACATCAAACACCATTTGAAGAAATTAAAAAACCAATTGACAGAACAAATTTCGAACACAATTCCAGATCCAAATCAACCATTCTATGCAATGAGCGATGCTTCAAATTTTGGCATCGGCGCAGCATTGCTACAATCACATAGTGGAACAAATAAAATAACTCTCATATCAGCAAATTCAGGATTATTCACACAAGCAGAGCTACGACTTTCAACTCTAATGAGAGAACGTTTAGCTATAATTTATACACTTACAGAATACGAATTTCTGATATTTGGATCAAAACACCCAACAGTTCTATTTACAGATCACAAACCAATTATATTTCTTTTTACACAAAAATCAAATCCTAATCATAGAGTTTATAGATTTCAATTAATTCTAAGGAAATTTCCAAACTTACATATAGTTTGGACAGCAGGAAAAACCTTGCATTACCAGATACATTAAGTCGAAATACGCCACCCGAATTACTTACACGAAAAACTACAGTTGAAATACCACAAAATATTAAACTCTATCTCGCAAAAAATGAAACATCACCCCGACTAGAATGCAAATACGCAGTAAAAACTGACATTGATCAATCACAAATAAATAATCTACAACATTTTCCACTCTACTTAGACTGCCAAAATAATCACTATGAAGTTGATTTATTAGGCACATCTCTTTTTAAACCAATTCCATACTCACAATGGATAAAAAATAATACTCAACAAAAGAGAATAAAACAACACTCGCATAAAAAAGACCTTTTTCCATTAATTGAAAATGAAAATTTGACCGATAAAATGAATTTATCAGGACTACAAAATAAAATACACAATAAATCAAGTTTTTAACCTCCATGACTCACTTGACACAATTCCCCTATCAAAACTAGAAGTTGACAATATTTTTCTCCCCCAACAGACAAAATTACACTTGAACTTTTAAAACAAAATCAAAATCTTGACCCAGTAATTAGACAACTAAAATCATGGCACAAATACAAAACTAAGCCCGTAAAAGCTGATACCACAATTTTAGGAAACAAAACACTTCTCCAATATTTCAGAAATCTTAATAACACAACAATTAATGAAAATAAAGATCTTTTAGAATATCATTTAAATGATTCTAAAGTTCCCTGTCTACCTTCAAGTATGATACTAATAGCTTTTAACATCTCCCATACACAAAATACAAAAGGACACTCCGGATCAGAAAAAACATACTCGAACTTTACACAAAATTTTTTTTTCCCAAAGGCACCAATTTGGATAAAAGTATCATGCAATGATTGTATAATATGTCAATTGAACAAACCCTATCCAAATCAAAAACAAATAGCACAGAAACAAGATTTTAAAGGACAAAGTTTATATTTCAACCATCGCATTTCATTCGACACAAAAGGACCAATTTCACCATCCTCTGAAGGAAACTCCTTCATTATGGTCATTGTTGATGCATTCACACATTATGTAGTACTCAACCCAGTACCACATTATAATGCTTGTTATGCTTACACAACACTTTATGAACACTGGATAGCTAAATTCGGATTACCCGAAACCCTAGTTACAGACAACGGTACAGAGTTTATAAATAATGAAATCACCACACTATGCCACTTATATAACATCAAAATTAAACCACGTACATCTCATGCACCTTGGGCAAATGGTTTAGTCGAAGGTATGAACCGTTCATTACAAGAATATCTTAGATGTATCATTAATGGAAATGATACACGAAACACAGAATGGTCAGCAGATGCAAAACTATTTCCCTTATCATATAATTCACAAATTACGACAACTTTAGGAGTGTCACCATACGAAATGGTTTTTCATCAAAAGCCACGAAAATCAATTATGTTTACAGCAAATGCCCATAAAAATGCACAAGGTTATTGCCAACCAAATAAAGATTCAATTTGTTTAAACCTACCTTTACACACACATGATGAAGATCATTTTCATCATCCACAAATTCTGAAATTAGCCTCCGGCACACATACCGAATGGATTTTGAATAGAGATAAAAAACACAATGAAATTTACCAAAAAGTAACAAAGAAACTGTTACAAAAGCAAAACATTAATGACCAAATTAATTCACGCTTTACACCAGCCACAGATTTAAAAATCGGAACATTTGTCTTAATATCTAACTTCAAGACGCAAAAAGGAATCTCTAAAAATTTACAACCTTTTCGAAAAGGACCATACCAAATAATTGCCAAACCCACTGACGTAACGTATAAACTCACAGATTCAACTAAAAAAGAAATTATTCAACATCGTAACAATCTATTGCCCTACTACCCAAAAAAATACGCATTACGCGACTTAACTCAATTATATTTTTTTACAAGTTTAAAAGTTATTTAAAATCATACACATACAGAAAAAGAAACAAATGTACAGGACAACATTCATCATGAAAAACAAAATCAAAAACAAACCACAACTCAAAACAATACAAAAACGTCAGACGCAAAAATACCTCAAAAAGAAAGAAAAAACAGGAAAATGATAGAAAAATTTTTACCACAAAAACAAGTAGAAAAATCAGAACACAGAGAATCATCACGACTTAGAAATCAACCACATAAAAAATACAAAACATTCATCCCGCAATCTAAAATATTTAAAAAAGTTGAATTTCAAAAACAACTTCGATTTTAAGATTAAAAATTTTTACACCTCTAAATCATTTTGATCTTTCATATTGTCAAGATAATATGCTGATATATACGGAACAATTCTAGTTCAGATTCAGCCAAAAGGATTCACTCAAATCCGTCACCTTCTATATCTCTAGCACGAACCTATTAGCCGATAGATATTAAACTCCAGGCATATCTATAACTATAACTTTACAACCTCCAGGTCAAAATAAGCAACTCGCTAAAACTTGACAACTAAATTAAAAACCACCATAATATTACAACCCTCCCCTATCTAATAACGCAAAGATCAACAATATTTTCCCAACTCAGACCTCAAAAATCCTCCAACCAAAAATGGCAAATTAGCCTAAAGTAACAAAGGCTCATAATCATTTGGCTTAAGGACAAATATTTCAAAAATACCCCAGATCACCCAACAAATAAAAATAAAGCAAAGAAGACCTCCCGAACACTATAAAATCAGCCCCCAACAATTTTTCACAAAACGCAACCCACTTGTAAGAAACCAATAAATAATCCGACCGTACTTGAATCTTGCCCCAAACAACAAAAAACATTCGACGAACGAATCATTTCTTAAATGCTTTTCTCTCAAACAGTCAATATCTTAAAAAATACAATCCTAAATTTTTTCATAATATTTTTCATTCTATTCAAACTTTTGCTCATATTTTTTATTGATACTTTTGAAGCTTTAATCATCCTTTTAATAATTTTTTGCAATATTTCTTCAATTTTTTACTCCCTATTTGAAATATATCTCCAACTTTCCCAAATCATTGACCACATTCACATGTACGATAATTCAAACTCTATTTAAATGATACGAACAATTTTTAGTGGAACAGATACTTTTTTACTATTCGTAATTTTCATCACATTTTCATCATCCCTAATAATGACAATGTGCAAATGTGTAAAAAAGACATTAGTCACATTCGCCTTAGCAACGTTCCTTTTAATTCTTTTCATCGAAGAATATTACAATAAACATAAATCTTCCCACTAGAAAATATCAATCGGACACGTTTCCAAAATTGCTAACCAACAATCACAAAATCAGTCTTCACCGACATCATCCCAAGAAAACCCAGCCATACCCACAACTACCCAAAACCCCCAATCATCTACACGAATTTCTTTTCAAGATAACCCATACACTTTTGAAGAACGACACGCTCGCTTATCCGAACCACTAGAACCAGTTCAGCGACAGGCATCACTAAGTGATCCAACATATAATTTATACCCCACATTACCACAAGACCTAAATAGAGTAAGATACATTAGTCAAAATCAAAATACAGTTGAAATAAATAGACAAATTATACATCCACGAAGAAATAGAAATTTTCAAACCCCTAGAGTTCATTTTGATATACCCCAATCACCAACACCAACTACTTCAGAAATTTCAAGTAGTACATTGCCAGAAACTCCCACACTCCTTTCACAACATAACACCTCAAGTATACCCTCAGGTTACAAAGGTTCAACACCGACACTGAACAATTACGTGAAAATCCCTTTAACCCCCCCCCCCCCCCCCCCCAATCCCACCGCACGACTACCATATTGGGCAACACAATCATATACACAAGGTGAACCAAACATAGTAAATGAACCAATTGATATTTCTACAGATACAACACCATCACATCATTACCAGAAACATTATCACTCCCCTCAACACCATCATTAAGTCGAGTTTCACCAACGCTTTTCCCTTTAAATTTCCCAAATAACCTCGACGCTGGATATCGAGAACAATCATCATCAAATACCCCTTTACGACTAGATTGGAATACATTCGTAGCACCTCCCCCAATATTTGGACAACATCAAGATAGTAACTGAATCCACAGTTGGGCACTCAAAAGGTTACAATATAGACAAGATATCCACGTAGATATTCGAGAGCACAATATTCAAATACTTCAACAAAATAGTCTCCAATTAAAATTTGAAATCACAATCAAACTTAATAATATTGTCAACATCCCTACCCATTAAATCCACCAAAAATAACAACAAAATTGCTACCACCACCACCATTAATAACAACTGAAGTAATATATAAATACGATAGATATACGAAAAACACAATTGATTACATAACATTTTATAACCCATACTCAGGATTATCATACACATGTATATTCTAAAAATATTAAAATTTCAACACATCTTTTTTCTATTATTTTCCGACCAAAACACAAGTCCTTCTCCTCGCACAGGACCCCAGGATTTCTTAGTAACACACTATGATTGTGAAGAAAACGAACAAAAAACACTACACAAATATGCAATAAATCAAGTATCACAATGCGAACCAGAACCAAAAGCTATAGAAACTACAAATTTAATGGCAACATTATATTCAAAAGCCCGAGCAACAACAGTCACAGGATATAAACTTACAGCAACCTTTTCCGAAAAGAAAGTACACTGTTCACAAGTTTCCAACGGAAATAAGAACCGACTTGATCACGAATCATTTTACCAAAGTAATATAGAACGACTTTTACATCTAAATCCCGATGATTGTAAAAACGAATTACTCAGACTGAATATCACAAGAAATAACAACACAGACAAAAATATAGTAAATTTCCAAGTCTTTGCCGATTCTGTACATCAAGCAGAACTTGAACGATACCAAGGACATATTAAATTAGACGAAAAATACCTATATAACGGCGCACACGGAAGGTTAACTTATGACATCCAAGATAAACACTGGATACCACACATTGGAATAAATGATCCTTCAAACTGCAAAGCAGACACAAAAAATAAAGGATATCACGAAATAATGTTTTTTGATTGGAAAATACAACTTAAAAAAAAACAACTCACAAGAGATTTCACTGATAACACCATGATCTATCAACGAATTAGATTACCTTGCAAAAATTATCAAGGTTATTGTGACCCTACAACAAGGACCCAAGCAACAATTGTTTGGTTTCCCGAAGATACATGCACAACATTTCAAGTAGCAAAAATACACGCTCGAATGATAAAATTTCATGAAAGATATATTTTTTTGAATCAATTCCATACGAAAAAGTAAACCCATCTCGTAAAAAAAGCAATGATTTTAGAAATTTTCATGATATAGAAAATAAATTGACACGTTTTCAAGTCTATCAAGAGACAGAATTTGCGTGTAAAAACAGAAATCCACTTTATACAACACAAAACTCTGAAATAATTGTCGAATACGAAAAAGGTTTCGACATGACCACTGGAAAAACAAAATTTGACCCTTATGCCACAAGTCATCCTGTTAATGAAGGAACATCACACGTCCCAGTTATTTTTCATAAAAGCAAAGGTCAACTTGGTGGAAAACTAAAACCATATGACAGTAAAAGCACACGTTTACAAGAACTGTCACTAGTGAATAGCACCTATTTTGGTAATATTCATTATGATATTCACTTAGACATGAAATTGGACTACACATTTAGTAGAATTTTTCAAGAAATGTCAATTTCTGAATTAGAAACACTTCATCAACTATGCGAATTGGAAAGAACACAAATCCTGCAATCACTTGCACTAGCAGTATAAAAAATACCTTATGCAGGATACTTATTATCAAGAAACAGATCAAATTTTCTTGACAATGAAGGAAACATTTTATGGTTCTATACTTGCACCAAAAAAGTATCACCATTATATGTTTTTGAAGACAAACGTTGTTATAAAAGAATCCCCATATTCTATAAAAATAAAGTACATTTTGTCGACACACTTTCAAGACGAACATATTTTTGGGATACCGCAGTCCCATGGGGATCAAAAAATAGCCACAATGTAGTACAATTAAACCCTGATGAAGATAAATACTACCTACTTACACCGGACCCTACCTTAATGCAACCACTCAAAAAATTTTAACCCGAAAGTATCAGAGCTATTGCTCGTAATCCAAATATTGATTTACAATCAATTGGAATGTATTCTAAATCTGATATCTAACGTCACATTAGAACACAACAGTTTCAGAAATTATTAATACAAATGGACACAATACAACGACAATCAATCGACCAGAATTTAAGAAAACTTGCCGAAACCGCAGGATTTGCAGACATTTATACACAAGACTATAGCGGATATTTTAAAGATATCAAAGGTTATATATATACTTAAGCGGTGAAAAATATAGACCACAAAATATTTCACTTATAAATTTTTCCAGTTTTGTCACCTTGAAAAATGAAATTCTAGCTTTTCTAGGATGGCCCTATTACATCTTAGAAAAATTAACTATCTTATACGCCATGTTTAATTTTATAGGATTTTTTTTCTCACTGTTAAAAGAATCTATAACACATGCGCTATACACACACAAGTAAACCGACAAGCAAGTGTAGCACGTATACTAATTGCAGGTTTTTTTAGATTTTTTTCATCATCAATTAACAAAATACTTCCAGATGCACAAATAAAAGAACAAAACACAAAAATATCCACAAGACAAAACACATACGACGAAGAACATATTAAAATAGAAATAACACCTACTGCACCACAGTTGCCACCCTTACCACAAAACCATCCATTATCACTAGTTCCCCGTAATTTCCGAAACCTAGCAATCACAAATAATCCAAATTCTAGACCAAATACAACACAAAATCCCATCCAACACATAATTACACATCATTCACAAAATGATAATACATATGAACAAATTATTGAACAACCTCACACCACCACTTCTCAATCTCAAAATAATCATTTTTTTAGCCCACGGTGAGCCGACAACTTGGATCCCTCCATCGCTCAAATTCCCACCCAGCCAACCTCCAAACTCAAATCCCAATAATCCCACTTTTTGCTTTCCCACCACCCGATTATCCAATTAATAATATACCATCAAGCACGAATTCTAATACTAACTCAGATATTTCAGTTTTTCATACTATCTCACAATTTAATAACTCTAATGTAGAAACCCCCGAGGAATTTGCAGACTCCGAACCATCTCCCTCTACCCATACCCAGACCAACTCCTCAGTTTTTTCAAAACCCCCTTTTCAGCCCATCCCATCCAGTCAAGTACTCCCATCCGTTTCCACTCCTTCTTATGCTTCCCAAGTAATCCCAATCTATTCTCCACTTCATTCCGACAGATCATATAATAATTCCCCAGATATCCTCCAAATATCCGAAGAAAATGATAATTTTATTACTTTACAACAACAATTAATACACCCCAACACCCTTACAATACATCAACTGTCATCCACAATAACATCCTCAAATCCACCTACCCCCACACCCTCCTCAGCTTACACTCCATCATTAGCACAATCATCCACATCCACCGAAACACCTACCAGTAATCACCGAGCTTATCGCACTTTTAAACGAAAATTTCCAAATCACCCATTCCCAACCAAACCCGGAACAGCCCGCGAATATATTAATCATCCGGAACACGCAAACACGAAAAATTTTCTTGAAATCACCTTACTCTCATTTCCGCAATATACATTAAATACACCTACCATTGCTAACGACACACGCAATTTTGTTGATGACCACGTTCTAATGCCAACACTTCATTGGACAGCTTATTATCATTATACTAACCCCCTCTGCCTACCATTCGCTAATACTACTGAAAGTGTCGAGAAAAACAAAAACATGTTATATAGAATCACCACAACACTAACACCTCGAAAATTTACTTACGTTGGATATAAAAAATAATCAAAAACATTCACCGCACCCCGAGCTAACGATTTTGCAATAGAAAACTACGATCATAATATCAAATGCCCTAATCAAGATCAATTTTTAGATGAAGATCGCTTCGCAAACCCGCAACTAACAGAAAATTTTTTCATTAAAACATCATACGTATTTACACTTAATATTTTTGATAGAAAGCATGATCATATTATTTCAGAAGCACTAGTTGATATTCAAGCATATGAAAGCTTCTATGATAAATTTCAGTTATTTTCACAAACCTTTCATTTTCTTTCACCACAGGAACGCGATTTGCACTGTTCCCACGATATTATATTACGCACTAAACAAACGCACACATATACATATTATCGTTTTATACAAAATCATTTTGATTTACACACTCCTCAAGACAACCTCACCATCTTTTTCAGTTTCTGAACTCAAAATACACGTCACCATTTTTCATAATTTTACATATTGCATTAAAGATACTAACCTCTACGGCATCCTCCGCAACTATGACCCAGTTACCCAAATGTATATATTCTGTCCCATCACAAAGACCTTCAACGATGAAGAATCAAGACCCTTCCTTATCCCGCATGAATTTATCCAACCTATTGAAATACCCATATTAGAATTCATTCACAATACTAAATATAATCATAAAATCTATAACCTCATCCAAAACACACCTTACGAGTTCGCAGTAGGCACAGAACAACTAAACACCATCAATGCACTTCAATTGCTTTGGCCACTGCTGCAAACTAAAAATATCATACGCATACTAGCCAACTTACTAACAACATCAGACATGATACACGACATCTTCCCCCACGGCTTTTTAACAGAAGATTAAGATAAATATAAATTACAATACTTTTAACTAATAAATTCAAATTTGTACTTATCATTTTCTATCAATGTTTGTTTTATTCTTTTAGTCTTCACACCACAATCATCTTCAAAGCAGAAAAAGACAAATAAAAATACAAACTTGTTAAATTATCTTAAAACTCATTAATTTCTTGCACTAAATAATGTAGTGAAATTCATAACAAATGTAGTAACAAATGTTATTTATAAAGTATTTCCCCATGAAGCAGTAAAATTGAAATACGATGAAAATTTATAATTTTAAACTTCCTCAAAACGCAGTAAAATTCAAATTCTATGCAATAAACTGATAAAATGAGAAAAAAATACTAACATTTTCAATATATTCATTCATTCGCACAAGAATTCTATCCAAACTCGCACAGCTCGCCCACGAAGAATTGTTTAAATAATGATTTTAAGTTTCAAGCTTTCACTATCAACAACTCTAACACACGATAACAAGTTTCAAACTTTCCTTTAACCCGGTTGGAAAGGAATTATACACTAAACCAAACTAACCAACGCAGCTTACTAAACACCACAAATCATAAAATAACAGCTTGACTAAGAATAGAAAACCAATGGTACCCAAACCGGGTTAACCCAGTTTAAAACTGGATAATTCATTCTTTTGAAGACTATTATAAAGTCTAAGAAAGAAATAATAAAACACAAAAAAGTCGCAAGACAAACCCAAACCAAAAATAATTTGCTTTTTGAAAAAAGGACACAACCAAATTAACATAAGAAAGACCAGAAAAAACCAACATAAAACGTTATCACATATCAGGACCTCTCAAAGAAACAGCATGAAATCACACCTAACACACCAGAGAAGGACGTCCTGAGTTTGCTTATAGCCGGCCTAACCCACCGCGCTACACCCACATTTTGTGACCACACTTCAATTTTTAATAAGAGGTACTCAAGGGTGAGTAACTCTTCAAAACAACTGAACTAAAACAAAACGCTTTTGTGAAAAGAACTAACTAAGTTCGTGATTAAAAAACCAAATTAACAAAAATTTATAAAACATAAATCATACTTTGCAGTATATAGATCATACACAACAACAAAGACGAACATCCAAAGACTAGATGATCCCATCACACTCGAACAAAAAAATGGCTAAACACAACCGACATGCCGTCCACAATCACGACTCAAAGGATTTAGAGTACGACTTGACTTCGCAGAAAAGGACTTCATTGAACTAGACCAATGACCACCTTGATGCTCAAGTTTACATACAGATCCGAGTTACAAGGCATCCCTTCCAAACACGATCTTCACGCCATTCCCAGACGAGGCTGCACACAAAACAGTTCTCTACTAATACAGAAAAACCTGACATAGCAAACCATTTTGAAATCGGATTGATTTCATTGGAGATCACAGTCGTTGTCGAATGACGTAAAAACAACTTCCTATCCCTGATTCCAGCGTTCTGGAACGTTCCTCTTCAAGAGGAACCCGATAAGAAAATGATGTTCGCCAAATACCAACGTTCATCATCCATCCTTCAATTGCAGAGAAGAAAGAAAGTTCTAAAAAACTGTGTAAAAAACCTGATCTAAACTACATTTTATTATTGGATAAATTAGATATTTTACCACTGTAAAATATTTAATATTAACCAATCATAATCCATCTAACTAACAACCCACTTATTTGTAAGTGCTGAAATTACTTGTAATTTCAGCACCAGAGAGATTTGAATTAAACTTAGAAATTAGTTACCTCTCCAAGAGAACTTCAGCAGTTGCAATAAGCCAGTATACTCTAGATCTATTGAGCCTAGCAGAGACTATTTAAACACCCTGAGACTAATAGATATAAGAGTAAGATTAGGATCGGTATTAGACTAAGAAGTTGCAAGAATCTATCCGGCCGAAAATAAGATAGCGTGACGAGCAGACGGTGTACCCTATCCGAAATTACTCTATGAGTTAACCTCAAGGACCTAACTCAGTGAATACTTTTTGTTGAGGGCACCTGAAATTTGGTCGACAGTCAATTAAACAAAAGCTGAGAAATAAACAAGACGATACACTATAACAGTTCTGTGACATTGAGCTTGAACGTTATTGCCAGAAAAAGTTTTTTTAGTTTTATTTACAAACCGACAAATCCTAGTCTCATCAGGGCAATGTTTTGAACAATCATAAATTTGTACTCCAAATATTTTCATTTTTTGGTAAAAAAGTTGATTATGCTTAAATTATTTAAGTTTAAATTTCTTGTTTTTATATGCATCAGGAGAAAATCATCACTGTTTTGATTGCGCTGAAAGGTGTTTTGATCCTTTTTTGATGATAAATCAGTTTTGATTACAAAAAAATTGTTAGGTACGAAGAATTTATTTTGTATCAGCTTAAAAGTTTTGTGAGCCATTTGACAAGAAAAAAAAACAAATAGTTTGAGTACAAAATAAGTCGCTACGAAAAATGCTTCCATGTTGAACATCATGGATGAGCTGTTAAAACTCTTATTAATTACTTTCTATTTAAAAATTGTCCGATATAAAAAAATCGAGTAGAGCTTCAAAAGTATGAAGTTTAAAATATTAAAATTGTATTTTATTGGATTTTGATATAAAGGTCAGTGTTGGATCTAAGATTTTCTAGTGTGAGACCTAAAACAACAATTTAAAATCATGTAGACTTTTTTATCAAACACTAAATTTTTGGATTATTCCCAAAACACTACAAAGACCCTATTATTTAACTATTTAGCAACTATTTTTTGAAGAAAAAAAACGACGTTTATAGGCACTTTTTGGAAGATAATGAGAAAAATTCCTTTTTTAGGCTAGCTCTCCACTCTCAAAATAAAGTATGTATATATTCGGCCAACCGGATCTAGATTAGATCATAACACTGACGCAGCAGCACTAAGACGTGACGCGTACCGAAAAAGTTCCTCTTTTTTTTCTAAATTTAGAGCGATTTTTCGGTATAAATATTTGCGTGTTTATCAATTTCCAAGCCCCCCTCACCATATATATAACTAAAAAGGAGCTACTACTAAAGGTTCAATTGAAAAATTCAATAAATTTTGTGTTATTTTCTCTCACAGGTAATATCAGTAAAAAGAGCAGAAAAAGAAGGAAAAAAGGAGGCTGCTCAAGGGAGACAATCGCGAGCAGTCGCAACATCCTCCTTAGTTGGAGGCCATCTTCTGGGTCGTGAACAAAAGCGCAATAGTAGTGGTTCAACCAGTAATCGTAAGCGAATTTATTGGCGCAGTAGCATACGACTCAGAAGGCGAAAACGAGCCACGACTACAAATAATGACGCTAGCATGACTGTCGGTTTGATTATGATTACCTGTGCTTTCCTGATTCTTTCAATCAGTGCAGGAATGTTTCATGAAATTGGACAATCAGATGATCCCAGAACGACCATTGCCGAAAAAAAATTTGCCCAACTTCAAGCGGAAATCATGTCAGTGTTGAATAATTCGATGAGTTTTCTGTGCTATTTCATCAGCGGAAATTTGTTCAGAGCGACCTTTAGAAAAGTGTTCTTTATTCCATATTTCAGACCACTGCGCAGATTAGATTGTTAACACTGATTATTGATTAGTCTAGATTATTAAAATGAGATAAACCTGTTTGTCAGTGGCGGATCTTTGTTCTTTGTAAACTAGTAACTACCCCCTTCTCGTGCTCATAACAAAATTATTTTTTACTTCTTGAGCAGAAAAAGAAGGAAAAAAGGAGGCTGCTCAAGGGAGACAATCGCGAGCAGTCGCAACATCCTCCTTAGTTGGAGGCCATCTTCTGGGTCGTGAACAAAAGCGCAATAGTAGTGGTTCAACCAGTAATCGTAAGCGAATTTATTGGCGCAGTAGCATACGACTCAGAAGGCGAAAACGAGCCACGACTACAAATAATGACGCTAGCATGACTGTCGGTTTGATTATGATTACCTGTGCTTTCCTGATTCTTTCAATCAGTGCAGGAATGTTTCATGAAATTGGACAATCAGATGATCCCAGAACGACCATTGCCGAAAAAAAATTTGCCCAACTTCAAGCGGAAATCATGTCAGTGTTGAATAATTCGATGAGTTTTCTGTGCTATTTCATCAGCGGAAATTTGTTCAGAGCGACCTTTAGAAAAGTGTTCTTTATTCCATATTTCAGACCACTGCGCAGATTAGATTGTTAACACTGATTATTGATTAGTCTAGATTATTAAAATGAGATAAACCTGTTTGTCAGTGGCGGATCTTTGTTCTTTGTAAACTAGTAACTACCCCCTTCTCGTGCTCATAACAAAATTATTTTTTACTTCTACAAAGGTTTAAATCAGCGGGTAGCACAATAGGTCAACACGATCCGTCATTGCTCTATGTGAGTTTCTGTTCATGTAAAAATAAAGATCCGTACAGTAAAATCATTACTGTTTTTGATCGCTTAAAATTATCAATAGAGAGGGAGCATTTTAGCTTATCCACAACTTTTACTGTGTTATTATGGTTTCTTTACCCAGAGAAATATAAATTGAAAAAAAAATTATATTTTCTTCTGTCGATTAGTTTTTGTGCAGTGCTCACAAATAATTTAAAAACTATATTTTATAAAAAAAATACTAATTCAATGTTTGCATGACTTCTGAAATTTTAGACTAAGAAAGAACTTTTGAATTTGTTTAACTATACCCCACTTTGGTGCCTAGTAACGAATTACCATGCCCATAGTTAACTAATTCAACGGTTAAGCAAATGCTAATTTTGTACATTGTAACGAATCTTTCCCCCGCTCCCTTTTGCAAAAGGGGAGATCCGATTTTTGTATATAACGACTAGCATGCACTAGAACCCAGGTTAAACCTTTAAGGAGTTGATTTATTTTGATTGATGAATTGTTTCACAACCAACCATAGAAAGAAAAACATATTTCTAGAACAGACTTTCTAGAAAAAAAAATCCGAAAAAAATGAGATTGTAAGTTCAACAATGTTTGTTTCCAGTTCTTATACGTTCTTGGTTGCATAAAACTTAGGTTTTCAGCTAAATGTGTTTATAAAACTTTTAGCATAAATTTTGTTTTGAGCTAAACGCGTAATTTTCACATTTAAAGAACGAAAAACAAGTTGTTCACCATACAAAAGTATATTTTTGAAAAAGAAATCAAATAGTTATCAAGTTTGCAACACAAATATGGGGAAAGGGGTTGTAAAAATGCTAGTTAAACTTAAATTGACAAATTGGGTGAAACAGTTTTGAATTTACTTGCTCTGAAGAGCTGTTTTTTTTTTCATTAAAGTGAAAACGATCCACGATTTCCGAATGAATAGAGAGCAGTTAACGAAACAAATTTTGCCTCTAATTGAACCCGGGTCGAGAAACGCATTTCGGAGAATGCAAGTTGCGGACGTCGCTATTCAAAATGCGTCGTGACCGTCGCGGCCCAAAAGAGCTAAGTCGTGACTTCCAACTCGCGTGACCCTACTGCGCTTAAGTCTCGACTTTGCGCGACTCAAAAACCTCGGAATGAGTGCGAAACTTTGGTCGCGCCCTCTATCTCGCTCGACCATACTCGGTCTTAAATTAAGTTGCGGACCTCGATTGGAGAAATGTCGCACATACTGAGCTGATTTAAATTATTCGAAAAAAAGCGAACACTTCAAATTTCTATGTGTTTTCTCAAATTGGGTCAAGATGAGACAAGAAATGAAAGAAAAATTACTTAGAATTTTACAATGTTTGTTTGGAATCACTTTTTTCTTCAAAAATTTCAGTCAAAATTTTACCCCAAAAATGGGTCACTTTGGCTTTGTTTAATTAATCAAGAGTTACGCTATTCTAACACGCAAACTGATGGGTAATTGGTAAAAGAACAGTGCATTGCAAACAACTTTTCGGTGTGGCGAAAAGCATTTAGTTAAAAACGATTCAAAGGAAAAGAACAGTTTATGAGCTGTGCAGCTCATCACGGGAATTCGCTGTTGTGCCCGTGCTCAAGATATACGTGCGTTAGGTTCATTAACTATCTGGTCCGGATGATATTTCTTCAGTATCAAGCAACTAGCCGGGACCATGGTGAGCCTCGAACACCGAATCTTTCGGTTGAGAGATAGAGAGGTAACCAGTTCACCTCTGCAAAAAGTTTTTAAAAGGGGAGGAAATGTTTTCATTACTTTGTTCTTTTTCTTTTTTTTTAAAAATGAAGTGAAAATAAAAGATATTTTTGAAACAAAATTGTTTCAGGGAAAACAAAAAGCTAAGGCAATTGAAAAATGCGCTAAATTACCACAAAAAAATCGGGAGGAAGAAAAGAAGCCCAGCAACATTTTTTTTGATAGGGTAGTTTGCCGAGCAAAAGTGTTAGCAATTACGCAAAAATCTATGCAGTTTATCTCCAGTTTTTCTGGATAATCAACAAATAAAATAAATTATAAGGCTTTCTATACATTTGATTTAGGGTATGGCATTTGTATTGATAATTGGCCTGAAAAGTTACTCTGAATACAACTATTCTGTTTATTTTCTGCACCACACTTTTTTGAACTCATTTTTTTATATGTCATTTGCTCAATATTATTGCGCTTTGAACGTTGATAAAAAATCGAAATTTGGAAAGTTGTCACTATTTTACTTTTCATATCGCGGTAGCCCTTATAATTGTAAAACCTTAATGGGTTCCTTTCATCACAATAGTTTGCGGTAAAAACATTTCTGTTGTGACTCTTGTTCTTTATTGTTCCGATGGTAAATTTTCTCGAGTTTAATGACTCTTGTTCTTTATTGCTCCGATGGTGACTTTTTTTGAGGGCTCAAAATTCGAAACAAAAAGAATACTTACAAAAAATTAACTTAGTTAAGATTTTGATGGATTTCAATGCCTTGCAAAACCCATGTAACACGATTTATATCAGTTTTTTAGGCTACAAAATCAATTTTTCCTATCTAACGTAAAAATTCATTCAATCCAATCTAAATCGTTTTACTAAATGGGCTATTGTAAATTTTAGGTAAAGGTTTGTACAGCAAAATTAAGATTTATGTCTCTATAGGCGAACTGCGTATAGAGACATAACTCTAAATTTTGCCATACAAACACACACCTAAAATTACAATAGCCCATTTAGATAAACTACACAATACAATTATTACGTGTGTTTAATTTCCAATTTCTTCCAATGCCGTGGAAAAAAGATTTGTGACTCCAGAAAATTTATTGGACAAAAGTATAATAACACCATCGTTAAATCTTTTATTTTGTGTTGAAGTTAAATTGATTGCTGTAAGAATAAGCAAGAAGCTCTGTGAAATGATAAGCTTGCTAATTGGGTGGGAACAATCATTGCCTATAAAGGAAAAACAGCAACCAGAGAAACTAAGACCAAAAAGACGTATAAAGAACTTTTTTTTTCTATTATAGAAAGATGATTTACCAGTTTCATTACATCTGTAACTGCTTTTTGTGGTCTTATTTTAAAGCAAAAACTCACAAAAGTGAAAATGAACTCAGCGTATCTTGCAGTTATAACGGAAATTGAAGAAAAGATAATTGAATCTTTAAGAACCAAGTTGGGCATAGATACGTGTAGACTCAGGGTCAATCATCTCCAAAATTTGTCTAGTTTTGCTTTCAAATTTGACAAAATTTACTGCAAAGTTGTTAGAATCAGACAAAAAGATTGGTTTTTCCAGACATATTCAAAATTGCTAAAAATAAACATCTCTTTAAAGAAGGCAATGAATCATCATAATTCAGGCATATTTTTCCCATACCAGTTTCAAGTGAAGTTTTGAGCGGGTCAATTAAGGTTCAAAAAACTTGTATCTCACAGAAAATGTCTCATACTTTAGCCAACAATCAATTGTTATAAAGGACATTGAACTGGAAAAAAGTGAAAGTAATCTCATTTTGTATGCAGACGACACTGACTTAAAAAAACTGGTAGAAACAGTAAAACAACCAGTCGACCTCATAAATTTTTGGATAAACCATAATGTTGGTTACAAAACAACAAGCTGACTTTAAATGATGATAAAGCAAAGTTAATAGTACAAAGTTAATAGAAGCAACAAAAACATGAGACGGGACATTGAATTGATTAGCTATCGAATAGAAGTAATTGTTCTTTTCTGAGGTGTTGAAACTGAGTTCAAACTTTCCTTTATAGATCATACTACAAATTTTCTAAACAATTTTTTAAGTTTTCAAGGTATGTAATACAAGTTGAGAAAAATTGTAGGTAAAAATCAACTTTTATGGGCAAATAATGCTGAACGCAGTTTTACAGTACGAAGTTTTGACTTATGCGTTTTATGCGTCAACAGAGGAAAAGCTGCATTTCGACTCTAATTCAAGATACCGTTAGTGAGAGAAACTAGCTTACAATTTTGAGCAAGACAGTTTTAGATAGGCAGATACATGCAAACAAAAGGTAACGAAACTTTCCAATACTACGCAGATTTTTAATTGCGGTTTCAGGGCTTCAATATCAAATCTAAGTCTTCAATTTTGATTTTTTGCACGAATTCATTCAAGGAAGTTTCCAAATGATTCAACTCATTTTTGAGTAAATTTTTTTTTAGTATTATTCTAAAATTTACTGTTTTTAGCAGAAGCAAATAGCCCAAAAGTCAAGTAGATCTGTAAGAATCAATTTTTCCATTAAATTTTTGTCTGACTATATAGTGGAGGTACCAGCCGGAGACATTTTTAATGTGGAGAGCGGAAGACTGGAGGAAACAACAAAAACACTGCGGAGAAGCAACCTTGAAAAAATGACTGAAAGAGTCTGGAAAATTTGTTATAACTTGGCCAAAATTTTGAAAACACTAAAATCCTAAGAATAGACGAGGAAAACGGTTCCCATAAATTTTCTGCAAAAAAAATAGACAATGAAATAAACGTTCTACAAAAAAGGGGCAGATATGGAAATTCGAAGGTTGTTAGGATAGGTTTTTTGTATTGCCAAAAAAATCAAGATGAAAAAAGAAGTATCTAAAAATGCACTGGAATCCAGATTAATCATACGACAGATACAGAAAAATAATTATTGCCTGCCGAGTATCGAAAACCAGCTTGCGACAAAATTTTCCAGCAACTGTAGTTGGAAACCGGTAGTTGGTGGCCAAAATTCTTCTCTTCCAGATTTGTCAAAGAGGGATTCCTGAAGGACCCGAGGAAAGTAGATATGATTCCAATGACCCGAGGAAAATATATGATCCCAACAATAAAAAAAAAGAGTGTTGGTGTGGATTGTGGTTAAAAAAATTTTTGTCAATTTTTGTCGACTGAAATTGCAAACTTCAGACGATGCTCAAATTCTTGCATATGAACCTAAGGAGTTATTGATTGCCTCGAAAAAATTACGTGGACTGGGGGTCCTGCTGCCATCTATTTCTCAATTGCCAAAATTATCGAAATTAAATTTTCTCAGGCAGTGATCACTAACTTGTGTTGAATGAATTTTCGTGACCATCAAAAAACGTTCCTAAGCCTTGTTAGCGTAAATTTTTTCTGCTTGGTGTGATAAAAGAATCTGACGTAGAAATATAATTTAGGCATATTAGACAGTCAAAGAGTAATATCTCCAAAATGAACATAATTGTTGTAGAAAAATAATTAGAAAAACTAAAAGAAAATTTAGGAAGCTTTGTTTAGGAAACTTTTTGCTGAAACTTTTAGAAATTTTTTATTACCAAATTGAAGCCTAAAAACTCCAAAAACAGTTTTACTTGCTTGGGCATAATTCAGTTAGTAAGCCTGCTCGCCGGCTTTATTCGCTCGAATTAAGACAAAAAATCATAAAATTCAAAAGAGTTTTTCTCGACACTGGGTTTTTTTTGGAAATTTTTAAGGTGGTTCGAATCACGACTGAAAGGGCTTTATAATGTCATATCACTCAACCCAGTCCGATCATTGTTTGTGGTACCTGATTTTGCGTGGAAAACAAACAGCAAAAAAAAAAACTAAAACACCCAAATATAAAGTTCCTCCCCATTTTCAATATTCGGAACAAAAACAAAATATACTGCACTGCTGAGCAGTCATACCAAATTGATGAAATGACGTAAGACGAGAGATAACACACTATTCAACGGATTTCAAAAAGGAAATATAGACAAATTCCAAGTTTTCCTGGCCTTAGCTTTGTAAAAACAGGGACATAAAGGTTCCATAAATGTTTTATAGGAGTTTACGTATTGGGAGATATGTCTGATGAATTTCAAAGTTTGATGGGGATGTACTTAAGAAAACACTAAATACCGATAGTTACCCAGATGATATTTTAATAGCGACAGTTAGCGCAACCTGGGAATACACGAGAAGGGTCTTTGAATTTTTCAAAACGCTCGACGAAACCTTGCCAGACCATTTGTAACTTATTTGAACCCTGTAAAAACAAAGATACGAAAAAAACAACCCAGTCAAGGTGAACAACGTGGCTGAAAAACAACTACAGTATGGTTTTTCTGTTGAACAAATGCCGTAAAGAGATGTGTGCGTTGTCGACCCTCTATCTCGTCATTTAATAAACAAACCGGCAGTGGTTCTTCTCCCTCTTCTGTCAAATACCGATTTTGCGTTAAGAGATATTGCATCAGTAGGGTTTTTAGCCCCGCAGCACATTTTTAGGAGTAAGTCTCAAAATTCGGGTGGACTTTTTTTTACTGACAGGGGATCCATGAACTACATCAATCGGTAGAATGCCACCAGAATTCCATGCATTAAGAGTATTAAGGTCAAAAACCCGTCAATTCAGAGGGTTTCCACACCCCTGCTGAACACATAAGCTGGGCCCATGTTGAACAAGTACCTGGGATACACCAGATACAAAACTAGCATCAGGTTGATCGACATGCTCAAGAGATCCTGTACGAACGCCTCAAAAATAGTGTTCCCGCGTAAAATATCTTATCCATGTACTTCTTCGCCCAGCAAGGACTCAAGAATTTCAAGATTCCGTATGATTTTCTGGTTTTCAATTCAACCTTTGCATGCTCTCTCCTAAAGACAACGATAGTGGTCTCGTTTGATGACGCGACGAACGTTCCCACCTTCATTTCCCTCTTCCCACCGTCATTACCCTCCGGCAGAAACTGCCATATTTGCTTAATTAGGGGAGGCGCGTTTTCCTTTGTCTTGTCCGTAATCTTCTCCAGCATTGGCGTCAAGAACGGCCATTTCCCTCTTTCTTGAGTTAGGCGATACGCCATCGACTTCAACTGCTTCTCTGCTCCCGACCCAAACTTTCGATCGTTGATGGATCCCCTCGCACTGCTAGTGGAACCCGTAATCGAGAGCTCCATGCTCCGAAACCACAAACTGGCGGTCAAGTGGCTCACCACGGGCTGCTCATCCCCTATCTCAGATTCGATATCTATAGACAAAGCACCTCGTCCAACACGAACAATATTCCTGCAAGCTCGTAGAAACCCCTAGGGGCAGGAGACACATCTGCCTAAGCCACCACAATTTTCGACTTCAAAAATCTCAAGTTCACCGGCTCAAGTTCTCAATTAGGAGCTCCCGTTAACATCCGCAGCCCTCCGCAATCAAGACTAACATCGCATACACGAACTGAAGAGCTGGTGGCATGCTTGCATAGCCTGGTCAGGAATTGAATACCAACTTCGTTTTCTATCCCAGTCGAGGGGTCATTAATTCCTGCGCCTCGTTCATTGCGCTAAGCAACGTCTGAATCACATCCCAGATCTTCTTCGGTGTCGGCTCTCCATTTCTCAAGGGCCCAAGCAATCCTGCTGCCTGCAGATGATCATTCATCCCCGCCAACAACAACAACTCGGGTTCACACGGCGTTTCTGAGTTCATTGCCACAACCAGAGTCAACATCTGATTGAGCTCCGACCCCGACAGCAGGTACACCAACGTTTCTGGCCAGAACAACTTTGGAGACGTTCCATCGAAGTCCGAGCCCCAACAATGATCACCCTCGCTGCTCCAGGGTCTGAGCGATCATAGACTGCCAGAGTCTTGGCCAGTTGTGAGGTTTTATAGGATTTTTCGATCTGGGGTCTTTCGACAATTTTGGGCCCAAGTAAGCAGTATCGGGGAGTCCTATACTCTTCGGCTCAAAAAGCTTCTTCACAGCTCTTAACTGCGCGGGAATCGCCACCCTAATTCTGACAATGCTCGTGCGATGCTTCGATGGTTCCACGATGAGGCCTGGGCTTCCCAATTCCTTGAGAGGCCGGTAGTTGACTGGACCGAAGATCGATTTCTTGGAATTCCAGTTAGATCCGCTGTTTCCAAAGTTTTATCTGGAGAAAAATGCGCTTCGTGCACTTTCAGCCAAACCACGCAAAACCTCCAAAATTTCATCCTCGCTTAATTTGATAAATCAGGATTTATCTACAATTTGAAAAAATTAAGAAAAATTTATATCCTAGACAAGTAATTAAAGAAAATGTTTTTTTTTCAATATCATAATATTAAAGAAAGTGACTCCTGCATGTTGATTGGTGGAAATAGCCTTGACAAAACAATCAATAAAATGAACGCGAAGAAAAAATTGACTATGCTGCTGAACAGCTTCAAACAAACCAGGGCAAGCACACTTGAAAGTATGTCAAATTCACACACCAAAACAAAACTGTGTAATCCTGACTGCAGGACAAAAGATTTGGCAAGGTTCTGTTATTTAATCAAGTAACTGATTCTATCTCTTCCATTTCTGAGTCAAAACTGACTTGGATGAAAGCTCCAATGCAGTTAAACCCCTGTGAATATCCTGTATAGCCCTTTCCCGGAGCGTAACTGCTAATCAATTCATGCTCAGGGCCTCTTTTTTCAATGGATAGCAGTTTCTGATATTCGTTTCTTGGTTTTGCCTACCGTTAAGGAGCTGATGCCACCAAAATTAAAAACGCTAAAACAAAATGGAAAACAAGATATTGCTCAGTTAGAGGTCTTTTCTTCTCATGTCTTGATAACCTCCCTCAGAATGGTGGCTGCTAATACTTTGAGGGACGCCTAGTTCTGTAAGAACCCCAATGCTATCGAGTTTACAAGAAACGTTCGAAGGCCAGTTTGCAATGAATAGCTCAGCCATTTAGTGTGTTTGATGCTCTAAAATCTGTCGTTAAACTGAATTCCTTGGAGGAAACTGCATTTAGTATGTACAAACCAGTAAGGTTTTAAAAGCAGTTAGACCTTCGGCTGATGTGAGAATTGTATCCTGCGGTATAATCAAAAGGATATTGGAAAATCGACTTCATTGGCTCTAGCGTACACGTCCTTAAGTGTATCGATCATTTTTCAAAATTTCTATCAGCTCAAATCATTACTAGCCCTCCAGCTAAGAGTTCCTACAGAACAAAATAGCACTTTACGGCTCACCAAATACCATCAGAACCGATCAAGGTTCATGTTTAAGGGCTAAAGAAGATGAAAAATTTGGCAGTCAAACAAAACCTGAATTCGGAAGAAATTATCTAGACAAAGGGAAAATTAATTTGCCGAGCAGAAAGGGAGGATTGGGGCGTACCGGAGAACATAGAACATGCGATACTTGATGAGTCACTCTCTTCAAATACATTGGAAAAACTCTTAAATAACCCGTACCTTACAAAAACTTGGAAACCAGATCTGAGCATCGTAAAATCTTGCCTATTTCAGATCTTGTCCAGACATGGTGCATGTTTCGTTTGGACATGGACATGTCTGAATCAGGACTGAGGCAGGCATGGATTCCATCACAAAAGCAGATCTGCTCAAGGCCTGATTCAGACCTGGGGCACACATGGGTCAGACCTGCTGCAGATCTGTACCAGGTCTGACCCATGTGTGCCCCAGGTCTGAATCAGGCCTTGAGCAGATCTGCTTTTGTGATGGAATCCATGCCTGCGTCAGTCCTGATTCAGACATGTCCATGTCCAAACGAAACATGCACCATGTCTGGACAAGATCTGAAATAGGCAAGATTTTACGATGCTCAGATCTGGTTTCCAAGTTTTTGTTGGATAGATTTCCACTCACTAAAACTTCAAAAAGACTCCGGGGCAGATCGATTCAAGGGTCCAAAAACAGTTTTGATCAATTTTTTTTTGCAAACAAGGCAAAAAAACAAGCTGTTTAAAAGATTTATTGAAATGTTTTATTTTCAATATTTTAACTAAAACACTTGCTAGATGTTGAAGAACAAGAAAATGAACCACATAATTGGACTCTTTTCCAATTTCCCAACCCCCAACGAAGTTTATAACATTAGAAGTCGTTTTTAAAAATTTAATGACTCTTGTTCTTTATTGCTCCGATGGTGACTTTTTTTGAGGGCTCAAAATTCGAAACAAAAAGAATACTTACAAAAAATTAACTTAGTTAAGATTTTGATGGATTTCAATGCCTTGCAAAACCCATGTAACACGATTTATATCAGTTTTTTAGGCTACAAAATCAATTTTTCCTATCTAACGTAAAAATTCATTCAATCCAATCTAAATCGTTTTACTAAATGGGCTATTGTAAATTTTAGGTAAAGGTTTGTACAGCAAAATTAAGATTTATGTCTCTATAGGCGAACTGCGTATAGAGACATAACTCTAAATTTTGCCATACAAACACACACCTAAAATTACAATAGCCCATTTAGATAAACTACACAAAACAATTATTACGTGTGTTTAATTTCCAATTTCTTCCAATGCCGTGGAAAAAAGATTTGTGACTCCAGAAAATTTATTGGACAAAAGTATAATAACACCATCGTTAAATCTTTTATTTTGTGTTGAAGTTAAATTGATTGCTGTAAGAATAAGCAAGAAGCTCTGTGAAATGATAAGCTTGCTAATTGGGTGGGAACAATCATTGCCTATAAAGGAAAAACAGCAACCAGAGAAACTAAGACCAAAAAGACGTATAAAGAACTTTTTTTTCTATTATAGAAAGATGATTTACCAGTTTCATTATATCTGTAACTGCTTTTTGTGGTCTTATTTTAAAGCAAAAACTCACAAAAGTGAAAATGAACTCAGCGTATCTTGCAGTTATAACGGAAATTGAAGAAAAGATAATTGAATCTTTAAGAACCAAGTTGGGCATAGATGCGTGTAGACTCAGGGTCAATCATCTCCAAAATTTGTCTAGTTTTGCTTTCAAATTTGACAAAATTCACTGCAAAGTTGTTAGAATCAGACAAAAAGATTGGTTTTTCCAGACATATTCAAAATTGCTAAAAATAAACATCTCTTTAAAGAAGGCAATGAATCATCATAATTCAGGCATATTTTTCTCATACCAGTTTCAAGTGAAGTTTTGAGCGGGTCAATTAAGGTTCAAAAAACTTGTATCTCACAGAAAATGTCTCATACTTTAGCCAACAATCAATTGTTATAAAGGACATTGAACTGGAAAAAAGTGAAAGTAATCTCATTTTGTATGCAGACGACACTGACTTAAAAAAACTGGTAGAAACAGTAAAACAACCAGTCGACCTCATAAATTTTTGGATAAACCATAATGTTGGTTACAAAACAACAAGCTGACTTTAAATGATGATAAAGCAAAGTTAATAGTACAAAGTTAATAGAAGCAACAAAAACATGAGACGGGACATTGAATTGATTAGCTATCGAATAGAAGTAATTGTTCTTTTCTGAGGTGTTGAAACTGAGTTCAAACTTTCCTTTATAGATCATACTACAAATTTTCTAAACAATTTTTTAAGTTTTCAAGGTATGTAATACAAGTTGAGAAAAATTGTAGGTAAAAATCAACTTTTATGGGCAAATAATGCTGAACGCAGTTTTACAGTACGAAGTTTTGACTTATGCGTTTTATGCGTCAACAGAGGAAAAGCTGCATTTCGACTCTAATTCAAGATACCGTTAGTGAGAGAAACTAGCTTACAATTTTGAGCAAGACAGTTTTAGATAGGCAGATACATGCAAACAAAAGGTAACGAAACTTTCCAATACTACGCAGATTTTTAATTGCGGTTTCAGGGCTTCAATATCAAATCTAAGTCTTCAATTTTGATTTTTTGCACGAATTCATTCAAGGAAGTTTCCAAATGATTCAACTCATTTTTGAGTAAATTTTTTTTTAGTATTATTCTAAAATTTACTGTTTTTAGCAGAAGCAAATAGCCCAAAAGTCAAGTAGATCTGTAAGAATCAATTTTTCCATTAAATTTTTGTCTGACTATATAGTGGAGGTACCAGCCGGAGACATTTTTAATGTGGAGAGCGGAAGACTGGAGGAAACAACAAAAACACTGCGGAGAAGCAACCTTGAAAAAATGACTGAAAGAGTCTGGAAAATTTGTTATAACATGGCCAAAATTTTGAAAACACTAAAATCCTAAGAATAGACGAGGAAAACGGTTCCCATAAATTTTCTGCAAAAAAAATAGACAATGAAATAAACGTTCTACAAAAAAGGGGCAGATATAGAAATTCGAAGGTTGTTAGGATAGGTTTTTTGTATTGCCAAAAAAATCAAGATGAAAAAAGAAGTATCTAAAAATGCACTGGAATCCAGATTAATCATACGACAGATACAGAAAAATAATTATTGCCTGCCGAGTATCGAAAACCAACTTGCGACAAAATTTTCCAGCAACTGTAGTTGGAAACCGGTAGTTGGTGGCCAAAATTCTTCTCTTCCAGATTTGTCAAAGAGGGATTCCTGAAGGACCCGAGGAAAGTAGATATGATTCCAATGACCCGAGGAAAATATATGATCCCAACAATAAAAAAAAGAGTGTTGGTGTGGATTGTGGTTAAAAAAATTTTTGTCAATTTTTGTCGACTGAAATTGCAAACTTCAGACGATGCTCAAATTCTTGCATATGAACCTAAGGAGTTATTGATTGCCTCGAAAAAATTACGTGGACTGGGGGTCCTGCTGCCATCTATTTCTCAATTGCCAAAATTATCGAAATTAAATTTTCTCAGGCAGTGATCACTAACTTGTGTTGAATGAATTTTCGTGACCATCAAAAAACGTTCCCAAGCCTTGTTAGCGTAAATTTTTTCTGCTTGGTGTGATAAAAGAATCTGACGTAGAAATGTAATTTAGGCATATTAGACAGTCAAAGAGTAATATCTCCAAAATGAACATAATTGTTGTAGAAAAATAATTAGAAAAACTAAAAGAAAATTTAGGAAGCTTTGTTTAGGAAACTTTTTGCTGAAACTTTTAGAAATTTTTTATTACCAAATTGAAGCCTAAAAACTCCAAAAACAGTTTTACTTGCTTGGGCATAATTCAGTTAGTAAGCCTGCTCGCCGGCTTTTTTCGCTCGATATAAGACAAAAAATCATAAAATTCAAAAGAGTTTTTCTCAACACTGGGTTTTTTTTGGAAATTTTTAAGGTGGTTCGAATCACGACTGAAAGGGCTTTATAATGTCATATCACTCAACCCAGTCCGATCATTGTTTGTGGTACCTGATTTTGCGTGGAAAACAAACAGCAAAAAAAACTAAAACACCCAAATATAAAGTTCCTCCCCATTTTCAATATTCGGAACAAAAACAAAATATACTGCACTGCTGAACAGTCATACCAAATTGATGAAATGACGTAAGACGAGAGATAACACACTATTCAACGGATTTCAAAAAGGAAATATAGACAAATTCTAAGTTTTCCTGGCCTTAGCTTTGTAAAAACAGTGACATAAAGGTTCCATAAATGTTTTATAGGAGTTTACGTATTGGGAGATATGTCTGATGAATTTCAAAGTTTGATGGGGATGTACTTAAGAAAACACTAAATACCGATAGTTACCCAGATGATATTTTAATAGCGACAGTTAGCGCAACCTGGGAATACACGAGAAGGGTCTTTGAATTTTTCAAAACGCTCGACGAAACCTTGCCAGACCATTTGTAACTTATTTGAACCCTGTAAAAACAAAGATACGAAAAAAACAACCCAGTCAAGGTGAACAACGTGGCTGAAAAACAACTACAGTATGGTTTTTCTGTTGAACAAATGCCGTAAAGAGATGTGTGCGTTGTCGACCCTCTATCTCGTCATTTAATAAACAAACCGGCAGTGGTTCTTCTCCCTCTTCTGTCAAATACCGATTTTGCGTTAAGAGATATTGCATCAGTAGGGTTTTTAGCCCCGCAGCACATTTTTAGGAGTAAGTCTCAAAATTCGGGTGGACTTTTTTTTACTGACAGGGGATCCATGAACTACATCAATCGGTAGAATGCCACCAGAATTCCATGCATTAAGAGTATTAAGGCCAAGAACCCGTCAATTCAGAGGGTTTCCACACCCCTGCTGAACACATAAGCTGGGCCCATGTTGAACAAGTACCTGGGATACACCAGATACAAAACTAGCATCAGGTTGATCGACATGCTCAAGAGATCCTGTACGAACGCCTCAAAAATAGTGTTCCCCGCGTAAAATATCTTATCCATGTACTTCTTCGCCCAGCAAGGACTCAAGAATTTCAAGATTCCGTATGATTTTCTGGTTTTCAATTCAACCTTTGCATGCTCTCTCCTAAAGACAACGATAGTGGTCTCGTTTGATGACGTGACGAACGTTCCCACCTTCATTTCCCTCTTTCCACCGTCATTACCCTCCGGCAGAAACTGCCATATTTGCTTAATTAGGGGAGGCGCGTTTTCCTTTGTCTTGTCCGTAATCTTCTCCAGCATTGGCGTCAAGAACGGCCATTTCCCTCTTTCTTGAGTTAGGCGATACGCCATCGACTTCAACTGCTTCTCTGCTCCCGACCCAAACTTTCGATCGTTGATGGATCCCCTCGCACTGCTAGTGGAACCCGTAATCGAGAGCTCCATGCTCCGAAACCACAAACTGGCGGTCAAGTGGCTCACCACGGGCTGCTCATCCCCTATCTCAGATTCGATATCTATAGACAAAGCACCTCGTCCAACACGAACAATATTCCTGCAAGCTCGTAGAAACCCCTAGGGGCAGGAGACACATCTGCCTAAGCCACCACAATTTTCGACTTCAAAAATCTCAAGTTCACCGGCTCAAGTTCTCAATTAGGAGCTCCCGTTAACATCCGCAGCCCTCCGCAATCAAGACTAACATCGCATACACGAACTGAAGAGCTGGTGGCATGCTTGCATAGCCTGGTCAGGAATTGAATACCAACTTCGTTTTCTATCCCAGTCGAGGGGTCATTAATTTCTGCGCCTCGTTCATTGCGCTAAGCAACGTCTGAATCACATCCCAGATCTTCTTCGGTGTCGGCTCTCCATTTCTCAAGGGCCCAAGCAATCCTGCTGCCTGCAGATGATCATTCATCCCCGCCAACAACAACAACTCGGGTTCACACGGCGTTTCTGAGTTCATTGCCACAACCAGAGTCAACATCTGATTGAGCTCCGACCCCGACAGCAGGTACACCAACGTTTCTGGCCAGAACAACTTTGGAGACGTTCCATCGAAGTCCGAGCCCCAACAATGATCACCCTCGCTGCTCCAGGGTCTGAGCGATCATAGACTGCCAGAGTCTTGGCCAGTTGTGAGGTTTTATAGGATTTTTCGATCTGGGGTCTTTCGACAATTTTGGGCCCAAGTAAGCAGTATCGGGGAGTCCTATACTCTTCGGCTCAAAAAGCTTCTTCACAGCTCTTAACTGCGCGGGAATCGCCACCCTAATTCTGACAATGCTCGTGCGATGCTTCGATGGTTCCACGATGAGGCCTGGGCTTCCCAATTCCTTGAGAGGCCGGTAGTTGACTGGACCGAAGATCGATTTCTTGGAATTCCAGTTAGATCCGCTGTTTCCAAAGTTTTATCTGGAGAAAAATGCGCTTCGTGCACTTTCAGCCAAACCACGCAAAACCTCCAAAATTTCATCCTCGCTTAATTTGATAAATCAGGATTTATCTACAATTTGAAAAAATTAAGAAAAATTTATATCCTAGACAAGTAATTAAAGAAAATGTTTTTTTTTTCAATATCATAATATTAAAGAAAGTGACTCCTGCATGTTGATTGGTGGAAATAGCCTTGACAAAACAATCAATAAAATGAACGCGAAGAAAAAATTGACTATGCTGCTGAACAGCTTCAAACAAACCAGGGCAAGCACACTTGAAAGTATGTCAAATTCACACACCAAAACAAAACTGTGTAATCCTGACTGCAGGACAAAAGATTTGGCAAGGTTCTGTTATTTAATCAAGTAGCTGATTCTATCTCTTCCATTTCTGAGTCAAAACTGACTTGGATGAAAGCTCCAATGCAGTTAAACCCCTGTGAATATCCTGTATAGCCCTTTCCCGGAGCGTAACTGCTAATCAATTCATGCTCAGGGCCTCCTTTTTCAATGGATAGCAGTTTCTGATATTCGTTTCTTGGTTTTGCCTACCGTTAAGGAGCTGATGCCACCAAAATTAAAAACGCTAAAACAAAATGGAAAACAAGATATTGCTCAGTTAGAGGTCTTTTCTTCTCATGTCTTGATAACCTCCCTCAGAATGGTGGCTGCTAATACTTTGAGGGACGCCTAGTTCTGTAAGAACCCCAATGCTATCGAGTTTACAAGAAACGTACGCAGGCCAGTTCGCAATGAATAACTCAGCCATCTAGTGTTTTTGATGCTCTAAAATCTGTCGTTAAACTGAAGTCCTTGGAGGAAACTGTATTTAGTATGTACAAACCAGTAAGGTTTTAAAACCAGTTAGACCTTCGGCTGATGTGAGAGAATTGTATCCTGCGGTATAATCAGAACGATATTGGAAATTCGACTTCACTGGCTCTAGCGTATACATCCTTGTGTGTATCGATCATTTTTCAAAGTGTCTATCAGCACAAATCATTACTAGCACTCCAGCTTAAGAGTTCATACAGAACAAAATAGCCCTTTAAGGCTCATCAAATACCATCAGAACAGATCAAGGTTCATGTTTAAGGGCTAAAGAAGATGAAAAATTTGGCAGTCAAACAAAACCTGAATTATGAAGAAATTATCTAGACAAGGGGAAAATTAATTTGCCGAGCAGAAAGGGAGGATTGGGGCATACCGGAGAACATACAACATGCGATACTTGATGAGTCACTCTCTTGAAATACATTGGAAAAACTCTTAAATAACACTAAAATATACGAAAGCTAATTAAGAAATCTAAAACTATACGAAATCTAGAAGTAACACACAATCCATTCAGCCCAAAAAGCCCAAAAAAAGAGGCGTCAGATAATCTATTTTTACGCCTCACTAAAACCGAAAAAAAGACATCCAGGAAACTTTTAATGTCTGACACGTCAAAATTTTAGAAACAAACGGGCTATTTTATAAGACTAATAATTTCACGTCGCAATGCAGCCGTAAGCAGTTCACGAGATACTTTTCTAAATGAAAAAGAGTTTGCCTTACAGGACGATTGAAAACCCATTTTGATCCCAATCGAATAAACAAGTTGCGTACCCTGCGATCATCACAATAGATTTTTCAACTACCACTATCTAGCTATAGGCTTTCGAAGAGAAAGAGTCGGATGAGATTTCAAGTGAACCAAAAATCCTAAAGGACATCAAGGAATACCTTTGTACTTCAAGTCAGCCTCTTTATGCTAAGAACGCTAATATTCTGAAGTTAGAAAACCCGAGTGCTACAGTTACTATCAGCAGCCCTGATGAATTATTTGGACCGAATACTACAGCTAAGCGGATAGTTTCTAGTACTATTGCAGAACCTACATTCAGCAGCGTTTTCAATGCAACGGTGGCTTCACCAATCAGAAGTGAAACTGATACACAACCGAAGAGCGGATTTCAACCTACCTCTATCGAGACTGCTACAGAGACGCCGACATCAAGTGAGTCCCAAAATCGGACCAGTTTGAAACCCCAGGATGTTCCATTGAAAAATCAACCAAGACACAGAACTCAAGACACGGAGGTTTGAGCACAGAACTCAATTACTGGGGAAAGAGTTTCCACCAGCCTTTCTCAGAAGAATTCTGATGAGCGCTCTGGAGAACAAGTTAAAATACCAATTCATAACCCTGAAACTGAGCCTCTTGGGGCCATCTGAGCCTCTCGTAATTTGAGGGATTGATGACCTGGTAACCCTTTCCCCGATTGCGAGCTCTCTGGTTTCGGTACCTCCAGAATGTTAGTAGTCAAGACTCTCGAAAACTCAGCGTGGGAGACTTCATTCAACTCCGTGGTGTCTTCTAACTCTGAGGAGGGACTATCTCTACATTCTAATGCCAACATGGCTCCGCTGGAACAGTGGTTTCCTTTCGATTCGATTGCAGGTAACAGTGACATATTGGGAGGAAAAATGACGTTGAATGCACTAAGAAACCGTTCAGTCCAAACATTTGAAACAAACCTAGATACTAGATACCTATGTTACCACAACCTGGTGACAAATCTATGAAGACTTTTTTCCTCTGTTTAAAGTTTGACTTTCGAACTTAATCCTGCTCATGCCGGGAGCCACATATGAATATAACTTCATCTTAGTTCCACTTAAACTACTGAATCTTAACGTTATTAGTAGAATTCAAACATCTCCAGTTTTAATCCTCATTCTGCTTCAAACTACAAACCTCCTTTTTGTACTAAAAAGTACTTCTTAAAAGTTATTCAAATTGAGCGATTCATTAATCAAACTTCGTTTCTTTGCTGTTTGTATTGACTGTCCTCACAGTTTTTCTTCTTCCTGGTATAGCAATTAAGAAGACCCCAAAACTCTACTGAGCGGCTCAATACCTCGATATATGATTATCCAAGTGGGCTATGGCGTTGGTCTTAAATTTTTTATGCTGACTTATGGCACATTTCTCTCGGTGGACAAAGGAAAGCATTTCATCTGATTGTTTGAAAAAAAAACTTTTAACGGGGTATGTACAGTATAGTCATATACTCTTTGCTGCGTTGCAGTGCTGCTACACAACTCATTTATTGTTCCGACCATTGAAAATGGGGAGGAACTTTGTATTCGTGTGTGTATTTTTTGTTTTTTTTCCCACGCAAAATCAGGTACCACAATAATCAACAAACTGGGTTGAGTGATATATCATATGGGAGCACTTTCAATCTTTCGTGATTCAAACGACCTTGAAAAATGTCCAAAAAATTGTCTCAGTGTTGAGAAAAACCGGTTTGAAGTTTTTGATTTGTGGTCTTATTTCGAATTAATATGGCGTGAACGTGTAGGCTTTTAAGCTGAATTATGCCTAATTTGAGACATTAAAACTTAGTTTTAAGCATGTAAAACAATTTTTTAGAGTTTTTTTGCTTCAATTTTTTTAAAAAGTTTTTCTAGTAATTTTTCTACGAAAATTTTTGTCCAAGTTGCCTATATCACTACGACTGTCTAATATGCCTCAATTGTATTTTTTCGTCAGATCCTTTTATCACACCAAGCTGAAAAAAACAACACCAATTTGGAAAAAAAATTTCTAAACCGTAATTTTCTTACGACAATTTATGGTCGGAACATTCTTTCTGCTTGCACAGTAACCGGCTATCCTTGTTTTTATTTTGCGGTAAACCTTACTACCATCTTATCTGGTATCTCCCAAACAGCTGTGTAGCTTTTGCACATCCTTGTTCATTTTGCTGTTTAAATTTTTGATTCAACGACTAGTTCGATTGATTTAACTCATCTTTTAACTCAACTTTAACTTCGATTTCATCATAAAACCAGAGTAGTTAGAATTTTTAAACAATCACTCATTGAACTTTTGTTCCTCAGCTATTTATTTTGGAATTTTTGCTATACATGAATTTTTTTTACTCTTGGTCAAATGCTTGCCAGGGTCAAAATGGTCTGTTTTGAATTCATATGCCACCACTTTTTGTATCCTTATTGTCAAAGGAAAGGGTCGACACCTTATCTAATACATCTTTTTTTGCTACAGTGGTGTTTGAAACTTCAAATCGATTGTTATACGCTTTTATTTGAAAGGGAGAATGTGGTATTTTAGGGTCGTCATTTTTGTCAGTTAGTTATGAGTTGAATTTGTATGTTACCTTTGAGGCCAACTACGTCTTGTGGCGTTGTTTGCTACCAGTGCGTTTGAGACTTTTTTAACTTCAAAAAATTCGATCCCATGCCATGGCAATAATAATGTGTGAGGACGAGCTCTCACTTGACCTCTAGCTTCAGGTCTACCACAGCGCGACCGATTTCGGCTGCAATGGTGGTACATGATAAAAGTTCCAGACGCAAAAAACGGCCTTGAGTCGCAAAAAAGAGAGTCGCTCAACAAAATAACACAATCTGGAATGTTGGGAGATAATACAAACTGACTATCCTCGACAGGGCTGTTAAAGCTATACTGATAGCTCGTCTGCGATTCGAAGGAACCACGTTAAAAAAAAAACATTTTAAGTTGGAGTGCGATCAAAATTAACTAACTTTTATTTCATACTCGTCAAAAAGTAGACAAATAAAAAACTGAGTAAAAAAAATTAGACAAATAAGAAATAACAATCGATAGTATTAGGCAATCATAAAAATATTAACCAATATAGTATTTGACTATTTTATAACGTGTCATGTTTATGACCCATCTACTTTTTGCTATGCAACCACGGTCAGTGATACGAGGGGCAACTTGAAATAGAGACAAATTACTCGGTTTATGACTTGGCTTTTAGTTTGAAATAAAAAATGTCTTACTGTTTTTGTTCGCAGAAATTTTCTAATTAAATTATCACAATTGATTTGACAATTTTTTCCTAAAAGTAATGAACGGGAGCTAACTTGTTCAATTAAGGTTAAAAATCAATATTCTCAATTTTTTAAATGCGCAATTTATGATTCAATTATCGGGTTTTGAATCTAATAAAGGATTGAAATGTTACTCAAAGATGTTTTCTCAAGCTTTGTAGTATTGCTCAGTAATTTTTGTTTGATTTTTTTTTTGCCAAACATGCGATAGCTTTTTTACAGGATGTGGAAAAAAAATTCTTAAGGTTAGCATCTAATTAACTTTAAATTGATTATTAATTGACTGCATATGACGCAAAAAATAAAAAATTGTAAAAAGGTTATCATCTAATCAATTTTGAATTGATTATCAATCGGCTTCATTTTATATCCTCTTGAGCTCATATTTAAAATGACTGCATAAATAACTTCCTCTGAAAACAAGAAAAATGCGTGAATTTTCAAAATATTTTTCCTAACTGAAAAAACTATAATTATAAAGAAAGACTCGGATGTAAAAACGAAAACCTGACATAATTATCAAGCTCCAACCAAATTAAAAGATAAATTTCATCGCAAAATAATCGTCTACCGTTTTCTCGAACTTCTGGAATGATGGGCCGGCCTAACCTCTTAAAGGCATCAATTTACACTGCAGTTGCTGGTTTTGTGTTTCTGGTGACGTTGTCAACTATTCAACAGGTAAATCTAATCTTTCCGTCTATTCGATATATAGATAATGTAATCATCTATAACCGCACTGTATTTTCTACTTATTTGTTATGGTGTTAATTTTAATTTCAACCAAAAATCGATGCTTCCATTTCAACTCCTCACGCTACATTTTTTAAAAAGCTTTAAAGAATCCCGTACAGACAGAAAAGGATTAGGCCACTTAAGTATGAAAAAAGTACGAAGATTAGACATAAAAAATTGAAATGGATTTGGATCAATTTTAAATCGATTTAAATTGATCTTAAAACCAAGCTAAAATATTTGATCCAAATCATCTTTAAAACGATTTAATTCTGGTTTCTCACCGAAGCCTATAAGTTTTCAATAGCGGACCAACTCAGCTTGACATAGCTGAGAATTTACTTTCAGTGTTATTCAACCGATTATATGACTTTGTATCAGAGGGAGGGGAACAGTTTATACCTGCTTCATTGCGTATACCAAGAAAATGAAGCTGAACATCTCTTATTGAAGTAGAGAAATCTTGCAATTGTCAATATAACTTCAATGGGTGTTTGGCTTATGCCTGCAGCGAGTATTCAATGCTAGTATTACAAAACAAGAACTCTGTATCGCATTTTTTTTTACTCGTTGAGTTTGTGCTATGAGCCCGATCCAGTCTCTATCTGTCTAAACCAGAATCACGAGGCCCACACAACTGCTGTTTTTTTAATGTGGATCAGTTTTACAAGCTGTTGTGAAAATTATAACAAATAAAGGGGGATAAATCCCGCGTGGCTTAAATCAAACATTTAAAAGAATCTTCGTTGGTTTAAATTAAATTTTGGCTATTATTAATTTGCAGTTCTGATTTAATTCCATTATGTTGCTTGTTGCAAGCAACAAAATCCATTTTTTTGAGTCTTGAATTGTTTTTGCTTTTAGGTACATTAAAACGGATTTGAATTCATTCAAATGTTTTTTTCCATTTATTTTCATGAGTTTTGATTTTTTGTTGCATTTAATCATTGCCCATCATTTTAATTTTACATCCATCGCGTGTGGTGACATAATTAACAAGACATAAAAGACTTCTTGATTTGTAACTATGGTTTTTGCCCATAATCTAATTTACAATGATTCTTTTCTATGATTTCATTGCGTATTTTCACTTTAAATCGATCCGAAATCGTTTTTTTAGTGCCGATATCTCTGACTGTTTCCCCATATATGTTTTAAGGTTTCATTTTTTTAGACCAAATTTTGGCTTGTATCGACTTTGCCCGACCCAATTCAGATATGTTTTTTTGACCACAAACAAACTGTTTCGACTTCTGTACATGTGAAATTTGTGGTAATTTATGTAAAACTAATCGGTTGCTTTTTTTACGCCGCTGCAATTGAGTGGTGTTAAAAGGATGGTATTAAGATCAGATTTTTTGGCTGCTGAAGAGGCGGTTTCGAAATACTGAAACGTTGCACGTTCGCTACGTGATACTACAATTGATCGTCTACAAGTTCTTTTTGAGGCTCCGTTTCTTCTCATCTGATCCAAAAAATATGCTGACTATTCGATCCACCATGAAGTAGAATTTATTGGTTGTTTCAAATATGAGCGAGTTCATGGTAACTGATGGCTGAAAAAAATATCCTCAATTTAATAATTGAATTGCAGTTAGGACTAAGAACAAGACTGCTCATATCAGGCAGGAAGAAGCTCTCATTGTTTCGACTGCCATTCAAGACAGTTGTTTCAATTCAAAAATTGCTTCCCTGCTGAATTAAGTCGCGGCAATTATCTGAGCCCCATAACCTAGACAAAAAAATGTAGGTTAAAAATATATAGTTTTAATTCTGAGCTCACTGCATCAGAAATCATCAGAAGATTTGAACAAAAAACCTAGACTAAAAATCAAAAGTTTGTCAAAAAACAAAAACTGTACTGGGCATAATTATTTCCGACATTTTCTTCAAAATAAGGAACAAAAACGCTCTGGCAGCGCATTGACTTGATGAACGCTCGTTTACCGAGCAAGTCCAGCTAAAACTTGAAGTTCTGAGTAGACTCGTGGAAGTTAAAATTAGTCTTAAAGTATGTGATGTAGTTTTCTCTATGCTGTAATTGTTTTTATTCAATTATCTTGTTTTAATTAACCGGTCTTTTATGACCTTTACTATCCCAAGTGACCTCCTTCGGAGTGCGCGAGCGTCAGTGTTTTATGTCTTAGTTATGTATAACACACATTTTAATTGAACTGTAATCTTTATCTTTTATAAATTTTAAATTAGATTAGTTAGAGCTTTAGGATATTTTATTATAATGAAAGACCTCTATTGCGGCTTCTGGGGTGACCCAAGAAAGATTGTGGGTTAATTCATCGTACCAATAGGATCCAACGAATGAACGTACGATAATGCAGCTTTCTTCACAAATGATAGGCGCGAACGAAACATCCTTGGAACTGACAATCTACCACACGTCGGAATGGAAGTCGTGCAAAAACTTTTTCCTCACTCCGAAACTAGCATTGAAAGTAAGTCATTCATAAACTCCGTCGGATTACACTCACACCATTTTTAAAAAATTCAACAAATTGTTCAACAGAAATGGTGAAATAAATAACCAACTCAAGATTATCCATTTTCACCACCCGCTGAAATCAATACAGTTAAAAGGACGTAGGGACAAAAGGTCACATTAAAATGCTAGAAACACGCGACAAAGATAGATTTATCAGCCCAATAGTAGTTAACTGCAAGAAAGATAAATCAATGAGGCTCGCGTTTTTCAAAAAATTTACTCAAGCAAATTCCAAAAAATAAATACCAGATGCCAAACTCACTTGAACTAGTAGATAACGTTGCATCTCAACTCTCAGGAAAACCCGACGTAGAAGTGTGGTTCAAAGTTTAGACATTAATAAAAATGCTAAGAGCCAACTAAGCTTAGCTGACTTCATGGGTAAACAGTGTAATTTCAGTATCGTTGGAGGAAGTATAGCTGGTACATATCAGCTTTAAACAGGATTTTACGTACTTGGCGATATGCCATATGAATTTCAAAAAGTAATGGACTCAATCGTTTGAAATCATTTCATTAACGTTTACCTTTCATTACCGTTTCATGAAATCTTGAAGTTCAAAGCATCCTTTGCATTTTGCAGTTTATAAACTAATTTCTTGCTATCTATTTAGATGTGATTATATTCATTTTTCCTTCCTCTCGTTCTGAGAGGGAGAAAAAGATCACTTGTTTTGTACATTACCTTGTTTAAATTTTTCGCAGCTAGGTGAAGTGTTGTGATTGTTCTCATTCAATTATTTTATTTTAATTAATTGGTCATATATGACCTCGACTATCGCAAGTGCCTCCTTTGGAGTGAGCGAGCGTCGGGTTTTTTGTCTAAGTTATAAACAACACACGTTTTAATTGAACTCTAATCTTTACCTTTTATTTATTTTAAGTTAGATTGATAAGAGTTTTAGTATTTTTTTACTCTAAAAAACGAATACTTTCAAATAGTAATCTGAATACGATGTAACGAATGCAACGTAAGGATCAAGTAGCCTTTGTTTTCAAATTTGGAATGATATCTGAGCTGGATTGGTTCGAAGACTATTAGAAATTGGATGTTTTGCGACGGCTGTTTTTCCCAAATTGGCCAATTTGGCAACTATCATACCCTAATAGCATTGCAAAAACTGTCGCAGTTTAAGTTTCAAATATCAGCTAAAAAACTAAAAGTCATGCTGTATAACTTTTACTCAAAATTATTTTAAGAAAAAATTGTTTTTGGAAAAAATCGACCGAGAAAACGCTTCGTTATTTACTCTGAAAATGAGAACCACCAAAACTGCTCGTATCAGCTCAAAACCTTGAATTTTCAGCATTCTTTAGAAAATGTCCGGAACAGCTCAGCTTTGGGAGCATGTCAAGAAAAAAATTATAAGTTTCTTATCTAGCAACGAAATATTTGGCTCAATTAGCTGCCGTATTTTCAGTTTGTTAAGTCAATCTAATTCTGCAACCGATTTTGGTAAAATAATATAACGCATTATTAATTCTAATTAGGCAAAAACCGGAATTTCTGAAACTACCACTAATTTTCTAAAATTTAGTTGTTTGTGAAGTATCTTTCTTGTTTGAACTTTCGATTTTGAGCTTTCAAAAACGGTTATAAGAGTCAATTTCCACTTTTATACTTACAAAAAAATAGCTACAAAAAATACATGTTAGCTTTCTGATGCTTTTTTTGTATTTACAACAAAGGGGATTTCTAGTTTTGTCATTTTTAATTAGAAAGAAGTTTACTAGCTAGTTAGATCAACCTGAAACAAACTCAGATTGAACAGAAATTTTCCGCGTAAATACAATTAGGCAAAGTAATGCTGGTGCCCGCATTATGCCAAATTTTGTCGCCGTTAAAGGAAATTAGCTATGATTTTGAAAAAAAAACCTTTTTCTTCTTTTGTTGAGTATTCGTTTTATACAGGCTCTCTTCTGTATTAAGATTTTTAATATTACTTACATCATAAAATCATAATTGGCTCCAAAATAACGTTTCCGAAACAAATTCAGTAAAAAGACGGGTAACGTTTCTTGTTTAAAACAACAAGCTTGCCTTTTTAACCTCAAACTCACCTTGCTAATCAGCTGAAGATTTCTTTTTCACTGTTTTTTTTGGAAAAAATTTTTCCATTCAACTTTTTTGTCATTCCTACTATTTAATTTCATTGTAAAACAAGAAACTATAACAATTTGTTTGTTTTAATTCCAGAAGAAGCACCAACAGTTTATCAACTTTATTAGTTTTGACCCGAAAAGTGCAAGACACAGTGATTCATTACTGTTTATTGGGACCGAGCTATCAAATTTGTGCGTGAATTAGTTTTTATTACCATACATACAACCTTCCAGCAAAAAAAAAATTTTGCTGAGAAATATGGCTGGGCAGTATTGGACGAAAGTGGCTCTGTATTTTGCAGTTGCTGCGTTCTCTCTTCTTATGGCTTTGTCTACAATCCAACAAGTCAGTATATCAGTAAAAAATTAGAATCTATGTTTTGATTTTCATATTCTAGGCGATAAAAAAAACAACCTCGAAAAACTCTAACCAAAATTGCCCGGTTGGTTTTATGAGTATAGTTTTTCTTCCAACTTTTGAAGAGAGTGCGGAAAAATTATGCTTGGTGTTATTTTTTTTTAATATTCGGTCGTTTTTCGGAGTTTTTGACGGACATTTTTTACACCATCTGAGATATATTGTTATGGTTAGCTCAAATTTCAAAAAGGATTTCACCTGTGATCATTTTTCATAAAAGTACGGACGTTTGACAGTTTCTCATTTGGTCAATTTGGGATAACTAAAGTGCGATATATTGCATACTTATAAGACTCGTAAGAAGCAAAACATTACGTTCCAAATTGAATTGAGGCCAGCAATTTACTCCTATTACCACAATATGAGTACACACCCTTAGTATTATAAGGCGCAAAGACAAATTGGCCACAGACAATTCAGTCAATTTGAAATTCAAACAATTCAGCCAAAATTATACAGAAAATTCAGCCAGTTATACAAAACGCTAGATTCTAAAGAAAAAAATCGGAATTGGAGTTGTTTCTCGGATCAAGGTCGCCGCTGAATTGTCTGGATAGTTTTGGCTGAATTGTCGGAACTTCAAATCAGCTGAATTATCTTTGGCCGAATTGTCTGGACGCGGTGTTTTACATAGCGTGTGGGGGAGCAAATGCAGAAAAAAATGAAAACATCTTCTTTATTTTCCAATTATTCAACCGTAAAAACTTTGCAATTGTTCTTAAGTGAATTCAGAACATTCAGGGCTTTGCCTTGATATACGAACAATCTTTTTCAAAATATAGAACCAAATTGAACCTACTTTTGTGTTTAATTTTCACGATATCCCGGAGCTCCCCATTTTTAATTTACAAAAAGAAGTCAATTTTATTTAGAACACCAGATTCAAAAAAATCTTCATTTTTTTTTAATCTTTGAATTCAAACTCTTGCAAGTGTTTAGTTTTGTTTTTGATTTTTATATTCAAGGCAAAAACAAGCAACCTTAAGAGTGCTTTGAGGTTATTTGTTATTACCTTGAATTTAAGTCCCAAAAAAAAACTTGCAGGAGTTTGACTTCGAACATTCAAAAGTTGGAAGATTTTTTTTGAATCTGGTGTTCTAGACAAAAATTAACTTTTTTAAATTGAAAAATATGCGGCCGATCGATTTCAGAATTAATTTTATTCAATGTTTTGAATCAAATTGAACTAATTTATGCGCTCAATTTTTCGGTTTTCACACATATCATAAAATTTAAATTAAAAAAGTAATGTAGCCAGATCAGACTCAAAATGGTAAACTTGAATTTTGAATCTTCAATTCAAACCTTTGCATGTGTTTTTTTGCAGACGTAAAAATGAGCATCGCAAATCGCAAAATCCGCCTGAAAAGCCGGTTGATATTATTTTTTCTAATTATTCAAAAAAATAATTTTTAGTAGACGGCTATTGTTGCTAAAGCGATAGCCAGCTCATTGAACTCCTTCCTAACTTCAGAATTATATTGTCATATTATTACGTAAATATTATGCAAGTTTGGATAACTTCAATTTCGTATATTTGACGAGTACTTTTTTGTGTTTTAAAGAATTCAAATCAAATGTTTTCCGGAGAACAAAAAACAGGTTAAATGAATTTCGACTTTTGTCTGAAAAATTATAGTCAGTTGGAAAACTTTTTAAAATTGCAAAAAAGTATGCTGACAAAAAAACAAACAAACGCTTTCTTTTTTAGTCCCATATGCAGGAAACAACACATTTCACGCGAACATTTTATCTTTGTAGCAAAATAATTTCATGATAGCCTTCTATTGTGTAGCTCGGATCTTACGAGATGCCTAAATTTGAAATTAATCAAATTTTGTGACATTATTTGAAAACTAAAGCACAACAGGTTGGCAGCCAAGTAAATTTTTAGGCTTCTTGAAAACGAGCTACTTTCTTTTGTCAAAAATATGGTGAGTGGATTATTCCCTTTATTTACCAATAGATGTCTAAAATGTTAAACTAAAAATTCGAAAAATGGTGCAAAAATACAACAAAATTTTGTATCAAGTCGAAACCCAAAGCCCTTTAAAATCTATGGGATAGTCTTTGCTTTAGAAAAAACAGATGAAAGTTTCAAAATTTCAAATTATTTAAACTTCGAAATGCAAAACCAAAATTGTGATGTGACTGTTAATTGTAGTTTGTTACTTTTGAGGCAATCAAGTTTTTTTTTGCTTAAATTAGTTTTTTTACTACGGCAATCAACTGGTTTTTTAATCAATCAAAGAGTCATACAATTTTTCAAAAAGAGGTTTTTTCGTCTGGGAAGAACAAATTTTGTGAGCGATCACTTTATTAAAACTTAAAACTGAAAAACTACCTAAGTTTGTTGCGCGTTTTTGTTAACAGGAGCCTTTAAGTTGCGCTGCGTTTAATTGGAAATGTCGCAGTTGTAACATTTGGAAAGAATGTAGGTCCCAAAAAATTTTACATGCGTCACAGTGATATACAGTGATGGTTTGAAACAATCGGATAGAACTGGAAGTTTTTATAGCGATTCTCTCAAATTGTTTAAGCGTTAAATGAAAAGTGATTGGAGCAAAATTGTTCAAAATTTTAACATGAATTTTGTGACACAACTGTTTTTGCAAAACTAATACACAATTTTTACCCCAGCTTTGTTCAAATTGACGCTCGTTACAATTTCCTGACTGGTACAAAATTTTGCCCCACTCAAAAAGGCTCTTTTCGTTTAATTAAAAGTTACGCCAAAAAGTGAGTTAATTCCGAAAAAAATATTAGAATTTCAGAGAGCTTTTTTGAGCTCAGTATAAGAACTTCGTAGAGCTTTTTTTTGCTCTAATTCTGCTAAATTGTTCTGCAGGCAGATTTCTACCAAGCCTCGTAAAAACGAAAATTTTGTTTAAAAATATTTTCGGGTCTTAAGTCTAATTTGGAGCAATTTTGATTAAATTGAGTAATCTGTTTCGTTTATCAAAAGCAATTTCTGAATTTAGTTTCTAGAAAATTCTACGGTCAAACAGTCTAAAAATTTGGTTAAAAAAACAGAGAAAAGAGTCTACCACAAACACTGAATTTAATCGAAACTTTTGGGAGACACCAAAAATACCACAATTTTAAGAGTGGTATTATCTCCAATTTTTCCCAAAATGTCTCAAAGCTTTTAAAATATTGATAAAAACGGCAGACATCAACCATTTAAAGCAATAAGTTCTCAAGAAAAATTATTTTAAAAAAATGAAATTTGTTCTATTTTATAGGCTAGCTCGGTTGAGGTGATTGATTTTATGCTTTGAGTTTCTTGGCCAAAAATTGGTATGTTTCTACTTTCTCAAACAAACTTTGGTATGTTTCAACTTTCTCGAACCAATAAAAATGTTCGACATTTTTCCTCCACAGATATTTTTCGACTGTCTGAATCAAATTTTGGTATGTCTCGACCGTGCTCAACTTTTTTTTGTTATCTCGACTTTTTTTTGTTATTTGGTAGATTTTGCTTTTGTATTCGACTTTATTTTTTACAAGCTTTGAATGCTAGAAAACTATGTCATGCTTCCGTAGCTGAATTGATGCCAAAATCTCAACGGGATAAATATGACGCCAAAAGCCATTGTTAAATTGATTTTCGCGTTTAATTGAATTTTATATGATTTAAGTTTTCAACAGACTCTTGATTTTTGATCAAAAGGTAAATAAGTGTACAGAAAAAAAAGAAAGATACTAACAATTTTGTCTTATTTTTTTGTTATAAAGTTCTTTGAATGTGATTCAGAATTTGAAATTTTGAGAAGACCTTGCGACAAAAAAAACTGTTTGGAAAGTTTTTGGTCAAAACTTTCTAAAAACCAATATCACGGCGTTTTGGCCTATCTTTTCTAGATTTTACCTGCGGCCCGGAAAATTTTTGCTAAAAAAGATTTTTTATTTAAAGTTTTTTAACAGATTGGAAAACCAACTTGGTCAACATTTAAAAAAAGTTGTCGACAAAATATTCAAAAACGTTATGAAAACGATTTTTCCCCTTCAAAAAACGATCTTTCCTCCTGGAGCCTGAGATCCGCAAAAGGATATATTCTCTCTTCGTTCCACTGAAGATTTTTAAGATGCCCCCTCCCCTCAAGGCTCCGACCCCCTCCCCTCAATGATTCAAAAATTTGGCCAAATAATGGTCTTTTAGTGCTCTTGGAGATTAATTTAGTTGATCTAAAAAAAGGTCGACAAAATGTTTAAAATTTTTTTGAAAATCCGCCCCCTTTTTTGAGAAAACCTAGATCTGCCCCTGATTTACAGTTAAGCAAAGTAACTTTACAAACGGCCAACTGAAACTGAACCAATTTGACATACTTATAAGATGCTGTACAACTTGTTTTTTTTTTTAGGTGGCTTAATACTTCGTATGATTTGAATTGAGGTTTCGGATCCATGTACCAGCTGTCAAAATATATTTTTTAATTGCCTAGATTTTATTGATGAAAGCGAGCGCACATTAATGTCAATTGGTCTGGAGTTAAAATGAAAAACAGAAGTGTTAATTTTTTGTATTGCTTGATGTCAGCTTCCCAGATTATTTGCCAAAATTATCGGGACCATCATTTTGTCATTGAAACAACTTTTTCTTTCAATTTTTATGATAGCGATGTATCACCAGTTCTTGATTTTATTGCTTAAGGCAATATTGACTTAATTATTTTCGTAAAAATCAGTATACATTTGATTCTTTGATATTCTAAACTTGAAAAAAAAGATGTATCAGTGGACACCCTGAATATTAAAATGTTTGTAAGCGTTTGCAGAAAATTAAAGTAAATCTAAATTTTTTGTTGATGAGCTTTTTGTTAATTTTTAAGTGGTTCCAGTGCCGTATTAATTCGTCGTTCAAATTACAGCTAGGATTTTGATTAACCGGACCACACAAACATAATGAAGTTTTATAGGCGTTTTTCTCAAATTGGGTTAAAATCAGACAAAAACTGAAGGAAACAAAAGCTGCTCCGATTTTCAGCAGAAATATTATGATGCAGAAATGATTTTATAGAAAAAAATATACATTTCAAGTCCCCCTGAAAATAGAATGAACAACACTTGCAACTATAAAACAAGTTTGCTTACACCACAAGTAAAATCCGCGACGAGGCAAAACTTGACATCGTGATGCCGACAAAACTTGAGCAGACAAACGAAAATCAGGCAATTCAATTTTCAAAAAAAAACAATTCAAAAAAAGTTCAATTACATGCATACTGAAAAAGCAAGGTCCGGTTGAGAGCCGCAGACAGACTTAAGGGTGCAAAAGCGAGGGCGTTACCTCAAGGCCAAAAATATTATTAGCAGGGGGGATCTAGGATTTTCTCGAGGGGGGCAGGTTCTCGTAAAAATTTCGAAAACTGTCGACTTTTTTAGGTCGACCAAATTGATTTTCTGAGCTCTCCCAAATCACTATAAAGACCCCAGTCAGCCTAAAATGGATATTTCAAAATAATACAAAGGGGCACCCTTAAGGTCGGCAGGGGGTCGAATCCCTGAAGGGAAGAAGGCGTCCGTCCCCCCTTTCCCCGTTTTGCTCAGGCTTTGAACAAAACGAAAAAGTAATTGTGATCTAAGAGGTTTTGCTCTCACGGAAGTTTTAGAGCTTCGGTGGAGAAGACACATATCAAGCAAAACTGTTCGGATAGTTCCAAACCCATCCTGGCACTGCATTTAATTTTATCATTTACAATATAATTTTTAGAACGTATTTCGATTTTCTAAATAATAGTTTGTGTCGGAGTCATTGATACCATCTCAAATATATTGATGCCCTGAGTCCAAGCTTAACTAAATTCTTTCACGATCTAATTATTTCACAAAGCTATAGGCATCATCAACGCGCAACCAATCATTGAAGGAAAATACATGTTTGTTAACCAGTTTTCAACTGATTTTTTATAGAATAAAGCTTCCGCAATCCTTGACAGTTTTAAAAAAGGGAAAATTAATGAATATTGCCAAAATTTATAGATTCAGACAAGAAAAAATTTGCTATGGAAATCATACGATGGAATTAAGTAATGATACAAATTTGGCCTAAGCTGTAAAACAAATGCCAGCCTACTCTAGTCTTCTCATTAGCAACTGATCCTCAGAACTTAAAAAAAATCAACAGAACCCCGAAAAGCAAAGCACTGTACCAAAATCTAATCAACAATACCTTTCACCAGCGAACTGGATCAAAAATGATATCGCCAACTTCAATTGATTCTCCCGTAGCATGGGTTTTCCAACGCCAAACCAACCCAAAAATTTGTGGCACCAATACCGGATCTCAGCCGACAGTAAATTAAAGTTCATACAAGTCTCCGTTCGGTAGAAAAATGGTTTATTTCTTGTTTTTCGTGAGCCCGAAAACCCGATTTTTTCAAATACACTCTTTTTGACATAAGCACATTTTGCAAACTGGGAGTTGTTACCTGAAGAAACTGTTCACAACAAACAAAGGTGCAAATGTGTTTTGAAAACCATTCAAGAGGAATAAAATCAATAACTATGGAACAATTAAAAGCCCTGGACTTGTTCAAGCGCATTCTCAGAATAAGATACAGAATCTCCAACGATACTTGCCGTTTTTTGCAACTTGCGTTTTCTCAATCCATGTTTGGCATGATAGATTTTAGAAGTAAGAACAAAACTATGGCTTTTGATAGAGATGGATTTTTTTCAGCTAATATTTTGAGTTTTTTCCAAATGTGCTAAAAACCCGTCACTCCCTGAATTTTTATTTAAAAATATAAATATTATACTGAATTTTAAAACTTTTTTGCTAAAGGTTTGCTGAGTAATGCCAAACACGCAGGCTGTTTTTTTTTCAAAAAAAAAAGATTATATGACAAGTTTTTCATATAGATGCATAATAAATGTGACATTCTTATCAATCGAAGTTGCGTTTAACGATCTTCTTCTAGACTTGATTTCAAGCGGTGTTCGAAACTGTTTGTTTTCTTTTGCAATATTCCAAAAGTACTTCACTGTGTCTTTTAAATTAATCGTATTGATGGACAGAAACTTGAAAAAAGAGACCAAATTTCAAAAAAATGGCAATGTGAAAAATAAATGCCATATACCCTGATGAAGGAAATTGATCTTTTTGACCATGGCGTCATTTCCTTTTGTTCATTATATGATATTAATTTAGCATATATTTAGGAAATGTGATGAAGGGTTTTCATCAGTTTTTGTCGATTAAGCTCAAAATATTTTTTCGATCATAAAGCTACAGAAATAAACTATTCTTTTTGGCTTAAACCATATGAACAAATAAGCAACAACCCGGCAACAAATTTTTGCATCATGACAGTTATTTAAAAATACATAATTGATTCATCTTTTCGAAATAACTTTAACGGCAGAAAATAAAATTCAGTCAGACTGCTACAAGGTTGCAAATTGTAAGAGTGTAGGCATTGATGTTCCATATTACACTAAATTTGAAACAAAAAAAAAACAATTTCGAACGAAAAATATGGTCGGAAAACGCTGCAAGAAAGTTGGAGTTAAAGTTTCCTGCAATAAATCTAAGATGCGACCAACAACAGATGAACTAGCAAATGTTTTGATACCGTTTAGTTAAAGTAACATCCCAGAAATGACAAAAAGTTTTTTTTTTGAGACCGTTGAGTACAACTTTTACCACTAAGCAATCTTAAATTTTATTATTCTGACTGCATTGCAAAACAGAAACAAAGTTAGCGTTTATAGGCCAAGGTTCCTGTTCCGAAATTCGAAGAAAGTGAGGAATACATTTGCTTGGGACGACTTTTCTTTTTGTGGACAAATGGTCAAACCTGGAATCTACGTGTTGCGGATGTGCTATTAACTATTCAAAAACGCTGTTTTTGCCCATTTAGTAATTCGAGGACTTTTGTCTGTGCTGCTGATAAAAGCGTAACACAAACTATTAACGCGCACACAATATTGGGACCAAATTAACATCTCCCCCAACGACTCGCCGGGGCTGTACAAAGCCACTACTTTTTAAAAGATCGGGAAGACTGCTAATTGCAGGACAACTTTCGAATCAGTCCTGTTTCGTATCAATTTTGAAAAATAAAAAACTTTTCTTTTTGATTAAATCAGCCATCCAAAAACTGCAAGGTCATGTAATCAAGATTTAAGTTCTTTATATTTTTTTCGCAACGAGTCATTTGTATCAACTAGCTTGCCATAATTCAGCTTGAAACGAGTTATAAGTTTGCTCAATTTCCCTTTTTTGCCACGCGTTGATTGTGTTATAGTACACAGTAGTTTACCTAAATGGTTCGTTTATTTAGTTTGAAACTCCCACAACTTTTACAAAAAATAGTCAGTTTGAGTATTTTTTCAGCTTGAGATCAATCCATCAACATCATTCAGATGGATTTCAAATTTGGTGAAAAAGATCATTCGAAAAGTCAAGTTTTTCCGAAGAAAAAGAACAACTCAAGATGCAAGCTAATTCCCTCTTTGTCATGAACAGTTAACATTTCAAAAAAAATTCAGATGCAGAGAACAAGCTTGTTTTTTTTTGAAGTTTTCATAAATTTGAATAGCATATCGAGAAAATTATTTTTCAATCTCAGTAGCGCCAAAAAAGTCCATTTTAGATAATTGATAACTGTTGAATCAAGAATTCTCAAAATAACAAGTTTTTCTGGGTTTCATGCAAGAAAAGTATTCAAAAATCACTTTCAAAGGCAAGCAACAGAAATGGTTATTGTAATGCAGGAATTAAGTTTTTACGAGAGAATGTATACACTAGATCAACCCTCTTCAGAGTACCGTAGAAAACGAGGAGCGATGATTGAAAAGTTGAAGATTGAGTACAATCACTATGATCCGAAACAGACGAGAGGAATGTTTGATCTAAATAACTGAGATACCAGGGCAAGCGACAGCAAAGATTTTTTGAAGAAGGCCAAGCCAGAAGTAAGGAAACATTTCGTCACATTTGGAGCAACTATGAGACTGTAGCGCTGTTTCAAGAGAAATTAGTAACTTCAAAATAACGAATGATTTCAAAATTAAACTCAAAGACTTGTTGAAAAAATTGGTTTTAATAATTTCCAAACGGGTAATTGAAAGGAAATACAGCTCAAGGGATGGAAACCCATGTGTACCGAAATTATGACCTCAGAAAAACCTACACAAAACCAAAAACATGACTCAAAATGTCAAATTATTAATTGTTGTTGCACTGCTTGATTATATCATTTGAGAATAAGTATTTCGAGAAAAGAGGAATCTTTTTTCTTTCAAGTATAGATTCACAACTGATTTGCTGTCTTTGTATCGTAATTTTCTTCTAGTTAGCTATTCAAAGCAAGACTAGCTACAGTAAGCGTTCAGACAACTTTTTTTGTCTTCATTAAGCGTTTCAGTTTCTATGGTATCTCAGAAGACGTTCAATCATCATGTTTTTCTTAATTTCCAAACCTTAAAAAATAAATTGAACCTTCCTTTTTCTTTGAATTTTATTTTGTTCAGGAAAGTAAGATATCTTTTGTAAGGTTTGTTGCGTCTCATATAGACTAATTACTAATGCAATTTTTCAGCTGAACTAATGATAGTCTGAAAAAAAAAATTCTTCATTGCCTAAAAAAATCTCTATAAAAAAGTGCTTTTCTTAACCATAAATACACTGATGTTAACTTCATTTTCTTGAATCTGTCAGTTTCAATTTTTTGAATTTTTAAAAGTTTTTTTGAGTTCTGGAAAGACCCAGATGAGGTTTGAGATAGGTTTTGACTCAAATCTGAATCGAGTTGACCTAGACCAAGTCTATCTTATTTATGAACATATCTGTTGCTATCCCTCAATATCAGATCTGCGCATTACGACATTAGCCTAGATATGTTTTGTGCAAGCTTGGTTTTCTGAAACTTTGTCTAATTTTCCCGCAACACTTGAAGCAAATTCCGCATCCGGTTGTTGAATTAAATTAAAGTACAAATGTTTGAACATAAGGCAACTTCCAGCTGGCGAGCAGAAAACTGAAATCCAGTGACAATGTAGAGCTCTGTTTTTTTTTGGATTCCATGGACAAATGCGTTTTAAAGTTTGTCAGTGGCTTTCACAAACAGGTACCTTTGAACGGCGCTTAATTATTTTGCACAATTCCAACTAAACTCAAAAAATATTGTTCAAAAATGCTTTTCAAAACTTAGTCAAAAACTATTGGAGACCAATTTAAGAGCAATCGGATTATTCTACGAGCTGTTTTGTTTTTAACACTTTTTTTCATTTTCTTTGAAGTCATTAAATGAAATATTTAATGCAGACATCAAACAAGACAATTTTTACTAATTTGAGAAAATTATTTTATAAATTTCTCCGATAAGATTACGTTTTTTCGAAAAATAAATTGAATTTAAATTTGAATAATCATTTGTATCCCATATCAATCCAACTCTTTGTTCCTTTTTTAATGAAAATGACGGAATATTTATTCAAAATATTTGTTCAAAAATCCTTATTTAGACGAATTGATAAAACTTTATATGCGCACTTTAAATATATTCGTACTTCAAGCTCAGGCTAGATAATTTGCGCCCAACTAAGAATTTCATTTTTATATGACGAAATTGATTGGCGTCAATTTTCCCCCGTTGAACCCAAATAACATCTCTCTAGTCAGCTGAAATGATTCCAACTTTTTCAGATACGTTAAAGAGCGTTGATACAAGCAATGTTTTTTTGATATTTTGCCTTTTTCTTGTGAAAAGCATATTTGTTCCAATTAAAAAATTGAAAATAAAAGAAAAAAAGACTTGAAGCAATTAAAAAACTACCTTTCGAGCTTTTCAAAATACTTTAAAGTTCAAAAGTTACCAGAAAAAGAATTTTTTTTTTGAAGATTCGCTTCCTGAATTTCCATCCGTGTTTGAAATTTTGCAATTAAAATCTCAATTTGGTGCCAAAATGTCTACCAAATTTTGATTCTTACACACAATTGTCAATGCTTGCAGGTGAAAGATCATAAACTGAGAAAACTTTATATTGTATTGTCTTTTAACTAACGCCTATTTTAATTTCTTCGATTTGCGTCACTTTCTCAAGAAAAAACTACTGAAATTAAAAATTCCCGCTAGCGAAACATATCAATGTTTACGGGACCCAATCCTCAAAATGATGCATATTTGCTTGAACTGTGGATGAAATTAATGGCAGTTATCTGCTGGAGGTAATGTGTTGACTAATTTAGTTTTTCTGAATAATGGTTTTCAACAAGAAAAAGAATCTTTATCTGATTTCAATTTATTTTTATTATGACAACTTATTGTGAGCTCAACTACATTTATGTCGTCTGAACAGTCCAACTTTGCGCAAAAAATTTTAGCGTTGCAAATCGAGAGAAAAAACGCGGTGAGCACAAGCATACCTGATTTTCACGGAAATTCTTTACTATTATAAGCATGTTAGCATATTTAGATTACAAATTTATTTCATAAGAGTTTTGTTTTATTTCGATTCTATATCATTCCATACGTCCATACCAACACGTAAACAACTATCACAATGAAAAATATTTTGTTTATGAAGAAAATTATATACACTGCCGTGGTATTTTTTGTGGCTCTAATGGCCCTTTCGACCATGCATCAGGTAACTTTTGTAGTTGAGTACATCCTAAATTTTTTCGACCAACTCAAATGATTTCATCAACAATGACACCAATTCAATCAAACACAAGCTCCTCCCAGGCGAGTTTTTTGGCGTGTTCTAACTATTATCCACTCCGAGGAAAAAATAGCTCCACGAAGACTGCGTTTGGTAGATCCGAGAGTCTTACTGTGTCACAATGGTAGGCTGGGGGTTAGAAAGTAAATGAATCTCCCTTTCTTACTACAGTGTTTGCTGCGGTATCAAGCATTTCACTGTATTTATAAGCCAGAAAGCGGTATCCAGCATATGGCAGCTGTATCAACTATTTCCCCATTTTTAAAGCCGCAAAATAGGTGCAGTTTGATGATAACTAGAAGAAACTGTGCAGTTTTGTAGTCTCAATATACGCTATTATTTGATAAAAGATATGAAAACTTCGCCCTTGAAGTCCATTTGCCCAAATTACAAAAAGCAACTGAAAAATTTTCGATTTAACGATGCCTGAGAGATTTTTTTTGAACCATTAACTGATATAAATGTCAAGAATATAACAAGGTTTGTGTTTTTTTTCGTTCAAAGTGATCAAACCAGATGCCATTGTGCGTTTTTATTGTCCTAACAAAGAAGTAGAAGTAAATTTTTGGCCAGGTAGCGAGTTTTGACCAGAAAATTGGGGAGGAAAAAAGTTTTAATTATGATTTTTCCCACCTAAAATCAGATGAACAAAAACAAACTTTGATATGTGGATAGAGCTGAAGGAAGTAGCATTCGAAGTTTCAGCTGAGAAGTCGTGGCTTAAACTGAAAGAAAGTTTTCAAATATAAGATAAGTAACGTAACATTCAAAATTTTAGCTGGGAAGTTGTGACTTAAATGGCAAGGAAAATTTTCCATATTACTATTCCATGTCGAGACATTCAGAAGAATTTAATTGTTAAAAAGTTTTTAAGCAGACTTGACAGAAGTAAATCATATTTCTGAAAACAGTTTACAACCCAAAAATGCCAAGATTTTTGAAAAATAAGGTAAACATTTTCCGGTTCCCATTGTCTCAGCAACTTTCTGAACAATCTCAAACTTCTGCAAACGTTTGTGATGGCAAATTGACTTAAATCGGAAAAACCTTTAATTTAAAGGTTTTTTGTTTGTCTTGGAAAATCAAATGTTAGCTTAATATTTTTCGCGCCATAAGACGTCATTAATTTCTGGCGCGGACATCCTTCACCCCCAAAGGAGCGAAAACAGGTGCAAAAACTACGACCGATCAAGTTAGCTCCCCGGAGTGACTACGGCGGATCGGGCTGTAATGTCTTTTCCGTAATTAAGGGTTTTATTACGAGCCAAAAGGTAGTGTCCTCTTGGGCTGCATTAGTCAGCAACCCACACTAAATGCCCTGTTTTAAAAAATAAAGTCAATATCGGAGTGCCACCTAATGCGTTTATTCGGAGCTGGCACATTATTTCAAAGACAACGACTCTAAATTGCGTTGGGATAGCTTTGCGGTCGTATGTACTGCTTTCGATGGTCAAAATGCGCTTGGAAAGAGAGAGAAGGAAGCTAGTACCAGTTCGGCCTAACAAAAACAGATTAAGAATTAACACTTCAAAGCCATCGGGACTTGCACTTACTAATAAATTACGACGAGCGTTCAGTGATTTTTCTACGTGACAGAGAAATGTTTCAAAAGTTTCAGGAGCGAGTTTTCTGTTTCCTATTATTGCGTAGAAAATTTTTTTACAGCAACGAACGAGACATTCTCATGAACCATCGGAGGATTTAATTCCCATTTGATACCCTTTTTCGCCCGCTCAGCTGGTGCTTCTGCATTCCACGACTGAAAACAATTCAAGAGTTTTTTCTCGGCTGTCAAGTAGTTGGCGCCGTTATTGTACCAAATTGTTGATGAAGTGCTGCGATAAATCTTTGTGTCCATGAATAAGACAGTATCAATATGTATAGCCCTTGTGGTCATACATGAAAAGAGAAAGCATCATCGCTTCTCAGAACTCCTGATTACTAAAACGGTCTGAAGTAATCAACCCCACAATTTATGAAGGAGGCTTGCGGTAACCAAGCTTTTCAACAGGAAGATATGCCATCATAGTTGTGACAATTTTGGCTTTGCATTTCCTACTTGCAAAACAAGGTGGACTTCAGTGGATTTTGACAATAAGAAACTAGATTGCAAACTTTTAGTGATTTACAGCTCGCAGATAGTCTAACAAATCAAAAGATGCTGATCACGATAGTGAATCTCAAATACAAACAATTTCACGAAAAAATGCCTTCCATCGAAGAATAATGGGTACTTTCTGTCATATTTTAACAAGGCGGCAAATTCGCTCTGATGAAAGAATGAAGCGTGCAAGATCAAAAATTGGTGAATATTGAATGATTCGCTTAGATTTTGATGGTTTTTGTTGCCGGACAGGAGTAAACATTCCGCCTCAAATGGTCCCTTTAGGGAAAGCAACAAATTTTTTTGTTTAGCCGTTTCTAACTCATTCTAATCGGTTATATCTTTGACGTTAGTTAGGTTTTGTCAATGTTTCATACGCAGTCTGAGTATAAAGGCAACCACTCGTTGTAGTCTACAAAAAGAACTGAATTCTTCCCAATGTGTTGTTTTTTAAAACGTATAAGAAATAGGAGATCTGTTCCAACCCTTCTATGCTTGGCTTGAAAGGCCACTCGCTTTTTTTTCACAAGACTTGGCCGTTAACCAAGCTGCTCACTTTGAAAGACTCCGCTGAGATTGCTCTGGTTTCCTTATCAGCAAGTCTGTCGCAACTTAAAATGTGAAACCACTGGTCTACGGTCGTACTTCTGAGAATTTCTCAGAATCTGTTTGCCACGAAGGTGGGTTGCTTACTATACGAAATTAATCACTGTAGCATAGTGGGGGTATCAACCCACAAAAACTGGTTCGATACAAGAATTTTCAAGCTTTGAATATATCTTTTTTTTAGTGGGTAGCGATTAACCCGGCCTGTAGTTCAAAATTTGAGATGGAAAGCGCTTTCATAGGTGCGATTTTTGCTTTCCCAAATGTGTTTCAAATAAATGTTTATCAATGGCACGAAGAACATCTACATCACAAGTAACTTCTTCTGAGTTGTCAGCGAGCATGAGTTTATTGACACATTCAACTGGCGCAGCGAAGTTACTACGCTTTGAAATCATTTTTCAGAGCGATGGCAAACCAGAGTGCCAGGCAAGAAATTTTTCTTGATGGCAATAAGTAGCTCATTCTCCAATTTTTGGTCGTGATTGCGCCAGATTTCTGTCAACAATAATCGAACTCCTATGGTATAGGGTCCTACGAGACCAATGGGGTCAAAAACGAAAGATTCAAATCTTAACACCGTTCGCTCTATTATCAAACTTTTAGCTCCACAGCTTGCAACCAAAATGACAATGATATAGTCCCACTTCAGACCAAGAACTTATGAGTACTTATCTCCACACTAAAGAACGTTTTTTTCTTTGCTGCGGAGTGCTTTGGGTTGGGTTTATTTTATTATTAAATTTAGGTACATCGCTTATGAACTTGGTTAAGTTGAAACCACCTAGGATTGGCAAAGTAAAAAACTCTTGACTCAGTTTAAACGCAACATCCGGATGTTCAAAGGAGTCTAAGTAGTTGTCCATTTAAAATTTCTTAAAGACTGCTTCAGGGAACATCACCAGATTATCAATTGCAGTCCGTTGCAATGCATAATTTGCACACGTCAGGGAATCTCTTGCACCAAAGATATGTCTGGTGTAAGGTTGTACAGCCACATCGGATGTGGGTCTTCCCGCCACCGGAAACGAAGGGAAGGTTGGTCCTCCGGAAAGAATCCGAGTTGAAGGAGCATCCATTCAAAGTCAGCCGATACGGCAATTTGATGTTGGCGAAAACGGAGGAGAACAAACACGAGGAACAATTTTTATAACAAAACACCGCGGAAGTTAAGCTCTCTGTTAAGAGCATGACTCACTTTACCAGGTTTGTTTGGGTTCACCACGGGATGGTGAGGAAGATACACTAACGCATTTTGCCGCTTGATATTTTATAGGGGGGCGTTGAATCATTTAACTCTTACTCAAATCCACTTCGATAGATTTGAGTATTGATTTCTTCAGTGAGGTTCTTTTTCTAGACGTTCGAAAGACTTCAGCTGAACCAAAGATGACAAGTAGTTGTCTGGCAATATGATAATTTCTTCTGTCCAGATCATACCTACAGCGTGGACCTACAGACAAGTGGAAAGAAAACCGGTAGATGTCGGCATTGGGCTGCTCAAGGCCCAGCCTGTTGAAAGATGGACAGCCACGGGCATAGTGTTTGGATCGTCCTCGCTCTTAAAATACTCTTCAAGGCCTGATTGTATGAAAGGAATCTTGAACATATATGAAGTCTACATCGGCGTAACTTTATACATTTGGTTTAAATGAAGCAAGGTACGGATACTTGATCTGCAAAGCAGGGATAATGACGACATCGATACCGACTTTAAGCTCATCCTTGCCAAATGCGGTTAATTCGAATCTGAATTTGAACCCATCGAAGCTAGAAGATATGTCCATCCGAACTTGTTTCGCTGTAATAACAGTCGTTTTTGTTAAAACCATATCTCTACCAGAGAAATATAGAGAATTGATCCAGGAATGACAGTATGCTGAGTCACACAAAAGTAAAAAATCATCACTGTGGACGTGGAGAACGGTGGAAACTTGGAGCTTGATTATGGGCAGTAACGTTTTCGACGTTATGATTGATGAATGGTCGTTCGATATTGTACAATTTACATAAACCAGAATTCACACTTGCATTTATTTTTTCTATCAGCGTTTGTCTTCGCTTTTTTCAGACCTGCATTAGTTCATATTTGACCAGTGCTGGGGCTTGCGTGGATGCCAGTTTAGTCGAGATTTCTACCATTCATCAACATTTCACATTTCAATTCAGACTGTTCTGTCAATTTGAGTAATTATACACGCGGTCACTCAATTGATCAATTTGAATAAAGTAAAAATTACAATGAGACCTTAATTTTCGTACCGAAAAATTATATATGATGACTCAAGAAAACAAAATCAACCTTTCCGGAAGCACATTACTTAACTCGTAGTTGCTGTTCATCAAAATTTCAGTTTCTAATAGCTTTTGGCTTACCTTTTTCTGGTTTAGGTGTACTTAGTTTCGAAATAATGCACTTGAAATTCTTGATATAACGCTTAAGATTCGCAAGCGTTTTCAGTTCAAGCAATGTATCCTGGTGTAGTTGTAAACACTTTTGTACTAACTCAGTGATATTGTGCGTCTGTCTAGTTATTCAGTCTGTCAGGGTAACAAAAACTAGGATATCTGATTCTTTCAATTTACCTAAGATATCTTCCGCGCCAACACTTTCACAGTAGACAATTGCGCCGATATTATGTTTATAGTTTGAAGAATCTTCACACGCTGGTTAGGTGTTAATGCGCTAAGCTATTACTACTGTGTCCACTAATAGAGTTATTAATGGCGTCGTGCCAAACAACAATGTCGGTGTAGTTAGACAGACAGTGTTGAAACTGATACTGACAAGTTTAACGGATTTTTAATGCATTTGATTGGAGTTTTAGTTGTGTCTGTAACAATTTCGATGAGGCGTTCACCGTTTTGTAGGTTCTGGAAAAACCACAAAAAACTTCCAGTGCCCCGTTGACCAACAGCTGCAAGTCTCGAGCAAAAATTCCACAAGCAGGATACCTTAAAGGGCTTTTAAACGATACCCGTTAAAATAGGTCTCCGGGTACTTCTTGAGTAGTTGCTGTGCTATCCGGTTTGTACATACGTCCAAAAGAAAAACCGTCTGGGAATACTCGTTCCATTGGGTGGACCAAAATGTGATACACTCTCGTATCCTGTAAGAATTAGACAAACCAGTAATTTCAAGGCCTTTTGTCTTTCTAACCAAAAAAATAAAAAATGTAAATTTAGCTGAATAACTTTCACGCCAAATGAGGTCATTAAATTGAGCGCCATCATATAAATATTTTTCATTTGTGTGCATCCATGTATATATGTACGTATGTATGTATGTATGTGTGTATGTAAGTATGTATGTATGTATGTATGTATGTATGTATGTATGTATGTATGTATGTATGTATGTATGTATGTATGTATGTATGTATGTATGTATGTATGTATGTATGTAGGTATGTATGTATGTATGTATGTATGTATGTATGTATGTATGTATGTATGTGTGTATGTATGTATGTTTGAATGTATGTATGTATGTACGTACGTATGTATGAATGCGTGTATGTTTGTATATATGTATGTATGTAAGTATGCAAGTTTGTATGCATGTATATCTGTTTGCATGTATACATGTTTTTATGCGTATATTTATGAATGAATGTATGTATGTATGTATGTAAGAATGTATGTATGTATGTATGTATGTATGTATGTATGTATGTATATATGTATGTATGTATGTATGTTTGTATGTATGTATGTTTGTATGTATGTCTGTATGTATGTATGTATGTATGTATGTATGTATGTATGTATGTATGTATGTATGTATGCATGTATGCAAGTTTGTATGCATTTATGTCTGTTTGCATGTATACATGTTTTTATGAGTATTTTTACATATATCTTTTTGAACGTATATATGTTTGTGTGCATGTCTGTATATATGTATGTGGGTTTATATGTTTATATGTGTGTATGATTGTTTGTATGTATGTATGTATGTATGAATGTATGTATGTATGTATGTATGTATGTATGTATGTATGTATGTATGTAAGTATGTATGTATGTATGTATGTATGTATGTATGTATGTATGTATGTATGTATGTATGTATGTATGTATGTATATATGTATGTATGTATGTATGTATGTATGTATGTATGTATGTATGTATGTATGTATGTAAGTATGTATGTATGTATGTATGTATGTATGTATGTATGTATGTATGTATGTATGTATGTATGTATGTATGTATGTATGTATGTATGTATGTATGTATGTATGTATGTATGTATGTATGTATGTATGTATGTATGTATGTATTTATGTATGTATGTATGTATGTATGTATGTATGTATGTATGTATGTATGTATGTATGTATGTATTTATATATGTGTGTCTGTATGTATGTATGTTTGTATGCATG
>NC_087067.1:19750895-19832895 GCF_963678635.1 Symsagittifera roscoffensis
TTATGTACATTGCGGTATTATTTTTTGTGGCACTCATGGCTCTGTCGACAATGCAACAGGTTAGTTTTTGCCATTTAGTTATGCAAATATTTATTTATTTAAAATTGATTTGTTAAATTTATTTTGGATCAAGTTAACACCCCTCCCCCCGTCACTTCCGCTAAATTTGCTAAACTCTGAATGTAAAATAATCCATTCTGATTGACTGAAAACCTCAACTTAGAACCAAGCTACCATCTCCCCCCCCCCCCCCCCCCCCCAACTACTTGGTGGGCAGTATGATGTTAACTTAGTGGTATGTTCTACAGAAGCCCCTCTCCTAGCTGTCTTCCCTAACTCTAGAAAAAAATTCTTCCATAACAATGACGGTCTCTCAAATTAACTGTATGTGCACATTATTTTTGTATGGGGCTGCAATGAATTTGGGGGCTGCAATGAGAGGTGTAACATTTTTTTTCATTGAAACGCGGTATCAATCATTTCTTTGCTAAGCAAAGTTCAACACAAAATCGGACTAGCAGAGTAGACAAAAAGGTAAGAAAGGAAATTAAATCAGAAAAATACAGTTTGCGGGTAAAAGGTTACGCCAATTTCAGGATTTTAAATCAAGTTTTTATGATGCAATTGAAAAATTAAATATGAGGAATTATGCCGAGTCTTTTTTGAATAAATAGATTCAGGCCGTTTATGAACTCAAAATGATTGCTTTTATCATAAAGATGTAAAGAATACTGTTTCCTCTTTTTGCAAAAAAAATCAACTTTTTGCTCATTAGCTAATAGATTGTGTAAACGTGGGGGAATTCACAATATCTCCAGGTCGGTCTTGCTCGCTATTTCACACCGCCGCAATATGTTCCCTTTGGTACTGAAGTCAGAGGGGCAACCGATTCCCAGTACTGTTCACAATCCCAAAAGGGTTGATTTGGTGGTTGGCTGCTCTTTACTGTACTGTGCTGCTCACCCCGTGATTCGTGCTCTTCCGACTGTATCTCACCCGTCAACCAATAATCGATCGCAACAACAATTCAAATAAAAAGAATGAATTAAAAAATGAATATAACAAAACACAGAGTAGTCTATAATTGGCTGAAATACAAATCAATCATTCAATTAAAGAAAGGGGTTTGCAATTACTATTATTTAAACCAACTGCCTCCTGCAGTTCAATTAGCACCTCACTACTAACTAACATTCTCCTCGAGAACTTCTTTCAATATCAATCGTTCAACAACAATTCCGCTATCCTCTAGATAGCCTAACTCAAATTCACTAACTAATCTACATTCACATTAACAAGTCTTCCAACTCGTTCTCACTTTACTTTGAGAATCAAGCGACTACCTTAGCTTGTAGCCCAAATTGTTCTCTAACTAACTGAGAACCAACTATTCGATTCGCTCGCAATAATTCTTCTGACTCTTACAGGCTCTCCGGTACCCTCCAATTCCTTATCTTTCTTTACATTTAGTTTTAGTTAAGTCACGCCATTCCCTATCAGTCCTGACATCTGCCTAAATCACCCGTCCGCACATTTTTTAAGACTATATCCCTCCTCCTGTCAACTCTGCCACGTGCCAACTTCGGTTTCTTTTATCAATCTTTTCACACTTATTAGATATCCGAAATGCGGTAGCTGTCACAATTTGACCAAGCAAACAAATGTCATATGATTCTAATCAATCAATTCATGTACTCTGTGTACGCTGGATTTGGTTGAAATTATAATACAAGCTGTATTTCGTCACTCTCTATCATCCCTCCAAGTTTCAGCTCCCTGCGTTCATCGGTGGCCGAGAAACGACTTCCGGAAGTCGGGAGGGGGGGTCTATTTGCATAGGGCATAAAACCGGAAGTGGGGGTCTGAGGGGTCTGGGTTTCTGAATTTAAACTTTTCTCAACTAGGTCTATAACATACTATATTTCTGTTCCATTCCAACCGCTAATTACCAAGTTCTAAAAGGGCCATTTACACATCTGGGGACCGTTATCACTTGGCGCCGGGGGGTCCGGGGGTTATGGATTTTGCATGCCCGGTTCAAATCATCTCTAGTATCCGTCCTATGAGTTTCATAAACATAGCCACTGTAGTTCCCATTTAAGGGGGTGGGTCCGCCGATTTTACTTCACCTGAGTTTTTGGCCATAAGAGGGACTATATCTTTGAAGATTGAACTATTTCGAACTTTACCCTTTGTTTGCTGTACTACTTAACTTAATGACGAATCAATCTTACGCTCAGGTTACTATAGCATATAATACAGTAGAATCACCAGTTCTACAGTCTTCCCTTCTAGTCTATTATTCTCCCGAAAATGGTATAAAGTAACTCCTAACAAAGCCTAATGATAAGTTACATAACTCTTCCCTTCGCCGTGCTCCCTAACACTTAGTCGTTTTCCCTCCCTTTTAAATTTTACCCTTCAAATATCGCGGACCCAACAGTTAGTCCCCGTTAAATAATTAATGATATAGCACAAAGAGTAATCTAAGAGGGGACATAACTGATTTAGTTTTATTTTCATGGTACGATCCAACCCTTTCACATTCATAATCATCACTATCAATTGTCTGCGCAACAGTTCAAGTGGGATCGCACTCAATGTAACTAAGCACCAACTAATGAGATAAAAAGAGACAGTCTACCAATGTAAGTTTTAACTCACAAACTCGTCGATTCCAAACCGTACAGGTGGTCTCCTTACTCGAGTTGGTCGACCGCCATCATCTGTAGTTCCAATTTCCATCACCGGTTCGGCAACCATCACCTCGCCAAGTGTTCTGTCTTCCGCCTCACAGGGTAGATTCGCTGGCTCCTCTTCCCTTCTGGCCTCCAGATCCGTCGCATCGTATGCCTCAATCGCTTCTTCTTCCCTCCTAGCCACTTCTCGCATCGTTCGTGGTGGATCAGCGAAGTGTTCGGGCATCGCCCGAATTCGCACATTTCTCCCGGGCGGATTAAATTTTGGCTAGGTTGCTCGATTTCTCACAGGCAAAAATCTCACTGGTACATCTCGTGGGCCTGGGTCATGACTTAAAACCTCCTGTTTGTTCGCCCACAACAACTCATCTTCATCATACATCTCCGGGCCATCGAAGAAGTTAACCGACCGATAGGGTGTCGGTAGCTTGCTGCTAGTAGCCTCATCTGACTGTACCGTCTCTTTTTTGAATCGCTTCAGCATGTTGAAGTGCAAAAACTTGACTTTGCTAGGAGCTGACTCCTTTGCCATCTTGTACCTGACTTCCGACAGCCTGGCCATCACAACATATGGTCCTTCCCATGGATCAAAGTGCTTCCTCGACTTGAAATTTTCCTTCGCCCACACCCAGACTTTATCTCCAGCTGCGTATGGTTCTCCATGAACTTTCTTCCAGTACTGATCCTCCTGTCGTCGTTGATCCGTCCCAAGGATTTCTCTGGCACTGCTATGAGCATCTCGGAAGAGCTCATCTAGTTCCTCTGCAAAACCATCCTTCGTCAGCACTTCGTCGTGAGGTTTCGCCTAGAACAGGTCAATGGGGTACTGGCATTCCTGACCATGAACCAGACTGAATGGCGTCGCTCCTGTCGTCCAATGAATAGTCGTGTTGTACACAAAACTCAAATACGGCAACATCGTATCCCACGTCTTTGGGTTCTCCGCACAGTACTTTGAAATCACCTTCGTCATCTTATCCTTAAATGGCCCTGTCAGCTCTCTACCTTCGGGTTTGTATGGCAAAGTCGGAGTTACATCAATTCCCAAGAGTCGGCACATCTCCTTGATCAGTTTACTGCCAAAGATTTTTCCCTGGTCCGTACGCAAAGCATTGGGAGTTCCAAACTTCAGTACCCAATGTCCACAATTGCTTGAGCCACGTCTGATGCATCTGTTGATACAAGAGGGACTGCAATCGCATACATCGTGAACATGTCCGTCATAAACAATACATGCTTCGCTCTTGTCCCTGTCGCCATCGTCATTGTCAACTTACTGAATCTGATTCCGGGATCAAATGGGGCTTGAACCGCAGCTCGCTTCCTTTTCCCACTGGCACTATGTGCTGCTTGGCTTAAGCACCACTGGACTTTTCTTTCGACATCCGTCCTCATCGTTGGCCACCAATATCGTCGTCGTATCTTCGCCAACATCTTCTCGGTTGCAAGCTGTCCCCCTCTGCTCTCCATTGAATGTCCGAGGATTTCCTTTTGTCCTGCTGCTGGAACAACCGTCAAAAGTATCGGCTTTGACCCATCTCTCTGGAACCATTTCTTGTAAAGTATTCCTCCCCGAAAACTCAACTCATCCCATCTTGACCAGTAGGCCAGTGTTTCAGGTCCATACTGTATGGCCTACTCCTTCGGAATAAGTTTCGTTCCCAATGAAGGCATATCGCTCATCTCGTCTGCTGTTCCTGCCCAGTAGAATACTTGCGCAATCGTTCGTCTTCTTCCTGCATTGTCGCAATCTCTTCGTTCGTTCGTTCCCATCGAATCGCGTCGCTGTCGACTACTTCTTCCACCTCTGTCTCTCGAACCACTGCAACTCTCTCTGTTCGGCTTCCTCCATGAGTTCGTCTCACAGCTTCATCTAATGAAACAGGCTCTGGGCACCCGTACATTTCGTATTCCTCCACTTTCATTTCTTGAACCATACTTATACTGTGATCGTCATAACTCGTCGGCCACCCTTCCGAGATTTTGTCGGGAGACTCCACTGCCGCTGTTATCTTCACAATCAACCTCTTTCGCATGTCTGAGCTTGGAATATGATTTCCTTTAATCTGTCCACCCGGTTCATATGGCAGAGAGGGCATCCGCTCCGGAGAAGGCCTATGAGCCAAGTGCCGTATGGGTACCATTGAACCTTCTCTCGTCCCCGTCCACAAGAAATCTTCTCCGCGATTGAACACCAAAAAACACTGATACTCTTTCATCGATCGTAGTCCTAGGACCATCTCGGCTTGCATTTTCGGGACCATAAGCGCTTCGACTTCTTCGGCAAAGTCGCCCAACTTGAAGCGAGTTCTGACAACTCCGTCGACCGCCATTATTTGTCCGTCTGCTGTCTCCAGTCGACCTACATAGCGTTCCATCGTCGGTGCGTCAACCATTCTCCGCGCAACATATGACCTTATGAGGTCGGTAGCGGCTCCGGTATCAAGCAGCACCTCAACATGGGTTCCGCCTACGCAAGCATTAACGACTGCTCCGCGTGGATCGCTGACATCATGACTGATTCCAACACGCTCGATGCGCGTCCGCAAATTCTGTTTCGTTTCCAACTTTGGGTCGCTCTCTCTCTGATCCTTGGTGGTCGCTCCAATATCGATAGAACTTGTTCCTGCTCCAGTACCTTCTCGCTCAGCCCTTCTCCATCATTATTTGCATTCGTATCGTATTGCGCGCAAGACTGAGTTCCTGTAGCTTGCGTTCGCCTTTCCGCCTGCTGTTTCTTAAAATCGGCCGGGACAAATCCTCCATCGAACTTGCCTACTGTCCCGGCCCTTGGTAGTTTAAATGGTTCGCGCTTCTTTGGGGACATCCTTTCGCAATGTGGCCCACCTGTCCACAATTAAAACAACCACCCTGAGTCCATGGGTTGTTTCCACTCTGTCGCCCAATTGGGTTCGCAAAGTCGCGTTGCTGATTCTCTCCCCGTCGGGTGTGACTCTTTGGCCTGGGGTTACAAGGATCAACGAACCTACCTATCATTGTCGTTAACTTCTGCATCTGGGCCATTATTTGAGCCGCCAGATCGTTCTGGCGTGATTCCTGCATCTGCATCTGCAATCTCACCTCATCATACCTCGAACTCTGGACATCAATCTACTTCGCCAGGTTGTTCTGAGCCTTCATCATTTGATCCAGCCTCTGATCACTGTGCGTCTGCAATATCGTCAGCTCCGTCCGTATCTGTTGACTCTCGGCAGTCAGCGTACTGTCTCCGCCAGCCTCAGTCGTCAGGTCTTGAACATCGTGCACCGACCGAACGTGATTTGGCCGTCTCCTACTCTTCATCCTGACTGTTTTGCGTGCCATATCTAGAGCCTGTGCTCGGGCTACCGCCTGGTTGAAATTCTCGAGGTCTTCTCGCAGAAGCAATTCCTGAAGCTCGAAATCACACAATCCATCAGTGAACTGTTCGCGGTTCATGTCGTCTCGGGCTTGAGCTGCCAGGTTTGTATTTGCAACTTCACCCAAGTATCGCACTCGTCTTGCAAAATCTCTCAAGCCCTCGCCTTCCTCCTGCATGAGGTTCTTGAATTCAGCCCTCGCAGCTGATTGTGTCTGAAATGGCATCAACCTCTGCTCGAGTTCCGCGAGCATTCTGTCTAGCGTCGGCTCCTCGAACCCGTCAACTTTCTCTCGAAAGTGAGCTGGCATGCTCGTGAACTTATCCAATGCCCAGCCTGTCAGGCAAGTCGGCAGCACCATCCTGGCCTGCTCATCGTCCCATCGATTGGCGTCTGCTATCCAGGCAAAGTGTTTCCTCCAGTCTCGTCAGTTCTGATAACTGCTCGAGGGGAACCGATCTGGTCGTATCGTACCAAATCTGAACACTCCCGTCTGTCTGTCTGACTTGATCGTTGATTGCCATCGCAATTGTTTCGTCGATCGTTCGTTGGCTCTTCTCGTCCTCGTAATCCCGCACAAATCGTCGTTGCAGCTACAATCCAGAATAGCGCCCACCCAGGAGCGCCACTGTAAACGTGGGGAATTCACAATATCTCCAGGTCGGTCTTGCTCGCTATTTCACACCGCCGCAATATGTTCCCTTTGGTACTGAAGTCAGCGGGGCAACCGATTCCCAGTACTGTTCACAATCCCAAAAGGGTTGATTTGGTGGTTGGCTGATCTGTACTGTACTGTGCTGCTCGCCCCGTGATTCGTGCTCTTCCGACTGTATCTCACCCGTCAACCAATAATCGATCGCAACAACAATTCAAATAATAAGAATGAATTAAAAAATGAATATAACCAAACACAGAGTAGTCTATAATTGGCTGAAATACAAATTAATCATTCAATTAAAGAAAGGGGTTCGCAATTACTATTATTTAAACCAACTGCCTCCTGCAGTTCAATTAGCACCTCACTACTAACTAACGTTCTCCTCGAGAACTTCTTTCAATATCAATCGTTCAACAACAATTCCGCTATCCTCTAGATAGCCTAACTCAACTTCACTAACTAATCTACATTCACATTAACAAGTCTTCCAACTCGTTCTCACTTTACTTTGAGAATCAAGCGACTACCTTAGCTTGTAGCCCAAATTGTTCTCTAACTAATTGAGAACCAACTATTCGATTCGCTCGCAATAATTCTTCTGACTCTTACAGGCTCTCCGGTACCCTCCAATTCCTTATCTTTCTTTACATTTAGTTTTAGTTAAGTCACGCCATTCCCTATCAGTCCTGACATCCGCCTAAATCACCCGTCCGCACATTTTTTAAGACTATATCCCTCCTCCTGTCAACTCTGCCACGTGCCAACTTCGGTTTCTTTTATCAATCTTTTCACACTTATTAGATATCCGAAATGCGGTAGCTGTCACAATTTGACCAAGCAAACAAATGTCATATGATTCTAATCAACCAATTCATGTACTCTGTGAACTTCAGCTCTCGAGTTCAACTAACCTCCAAACCATGCTATGTTTACTCAGTATTTATTCTCAAGGTCTTTATTTTAATTATCCCGTTAACGTTCCGACCTCCCAAGGGTAGGGGAGACCCTTTTCATTGGTAGCTAATTCATTCCAAGCATCTAAAATTTCTACCTGTACTCTATTCCAATCCCGACCTGCTAGCTATTAGGGTAACGTAGTTCGTATTTTAGGGGTCAAATTAAACCAAAAAGTCACCTCCGGAGAGCCAAGTAAATTTCCCGTCCATTCATACTACTTAGGAAACTTAACCCTAATGCTATGCCTCTATTACTACCAATTTCTTCTGGGACTACTTTTCTTTTACCCTGATTGATATTCTATTAATAGCGCATTCGCCAAGCTAAATTGAACCCAATGTTTACCAAGTTCACTTTAAATTAAATCCTCTACTCCAAGGTTGCAATGTAAAAGCTGTATCTCTATCAGCTTCTGCTGTAATTCCCAATATATAAGTTTTCCTCCCAACTTTTTAGCAAGGTGACCCATTCTCATTTCCAGGGGTTGGGCTGGGAAATACGCCACTTTCCGGTGTTAATCTTGGGGTTTTCCATGCCTTTTTGGGGTCAAAAAACCCAAAGGTCAATTTAAGGTCACCCAGGGGTCAACCGGGGTCAAGCTTCCATATTTGGGTTCAGAATCCCATGGGGGTCCTAACTACCAAGTTTCATTCATATCCCATTAATACTTCACAAGTTATCCCATTTCTAAGGTCCATTATCACTTTTTCCTGGAAAAGGCTATTAACACCGGAAGGAATCACCGGAGAGTTTTCACTCACAAAGGGTCTTTTTTCGGGGTCCGTATCTTATGTCCATTGCCGCAATAAAATTGATATGCTCTTGCTCATTATTTCGCGTAAATTGCCTATTTCCGGTCTAAGGGGGTGTTTTTCCAATTGCTTATCATCCCTCCAAATTTCAGCTCCCTGCGTTCATCGGTGGCCGAGAAACGACTCCCGGAAGTCGGGAGGGGGGGTCTATTTGCATAGGGCATAAAACCGGAAGTGGGGGTCTGAGGGGTCTGGGTTTCTGAATTTAAACTTTTCTCAACTAGGTCTATAACATACTATATTTCTGTTCCATTCCAACCGCTAATTACCAAGTTCTAAAAGGGCCATTTACACATCTGGGGACCGTTATCACTTGGCGCCGGGGGGTCCGGGGGTTATGGATTTTGCATGCCCGGTTCAAATCATCTCTAGTATCCGTCCTATGAGTTTCATAAACATAGCCACTGTAGTTCCCATTTAAGGGGGTGGGTCCGCCGATTTTACTTCACCTGAGTTTTTGGCCATAAGAGGGACTATATCTTTGAAGATTGAACTATTTCGAACTTTACCCTTTGTTTGCTGTACTACTTAACTTAATGACGAATCAATCTTACGCTCAGGTTACTATAGCATGTAATACAGTAGAATCACCAGTTTTACAGTGTGTCAACTTCTGGAAGTTTTTGAGTGAATTCGAACTGTTACCATTTGATGCGAAAAAATTTGTTTTTAATTGATCAAAATTTTTTATTGATAAGAATTGTTTTTTATTCTTCAAAATAAGAAAAAACTTTATACTTGTTAACCTTGGTTTCGATTCAAATTTTTTTTCATAGAAAGCGAATTAATAGTACATTCATATGCGATATTTTTTTAGTTTTTATATGAAGGCAAAGAAGTTGCGAAGTGCATTAAGTTTATTGCATCTTTTTTAATTTCTTATAATTTGTCTCCATTTCCTTAAGAAATCCCTTATTGTTTGATGGTTGATTGTTTTTTTTTTGAATTTGTTTGATTAGATGCAACTCGACATAAAGTTCCGATTGCAAGTTAAATTTTAAAACAAAGACTTGCAGACACTTCTTTCTTTTGAGAAACTACAATTTTCTAGATTTTTTGAAACTCAATTTAACTTGCAAAAAAACATGCATTTTTTTCCTATCGCTTTTGACCAGGTACTATACAGTGCTGATTAAAATTATCCGTACAAAACGAACAAAACTTGAATTTTCAAACGCGTTTTTCTCAAATTGGGTTGAGTTTAGACAAAAAGTGAAGAGAACAAAAGTTGCTTAGAATTTCACCAGAATCAATATGATGCCATTTTTTCTCCGAAATTCTCAACAAAAAATTTACCCCAAAAATGGGTCATTTTGGCTTTTTTCAATTAATCAAGAATTACGCTGAAATTACTTTGTTAATTGATAAGAAAATTATATCATAGGAAGGCTCTTACGCAGCTCAACAAAGTTTATGAAGAGTTAAATCTTGAAAATTTGCGCAAAAATGTTTAAAATGTTTAAACTATCAAGTGAAAACTTTTTCTCTTATACTGGTTTTTGAAGATTTAACTCTTCTTAAACTTTGTTGAGCTGCGTAAGAGGCTTCCTGTGATATAATTTTCTTATCAATTAACAAAGTAGTTTCAGCGTAATTCTTGATTAATTGAAAAAAGCCAAAATGACCCATTTTTGGGGTAAATTTTTTGTTGAGAATTTTGGAGAAAAAATGGCATCATATTAATTCTGGTGAAATTCTAAGCAACTTTTGTTCTCTTCATTTTTTGTCTAATCTTAACCCAATTTGAGAAAAACGCGTTTGAAAATTCAAGTTTTGTTCGTTTTGTCCGGATAATTTAAATCAGCACTGTATTTGTGCTAAAATAAATCAATCTCTTAATTTGAACTACAAACTGAAAGCAAAATTTGTAAGCAAAATCCGCAAATGTAAGCGGAGTCTGCATACTGATGGTGGATTCAGAAATTGATTCATTACTGAACTTGCATATGCAGTTGCGGAATTTAAAAGCAAGGATTTAACCATTGTCAGCGGAATCCACGAACAAATCTTAAAACATTGGTTAACTAAATCGATGGATGTCACACTTTTAAGATCATAGTTTTGGAAACACAAAACCGAATAAATTCAATATTGGCGCTAAAGGCACTAATAGAAAAATTTTAGGTCCGTCACCAAAAATGGGTATCTCAGATTAGTGCAAAGGGGGACCCTTGGGTCGGCAGGGGGTCGAATTCCTCAGAGAAGAAGGCGCCCGTCCATAACGAGGCCAAACTGTGCACTGAATAGGCGCACAATTTTGTGTCTGTATGTTCCTGGATTCCAGAAGCTAATCTTTAAACAAGTTCCAAATTGTATGTGGATTCCAAATACAAAATTTCCGTGGATTCCGCGTACAAATAAGTGTAACGTACATTGTGTCGGCACATTCTTTGTGTCGCAGATTCCGCAACAACCGAAAATAGCTAGTTGTTCTGGATTTCGCAACTGTAAGTGGATTCCTCAAAGTGTAAGTGGAATCCGCAAATGTAAGTGGAATCCTTAAGTTTTGTTTATTACTGTACTTGCATATGAAAAATTAAATGCTAGAGCTGGAATTCTTATCTTTAGCAGTGTGGAATTTCAAAGCAAGGGCTTAATTATTATCAGCGGAATCCACAAACATTAGTTAACTAAGTCGGTGCACGTCATCCTTTAGTATTTGGGATACATATCCCAGCAAACAACTTTTCGGATCACCGTTTTGGAAACACTACACCGATTGAATTCATTATTTGGAGCCATTGAGTTGAATGTGTTTAGAAATACAACGCACAGCATATCGCCGATTTATATCAGTATTCGAGTTGGGACTTCATCAATCCCAAATACTGAAGCTGGGTGTTTGACAGGAATTGGATTTCAAAAATGGATATCTCAGAATAGTGCAAGGGTCGGCAGGGGATCAAATTACTGAGAGAAGAAGGCGTCCGCGCATTACGAGGCCAAACTGTGCACTGGATAGGCGCACAGTTTTGTGTCTTTGTTTTCCTGGATTCCAGAGAAAAGTATTTGAACATGTTGCAAAATGTACGTGGATTCCACTTACAAGATTTACGTTGAATCCGCCTACATATACTGGTAATGTAAATTTTGTCGACTCATTTAAATTGTTGCGGATTCCGCAACAAAAAAAACATAGCTAGTTGTTTGGGATTCCGCAACTGCAAGAGGATCTCGCAAATTGTAAGTGGAATCCGCGAAATTTGTAAGCAAAATCCGCAAATGTAAGCGGATTCCGCATACTGATGGTGGATTCAGAAATTGATTCATTACTGAACTTGCATATGCAGTTGCGGAATTTAAAAGCAAGGATTTAACCATTGTCAGCGGAATCCACGAACAAATCTTAAAACATTGGTTAACTAAATCGATGGATGTCACACTTTTAAGATCATAATTTTGGAAACACAAAACCGAATAAATTCAATATTGGCGCTAAAGGCACTAATAGAAAAATTTTAAGTCCATCACCAAAAATGGATATCTCAGATTAGTGCAAAGGGGGACCCGTGGGTCGGCAGGGGGTCGAATTCCTGAGAGAATTAGGCGTCCGCCCATTACGAGGGCAAACTGTGCACTGGATAGGCGCACACTTTTTGTCTGTTTGTTCCTGAAAAATTTTAGGTTTGTTCACAGGGGTTAAATGGTCTGTTAAACTAATTTGAGTAAACTAGTAATAGATTAAAATTACCAGAACTTGGCCTACAGCAAAATTAAGTTTTAAGTTCAAAACACGAAAATAACTCCTCAAAATGTTACGGCTCCTCACTATGTTCTGGCTTCGCAATTTGAAAATTTTTCAGAATGACTAAACTAAAACGTTTTTATTTTAATTGAAATGCTTGAAATGCTTGATAAATAAGTTTACTTATGTTTGTTCAGCTGGCAGGAATTGAGATTGGTGACAGGAATTGAGATCGAAGTGTTTGCAGGAAGTGAGATCGAAGTTGGGTATGTTTGACAGGAATTGAGACGAGATCGAAGTTGCGTATGTCTGACAGGAATTGAGATCTAAGTTGGGTATGTTCGACAGCATTTGAGGTCGAAGTTGGGTGTGTGACAGGAATTGAGATCGAACGTTTGGCATTTCAAATGGTAGTTGATCAATGTAGTAGTTAAAAGATATAATTTTAAACGCTACTACACATACATCTATGTAAACGGAATCCGCAAACAAAATGCCGATTCAACTTACAATTTGCGGATTCCACTTTTAAATTTTTGATTCCTTTTACAATTTGCGGACTCCGCTTACAGTTGCGGATTACGCAACAGCTCAATTCAACTATACACATGTCTTTTTATTTGTTTGTGGATTCCATAAACTGTTCTGAATTCTGTTCTGTTCGGTACAGTGCTTTAGAGTTCTGTTCGGTACAGTGCTTTAGATATTTGTTTGTGGAATCCGAAACAGCAAAGAAGATCAAAGAAAAAAAGCAATGTTGCGGATTCCGCGGCAAATCTAATTTTGGCCTGTTGCGGAATCCGCTTACAATGCATAGAATGCACAGTTTGGCCTCGTAATGCCCCACCCTCCCTCCCCGCCCTTCTTAAATCTGCTGATAACCTCAAGTAAAAAATTGAAAAGACGATAAAATCATGAACTGTTTTTTTTTTCAAAATTTGTTCAAGTTCTAAAAGATTTGCACGGGTCCCAGGCCTCATCTACACCTGGCTCAATGGAAAGTTTTCATTGAATTTCATTTGCCGAATTGTCATGGCTGTTGCTACGAGCGCCAAAGGTAATAAGGAATTTTGAATTCCGAGGTGCTTTAACGATAAGTCTTGTACTACCAAAAAATGTCAGAATGATTCAATTCTTATGTCAATTTACTCTTTCTTGCATGAACAAGTTTCTGATTTTGAACTAAGTTGATTGGCCATATTGATTTCCTGTCATTAGACTTTCAGTTAAAATTAAGCTTTACTGAGTTGTTTTGATAAAACCTTGGTCGTCTAAGCGACTAATCAACAATTCTTTTTTTCTCACATAACGATTACTTCTATTTAATTACTTCTGATTAATTTTTCTGTTTCAGGTTATGATCATTCTGGAAAATGTGAAGATCATAGGAACAGTGACAGAGTACCACGACATTGAACAATACCCCAACACAAGTCAGTATCACTTGAAGCACAAAATCCAGATTAGTTTTGATCTTCAATTTTTGCAACTAGCAAACTTTTATTTTTAATGAAAAGTTTGAAAAAAATCCGCCGTAAATGGCTATTTGGGGTCTTTTTGTACGGTTTTGATCTCTTCAAAACAATTATGCACACATACTTACGCACACGCACACGCACACATACACACTCTCTCTCTCTCTCTCATACACACACACACACACACACACACACACATTTAAAGCATTACGGTTGATCGGTCAATAACGGTTGTCGCAAAACAGTATCAAGAGTGCAGGTTTCCTCTGAGATGCGTTCCCTCGTCATATATCCTCCCGTTGCCGAGAATGATGCTCTTTAAATAGAAATGTATTTTCAAATGCATCTTTTTAAAAACTTCACAATAAAAAGCGCTCGCTCGGGTCTCCATAAATTACAAGAACTAGAAGTCAATTTTTGACCAGATACAGAGTTTTGGCGAGAAATTGAGGAGGAAAGTGGATAAGAAAATCTAAAAAAGTACAATCAAGATATATAGAGGTCCCTTTAAAACCCAGAGGATCTTTCATCACAGTAGTTTTTTTTTTTTAAAATGCAGCATTTAAGTAAAACAGTAGACGCCGATCGCTTGTTTTCAAAACTTTTTCAAAAAATTGTTGAGCCAACTTGTTGTTAATTGACAACATGGAGGCAATAAATTTTTGAGTCACTGTAATTATATTGGGGACCCAATTAGTTTCATGGGACCCCTCTATGGCACATGGGATGTTTTAGCTAGAAAACTTATTAAATTAGCTTTATATAGCTAATTTTTGTTTTTCAACATATTTAGTGTGCCGTTGAAATTTCTCATGTGATCAAACCAGCGAGTTTAGGGGCGAAGGGGGAGGGCAGACGCTTCCTTCCTTCTTCCTCTCAGGGATTCGACACCTTGCCGACCCAAAGGGCCCCTTTTGTACTATTTTAAGGTCTCTTTTTTTTTGGCTGATGGACCCTAATTTTTTTCTAAAGGCGCCTTCGGCGCCAATATATACTAGATTTACAAGGCTCCCAAAAGTAACTCGAACATGTCTTCAGTTCGAGTAGGCTTTTTGAAATTTGGGTAAAAGTGCAGTTTGGGGGAAGTTCAAATTACTTATAAACAACTTTTTGCCTGTGTTAAGACGTTTAATTTCAGCAATTGTGTTGGCCGCTTTCAAAGAATTTGAGCTAGTTGCACTGCGCCATCAGGGATTTTCAAGAGACACGAGAGTAAGTAGTTCCAAGTTTTCACAAATATCAGCAGTGTGTTCTATAATTATCATAACAACAAGCTTCCCAGTAATAATCATCGATGGAAAAAATCTAAACCAAGTCTTAAGAACATTTTTATGGATGATTCCGCCTTATTACAGCATGTTGCTGATTTATTAAAGTCTATCGAAAAATAATGTAAATATCATTTATAGCGATTGCTGTTTTTTTTATTTTCATCGCTAATTTCCAAAGTAAACTCAACACGGGTTCCCATTTTACTACAAAATTCCTCAGATATTATTGATCGGCTAAGCCTCGTAAATAACAAACGGCGATAAAAACCCGAAAAACACAAAAGTATGTGCTTCTAAACATGCTCCCAAATATATGCAAAACGATAACTTTGGTTATCATCATTAAGAGAGCGACTTTTATACTTTTCAGGAGCCTAAACTTCTGCAGAACTGCTCGGTGTTCGCCATTCCTTATCTGAAGAGCCAAGACCAGCAAAATTGGATCATCATTGACAAGGTAGTCACAGATTTTAGTCTCTCGATGAAAGTACATTCAATAAAAAACGAGTTGAATCTAAGTGGGTTTCTCTCATGTACTTAATTATCTGTTTCAAGGTCAAACGAGTGGAATCTGTGTGGGCCTCTTTCATGTTCTTCGAGGGTCCTAAAGAGTGGCGGAATGGGTTTCTTCACAGGGTAGTCTGCATCAACCCGAGTAGCTTCATTTCCTATCTCACCTACATCACACCCAAACCATTCGACAACTTCAGCGCCGAGTGGCAGAAAATGTTAGTCGGATAACAATTAATGGAATTAACTCACATGCATTAATAGGGCAAAGGGCACCAATCGTCTATGATGCACTAGCACTCTTATGAGTGGAATCCAAAGCAGAGGAAAGAAAGCTCTCATGTGGTTTCCGCTGATGAACCTTGTTACCTTTAGCGTATTTTTTCTAAGGGTATCACTTGATTGCAATGGTCTAATTTTCAATATAAGGGCTGAATGTAATGGTAACATCTTTGCAAGTCGACTATCTACACTTCAAAAAAAAAATTCCAGTTATTTTGACTGCCACGAGAAAACCTCAAAAAGTGTCAAAATTGGTATCATATCAAAATTCTATATTGTTCGTGATTGGGATTTTCAAAAAAAGTTGAAAATTGGGCAAAATTTTTCGTTTTTTTTTCAGAATAAATTAGATACTAAATTAGACAGGAATTAAAGCAGGCCTCCAGACTTTTTTATAGTGGACTTTAAACAATATATTGGCAAATAATTATGACTTTGTTTTTTCTGTTTGCCTATTTTAGTAGCCGTTTCTGTCTAAAACAAAAAAACTTTCTTTTTCGTTTTTTAAAATGTTTTTTTTTTAAAGTTTTTCTTCAATCAGGTTGCAACATGCTGCTGTGCTACTTGCACAGCAGCCGGTTATTTTTGCTTTATATGAAATAAACTATAAATGTTAAATCATAAAATTTTTAGAAAAAAAAACAGTTTTTGTAGTTATTTTTTTTTCGAAAAACAGCTGTGACGAAGTGGACTACGACGAGGGCATTGGGAGTGCGAGGGGGTCATACACTCTGCTTGTGGACCAGAGTGGCATCATCCCCATCACAGTGGGTAGTGGGACCCTGACCTCAATCGAGATGACACGTAAAGAGACCCTCGTGAACGAACACCTGCAGGACGTCGAGATTGTCACTCTGGTAAAAAAAACAAGAGAAAACTATTCTGCTTCCTGAGAGTTTTCACTGAAAAATATGTCGACACCTGACCATTATAACAAAACATTGAATGAATCGATATTGAGCTTTTGTCCATTAGAGCACTAAATTGATCCGTTGAAAGAGTCTGACATGTTACAAATGTGTCATAACACTGCACCGTGGCACAAAAATTTCTTGCTTAAAAATTGTAAAAAAAGTGAAAAAAGAAAACATATTTTTCTTTTGCTATTTTCCCTTTCCCCTAGTCTCTATTTTTTCTGAAATTTCACATACAAATTGACATTTCACATACGCGGCAACTAAAACCAACACTTGCCTCGTAAAAACAAAATCTAAAAAGCTTTACGACTCGGCAAAAACTATATAATTTTGCTCACGTGTTTCAATTTTTTTCCATTTTAAGAAAAAAGAGATACAGCAGACCCAATGAGCCAAAGTCTAAATTTCATAACAACAACTGTACCAAAACTCGTTGAAAAAGTATTGTGCAAAAAAACGGAGTTTTCAAAATTATGCTTTTTTTTCGGACCAAAATCAAATTTTTTATACGCAAGCAATACGTCGCAAGACAGTTCCAACGAGTCAAGCACGAACTCTAGCTCCAGTGTGTAAGAAGAGAAATTATCGTTTAAAACTTTAGGGGGACCTTATACCGATGTGAATTTCAGTTATGTGCAAAAAAATTAAGCTTGATCGAGACTGGTGCAAAAAAGTTAATTACTCTCGCTACGCTTTTGTTTGTAGGTATCCTCTACAATGTTACGAGAAGAGCGTCTGTTCAGCACAATGAGTATATCTTACAGATGGCCGGATGGACATATCCTGAAGGTGAAAAACATCAGAGGTGGCAGCTACTACTCCCTTGCTTTCATTTTGTGTACTGTACTACTGGCAATGGAAAGGTAACAAAAAGACTTGAATTAAATTTTTCAAAAGAAGTGGGAGGTGGAGTGGTTGTGGGGGGGGGGGGGGGGGGGGGTCGGTCGGTTGGTGGTAGGTTTTTATCTTAGCTTTAAGCTGGTAAGTGTTAATCTAGCTTCAATTACCCATAGGTAATGAAAATTTGAGCGTATATTTTCAAGGTCCTACGCTTTCTTTTCACGAGCGAGGGGGCTGAACAAGAAAAGGAAGAAGACAGTGAAAGAAAGAAGTCAACTTCAAGAGGTCAACAGCATCAGCAGAGGTCATCACCATCGCCATGCAGACTCTCCAGACATAGCTGATACTGGATTCCCATCTTACAAGTTCACATACGGGGTCAATTGAAGTCAGATCAGCTGAAGTCTAATCATTTGCAGTCATATCTTTTCCAGCAAATTTGTAAACTTGTTGGACACCCACACTGTTTTGTATCAAAACAGCAACTTGACAGCATATATTTTTGAATTTTTATCTGCGTTTTTTTGCTCTGAAGTTAGACAGTATTTATTTTATTATCAGTTGTTAGAATGCTTTAAATCAGAGTATATCCATATCAGAGTGCAACCTATTAGTTTATAGAAATGTATTTTTATAGTTTTTAAGACGATTTATCCACAAGGGAAAGAACCAACATACGAACCGTTCAGCACTTCACGGATAACCGCTGTTGTGCCCCTAGCTAAAATCTAAATGCAATTTTTTGGCTATTTTTCTGGGCTTGGTAGTGTTGCTTCACCCTCAAGCAACGAGCACGGATCATGGTGGGTCTCGAACATCATCCTACCTTTCAATTGAATAAGACATTGAACCTTAGTTCCCTGTTTTGGCGCTCAATGATTTCTTTTGGTTTATTGACAGTTTCTTAATATATTAAAATCAGGTTAAATTCTCAAGTTAATGTGACAAATCTCGTAGAGTTTAAACTAGTTTGAACTTGGTTGATTCCGATCATTGTCACCAAGTGGAAATGAACTATCGTCGCAGCTAAAATAAGAAACAAACACTTTCAAAAAAAAATAATAGTTTTTCATATCAGTTATGTAAATAAGAAAACGCCGAACGTCGCAAAGACGTTCGTTATAAGTTGCCTATAATTTATCTCACTTTTCAGTTTCTTTGCCACTTTCTTTTGGATAATCACCGCAGTCGAAGCAATATGTGCAATTTTTAGAACTACCTGGTATTTAATTATAGTTTTTCAGATTTTAATACTAGTTAAGATTTCCTTATTTGCATGCACTATGCTCTTAGTAATACTAAACTTCAATCTATATTTGTTTCCTCATCATTTTTGATTTTACATTGACGAATTCAAAGTATGATGTATTGATTTTCCAGAATATTAAGTCGACAAAGGTTACCTGCATCCAGTTTCAGGAGTTAATAGTCGATTTTTATATGACTTTAGTACCAGTCCTACTAAAATTGAGAAAAATTGATTTTAATCAATTAAAAATCTAATAAAATCTCTCTTTTTGAAATCAAATATAATCAGCTATAATACATTAAAAATGATTAGAATTGATTATTTTTATCCGAATTTCTAATTCATTTGTTTTGCAGAAAAAATCCATTATAATCTATTATAATTGTTTATAATCCTTTTTGATTCCCGTTTTGTAATTTTTTAACCGTTTTCAAATCGTATCAATTGATAACGTTTTTATTTTTTCATTTCTTCTTGATTACAGTTGTTTCTTGATGCACATTTTAAGTATCCTTAACCACCAAAACATCAGCACACTTCTTTAGTTTCAAGGTTTATTTGGAAGAGTTGTATTTCACCTATCGCGGGAACCTTTCAACTAATATGAAGGAATCTCTATGAAACTTTTGTTTCAAGATAAAACTTTGTGTTCAGAAGAACCTAAGTGTGACAAGACATCTCATTGTTAGAGATTTTTGGCAAAGAAAAAGATTATTATCTATTATAACAGATTATAAGAGGTCTTAAGATATTATAAGAGATTTTCGGAAAAATTATAATTAATTGTAATTGATTATAAATTGTTATTATGTCACGAAAAATGTTATTATTATAATGGATTATAAATCTTTTAAACATCTAAGTTTGGCACTTATAATTAATTATAATTTGGTTAAAAATATTAATTATAATTGTAATATTGTCGATTATTTTCTCTTTTGACTGAGTGCGGGTATAACTTGAATTTAGTCCAGGCAAGCATAAGCCATAAAATTTAACAATTTAGGGCTGGCAATGCTTTAAAATCAATGTTCTAAAACTCTCCGAAGCAAATGAGTCATCCTATAAAACCTTAAGGTATTCCATTTATTTTTCGACTTTTGCAACCAAAATATGGAATGTTTTGACTGTAACGACCGTCACAAAATGAATTTGACTTGGCTCAACCCGACTTTTTCTCTAGAAGCTTGCACACCAAAACTCTCAACGACTTGGTTCAAATTTCTTTTTTTCTCAAGTTGCTCGACTGTCTTGTTCTTCCAACTTTCGTGGAAAATGACGAATTATTTGTGCTCGGAGTTGTTTATTTTCGACATTTTCGGCAATGAGACAAACTTCGACATTTTAACTAGCCATTTTTGACGGCATTTTTAAAAATAGCCAAATGGTATTGTTATCCTTCAGCTCAAAAATAAGAAGACATATCACCTGTGATCAATTTTCGTAAAGTTGTGGAGGCTTAAATATTGTCAGTTTAGCGAATTTGAGACAATTAATGCGCAAAATCTTTTGTGCCATTAACACGTAAGCGGAGAATGAATTCGGCTTGTAAATCATTCCAAATTGAATTTAGGCATAAAATTTGATGTATTTGACACTTTGCTATATGCTGAATATATCTCTGAAAGTTTTACATTGCGTATGAGCAGGATTTTTACAAAACAAAAAAATCTGAAAAAAAATCATTCTTTTTGAAAATTAATCTATTTTTTTCTAAAAAAAAGTGAACTCTTCATCAAAGATTTAAATCGGACAGTCGGATCATTCAGAGCTTCGCAGAACAAATCGTTATTTTGAAGATTTCAACATTTCTGAGTCAACATCTGTAATCTTTTTTGGATCCGACCTAAAGTGGAAAGACATCAACTTATCAACCTCTCGGCCAAGTAAAAAACAAAAAAATCTCCACCCTTCTCAATGCAAACAGTAAAGAGCAATCTAATGACAATTTAAACTTGCTGCCTTCTGGATGGTCAAAAAATGGACTAGTTTAGTCTACTTAACATTCTTCCTTTTTTAACAGCAAAGTTGTTTGCACTCAAAAAGCTTGTAAGCATCACTAAAATTCCATTTTTTTGCAGTGAAAAGCAATTGTTTTTAAAAAAATTTTTCAAATTTGAACAGAATTGTTTTTTTTTTAAATTTAAGTTTCAACCAATTTATTGAAATAAAAACTGAAGTGTTTTCTAAACTTGCGGTCGAAACTTGCTCTCATTTGATTGTCGCTGCTAGCATTATTCTGTCAGAGATTTTTAAGCAGATACTTTTTATCAAATTTTAATTTAACTGACAAAAAAAGTGGGCAGATCTGAATCTACTTTTCAGTGAAGCTCGATTCAAATTGCCACTGTTTTCAAGACATGGTTTGACACATGGTTTGTATTGGACCTCCTGTTGGGCGGAATAAATATTTGAAAAGAATGGGCGATTATTTTGAAAAAATGGGCGATTATTTCAAAAACGTAGGTGGGGGAACATTTAGGTAAAATTTGAAAAGGTTCATATTTCAAATCAGCTATTTGGAATCAGTTCAACTATGCGTAAAATGGAAATCCAAAAACCATCTTTCCGGTCGAAGGATGGCATAAAGCTTTTTGATTAGGAATGGGTTATGCTCACCCCATTGTATCAAAATCATTCTGCAAATAGAGAAGATGCAAACTTTAACCAAAAATTCAAAATCCAGAGACAAGCCATTTTAAGGTTCTAAATAAAAACAATTGAACAAGGGATAACAGAAACTCTGAAAGTCTATTAAAACAAAACTCTAATTTCGCAGCTGGAATTTTGTTATTTAACATTGGTCTGTCAAACTCTTTTATACCAAAGAAATTTTCACGCCTCAAAGGCTTTAATGTTTTGCCGTTTTTGGTTTCATAATTAGTTTAAAGAGAAATTTAATTTGCTTTGAGTTTTATACGTGTTGTCTCTTTTACCACTGGAAAAATAAATGTGTTCAAAAAGTGCTTAACTGCCGACTTAAAAAAAATGTTTAACTCCCGACGATTACGTTATTTAAAATAGCCAACAGACAGTAGGAAACGAACCTATGAATACAAGAAAGCAACAAAGTACTGAGATTGAACTTCGAATAAAAATAGGTTTATTTGAATCTCGTATAAAACTTTAAGGTTAAAAACAAAATTAATCTAATTTGAATTTAAACGCTGTCTTCAAAACGAAAGCATTGCTAGTGAAGGTCAACCTGACGAATTTCAAGTCACATATCAAGTAGCAAAATCTATCAAGGCTTTCAAGATTTCTCCAAAGCATCAAGATACATTTAGCTTGCAACGCACCAAAACTCAAAAACTCACTTGACATACTCAATCAGAATGATAGATGGAGTTCGAATAGGATGGATCTAAACCATAGCACAAAAATAATTTTCTAAAAATAAAAAAATAAGACTGCTCATATCAGGGCAAAACCTTGAGTGTTCCAATTGCCCATTAATTGGTCTCGAATAGGAATAGTTGTTAGTGCAAGAAATATTGACAAACTAAACTTTTCAAAGTGCTAAAATTGAGTCGTGAATAGAATTAATAAGACCAATTAGCTTGCCTCATTGCATTTTGGACTGATTATGAGTGCGGATTGTTTGTTATGTGTCACGCATAAATCGTTCTTGTATTGAATGAAACACACTCGCTCGGCAAGCACAAGATTTCCGGCTCAATGCCCAGACGCAGTTAAAATTTCTTAAAAAAACCACCCTAGGCCTGTATATTCCTCAGTTTCTTCGAAAGCCGGAACAAATAAAAATTATCCAAACCGTGCTGTGCGTTTGCGGTATCCACTGTGCGTTGGCAAAATTGGACTGATTCAAATAAGCAAAAGAAAATAGACTTTATTTAAATTATTTATAGCAGAAAATCTTAATCAACAAAATGTACAGGTCCTGGCCAACTTCTAGATTTTAAATTTTACTGTCGAAAGATGGAAATCATATTGGAGCAAAAAAACTATTTATTTTTTTTAATATTTGAAATAAACAGTTTGCGAAAAGTCTAAAGGATTCGTTATGCTTTTAAGTTAACAATTTTTGTTCCAACTTTTTGATTAGCAGTATAATGCTTTGAATTTTGTTTAGCTTTGAATTTTGTTTGAATTTTGTTTAGCCTAATTTAACTTAAGGGCGATGGTTCCCATATATTTGAAACTTTGTTTCTGGTTTACTTTTATTAACCTGTTTTTTTTTAAATTTCGTTTAAAAAAAATTAAGAAATATTTCAACAGAATCCACATTTTACGTAGACATTCCGGGGAAGATTATGGATGAGAAATGGTGAATAAAAATGAAGCATTTTTCGTCAGAAATGAAAAACTCACTAGTTGCTGTGTGCAACAAGTTAACTTACCCAAAGCAGTGTGGGTGGCCTTAAAATTACCCGTCCCTATAAAGATGGGCGTTCCTTTTGTGGTGTAATTTTGAGAAAAAGATCATTCTAAGTTCCTCAGAAAACAATATGAAACATAATTTCAGGTATAATTCTAAGAATTCTAACAAATTTCTTCGTCCTATTTTTAAAATCTGAAATATAATTTTTGTTTTGTAGATTTTGTATAGTTAAATTCAATCAACAATTAACAATCTGAATAATTTGAAAAGACATATTTAAAGCCATTCTTGGTTAAAAAAAACTAACAGATGTTATAACCACCATTTTATGTATGCTTCCTACAAAATTTAAAGATAAAAGTATCCAGCTAAACCTAAAATATTATTCAAACATTCGAAGTTATTAAAAAGTTAAGCAATCGTGCTTGAAATGATAGTAAGCAACTTAATTTTAAAAATTATTGTTCAAGCTTGATCAAACTATAAATAGCAACAAGTAATTAGAAAAACAGCCATCTCATGTTGATTCATCAGAACAAGGGTGTTAAGGATTTTAACTAACTCGTTATTTCAGCTTTTTATGGTCTGTCTCTCTCAAGCTGAAAAACAAATAAATTTTATTTGATTAAAAAAGCGTTATCATATTACTAACTTTTGGAGCAAAAAAAAATTCATTATAAATATAAGCTAATAAATTCAACTTTTAGTCAAACTTGTTATCGAGAGGAACATGATCCCCATTTTTGAAATATAATGACATATTACCCATTATAATGATTTTTGTATGTTTATAATCACTTTAAAATTGTGTTAGTTACTTTGTTGCCTCACTCCTCATTTTCACTTTTGCTTTACATTTGTTCACGTTTTTACAAAATGTTTAGGTTTTTTGCTTAAATTACACCCTGGTTTCCCTCGAAAGCTTTTCGTGAAATCAAATTTTTCTTCACGGCACAATAAATTTGCCTAGACAAAATCGCTTTCAAATCAAAAACTAGTTTCAAAAACCGGTCACATGCTCTGTGATTATGTCTCAATTGGCATAATTCCCAAATGGCTTAAAAATGAAAAAATCCCAAATGGCATAATTTCATGCAACAGTTGCATTGAAAAAATCGAGAACAAATTTTTTGTGAACAATGTGAAGAAATTTAGTCAAGTTGTCAATTCAAATAATGATTGACATTTTACCTTGAATTGTTAGAATTGGAAGTTGACACAAAACGTTTGAATCACAATGATAGCTTGAAATTTATGCCATCTGGGAAAAAATTCATTTTTATGCCATTTGGGTATTATGCCATTTGGGAAGTTACCGGTTCTGTGAGTCAATTTATTTAGATGGCAGACAAGGCCTCGATTTTATAACACTTGATTATGCAAATATAACAAAATTCATAGGAGTCTTTCTAAGGAGTTTGACTTCATAGCTGAATAAAAGGTCACCCGGATACCGACAATTGGGATCGAACAAAATTTGAGGTGAGAATTTTATTAGGTGTGAATTCGAAGCTTGAAAAAAGCTATTTGGTTCGAAAAACTAGACTTTCATTTTAGTTGAGGATTTATTTAGCAGAGCTTCATTTCATTAGAGCAGTCTCTTTTTTGGAATCAAAATATTGTCGTGCCACAGAATTTTTGTCATGAGAATGTCGTTTTTGTTTGGTGAGCGCTTCCCCCAGAACTGGTAAAGCTAAAGGCGCATAAAAAATTCAATTAGAGATTATGGTCAGTCAAAAATAGCTGGCATAAATTAGGACCAAAAGGCGGGCGTGGTCGGAACATTTAATCAACCATTGTTAAAATGGAATTGCACAACTCAATTGGAACATTAGTTTTTCAACGGTTTTAGTTCTTCTGAATTTAAATAGCAAAGAGTAGTAAGGAAAATTGCAATCTAAGGTAATCTAAGAAAAACGAGAAAAAACTTTTTTTATCATTCTGAATTGCTAGTGAAAAATACGCTACATTGCATGTCAAAACAGCCCTTTTGGCAAACGTTTTAATTCTAATAAGGCAAAGGCTGAGCAAATTTAATATTTCATAATTCTAACCACGCACCCTGACTTAATTTAATCATCTACACAATGTTAATTAGTGTATCGCGTATAAAAAATGAATAATACTTGTATCGGTTATGAGAAAAAAGGTTGTTTGCAGTAAGATGATGCTTGTTTTGATAAAAGGTTTTGCTAGTATTGTCCAAAAATTTCAGTATCTTTTATCAGGAGAGTCTTTATTGGATAAAAGATGCACCTGTTTCAATTCTAGCCATCTATTGAAAATGAACTTATGGGAAGACAAGGATAATTTTAGTCTAGGTTTTTATTCTAGGAGTGATTTGATAGCACACCGGCCCGCATTTTTATTGAAGAAAAGAGCAAAAAACCAACAATTTAACTGTTTGTGTGATTGTTATCAAAATTTCACCACAAATGAAACATGATGTTTAGAAGATATATCATCATGCCATACCTATCATAATGGAATAACTTTGACCATTTTAAAAAAAAACTATTGAGTTTGTTGCAGCATTAAAAGACGATGTTGCTCAGATATTCTGATTGATCATAATGCTAATAGGATTTATAAAAAACCAATAGCTTGGTTTTTGCGAAACCCGGTTAAAAGCACAAAACAACTGTAATTTTATTCGACAGAAGCATATTAAATGCTGTAGCAAAGAGAATAATTTTCAACAGACATTAGAAAACTGAACAATAAAATAGTTCTATTTCTTCATGAACAAAGCTTTACTGGAGGAGTTAATCGTAAGGTATATAAAACACATTATTATACAAAAATGGGTAACATAAACCGAGAGAAAAAAGCCGCAAAGTTTATTGAAATTTGGCAATGACAAGCACGTGATCAAATGAATATATTGTGCTATACAATTTTTTGTATATTTTGCTGACATAAGTTTCAATTTGTTTTTGAAATAAAATTCATTTTTAGTGTTCAGATTGAGAAAAGCATAGGTATATATATCAATCGATAGAATTTGGTCAGTTAAGCTAAAAAATAGTTGAAGACGCATCATTTAGCGCTTCCTTGGCAATCAAAGTTAACTAAAAGAAGTTTCAAAAATGATTGTGATAAAATAAATTTAATTTTATTGAACATTTTTTTCATGTTTTTGTTTGTTTTTCTTTTTTTTTGATGATAACTATTGTCAACTTTACCTAAATTGCTATTTTTATGCCAAATTGTAGAGTTCTTTCATTGCACCCACAAAAAATGACACTAAATTGTAGAAATCGGAAATAAAAGTTTTGAATGTTTAATGAATGTGGTCGTAACATTCTATGCTGCATGCACAGCGACCGGCTATCCTTGTTGATTTTGGCGTCGAATAAAAAAACTGATGAAAAAAATGAATTACACATTACATGAGCGACATAAAACCTCTTCACTTTCAACAATAACAGCATTCTGTAATATTTTAAGAAGAATAGTAAATAAACTGTTCAAACAAAAATTCATTCAGTTTTCGGAGATTAGTAAAAAGAATTGAATTTCTTTCGTTCTTTCATATATTCGTCAATTCTGGGATCCAAATCATCGTATCACCACCCTAAACAAAAGCAAAAACGCTGTATACCTAATACCACTAATGAAGAATTAGCTTGATTAATTCACATGAATGGCATCTGCAGTTTAGTATAACGCAATTTAAGGAATATATGGTAGTTCTGACCAAGCACTTTTGCTGCTGACATGTGACCCGAACAATTTTTCACCCTACAATTTTATTGAGAACCTTCGTTTCAACAAAAAAAAAGTTCAAGCGGATGAGCATTAAAATTAACTTTTCTAAAAACGATTGGTCTGTATACAATTGTGCTCGCCCTATTTTGTACGACCTATAAATCAGCTTGAATCGTTTAAAAAAATTAATGAATCTTGTCAACATGATGTCATAAATTCATTTGTTAAAGCGAATTGGATTTTTACCATTACGTTGTTTTTCTTCAAGAACCCAACTATCCATGCCGAGCCGGTAATATTTTACATCGCGCACTAAATGAGCAGGAAAGATGTTCCTTAAGCGATGAAATATGTTGATATTTTGGCGCAATTATTACAATGTTCATTTTAAACGCATGAAGCGCATCTACATTTGTCCTTATCTATCCCGTTTTAATTTTTAATGACTTCATTAGAACTAATTTTCAGCACTGCATATTCCGACTCCCGTTTTGTTTGCGATTGTGGAAATCATTCTGAAGTGAACTAAACGGGAGCTACTTACTACCGTAACCTGGTGCTCCGCCTCTGGGCTGCGGCTGGTGGTAGTTGTAGTACCCTCCCCCTCCTCTAGGACCACCGGCGTAACCTGAAGTGAATCACTATTTAATCGACATCTATTAGGTTTCAGTTTCTCATCTAAAATACCAACAGTTAGTTCTGATTGTGGTTTACGTTTTAATTTATGACGATATTTCACTTAATACACAGAGGCGGAAAGAGCGTGGAGATAAGCGAACCAGATTCGGAGATTATAAAAACGTTCGTTTACTAAAACTTTCGTTTACTTAAACTAAAATTCAGGCAGAAATTCAAGCTAAAAAACGCATTGGTAGGTTCAGATGCAATACTTTCTTACGTAACAAAATAAAAACTTTCTGTACTTCTTTCTAAAAAGATTGATAAAAGGCAACCAAAATGGACATTTGCTTTTTGAAATGATTTCGCAAATCTAATGGATGCAATTTGAAGTTATGCTGAAAATATTAAGTTTGCAAACCATTAATACTCCTTATGGTCAGTAAAACTATCCTGATTTCAGTTTGGCCCCAAGTTTGACCGCATATTTCTTCCTGAAGCCAATAACCCTTCGCGTGAAATCAGTCAGAAATTCACCAAAGCTTTCATGTGATGACATAATTGACCATTTACTATTCTTCGATTTAAAATCGTCAAAAGATTTTTTACATCGATTGACCGAATTGAAATCACAGAAAAAAATAACCAAACCATTTGCAACTAGACATGAAAATAAGGGCCGACTCTTTGACCTCAAACAAACTGTTAAATTGAAAATCAAAATTTGACAAAACTGGCTCGCTTATTTCCCTATTCAAACCACTCCTACACTCCTATATGAACATATTTATGCATGAAAAACAATATAAGTTGCAAACTTTTAAAAATCGCAACACTTGATTATTTTATTAACTCTCCTAATTTGAAATAATATTTGATAAATAATCCATTGGTTTCAACGAATTAATAATATTTCGATCAAATTGAAGGGCGTGTTATATTAATTGATCTTGATTAATCCCTTTCACGATACTAAATGTCAAAGTTTTTATTTTCGGTGCTAATTGGGTTCAGGTTCAGCTGCTAATCATGGTATTTCACAGGTGCTATGTCAGTCATTTGTCATAATTTCCCGAATAGCAAAGTTCTACTCCTCTCGTGATGGGTGGTAGTTCTCTTTTATACTTACGCCCTCTTTTCGACCGGTCGGGGCTCCAGCAGTCTTCCTTCCCCTTCCCCGGGGTCAAAGGTCAAGTGGACGTGTAGAGTGAAGATTTCTGATTTTGACGGGTCACGATGACTTTTAGTACCCTTGGTTTATTAGCCTCCAATTATACATTTTTTGCAATTGAGTTCTAACAGTTTTGTTCGAAGAGATTTAATGATAAATTGAAATGATATCTTTTAAAAGAATCTATTAGATGGCCATAAGCTTTGCGTTGGCAAATTTTGCTGCTTTTATAAGCACTCAAATGCCTGTAAAAATGAACGAGGCAAAATTTACTTCAAATCGTGTGCTATATTTGTTTTTTTTGTTACTTTTGGTTTGTTCTTGAAAGCAAGTGAAACTAGGATTTATTACTACTGCTCCAATCCTGAGCCCCGAACAATCGATTCTCTCCTAAAAGAGATACACAGTCAAATTGGTTCTTAACGAATTCCAATCACTTCAAATTGAACATATGTTTCTTTCAAAACCGTTTCATCTGAACATCACTGAACGGAAAAGGTAAAATTGAAACTACTATGAATAAGATATTGAAAACGAAAATGTATTCTTCGCTACCGAAAACCCACCTGAATATTTTTGTTAGGTGGGTTCAAATGGCTGGCTAACTTTTACACAGCAGTGAAAGGAGCTTCATCGTTTGAGCGCTTCGCATGAATTAGAGCCCCAGTTTAAAATTAAAAAAGATTATTCACCACTATTTTTGCTTTTATTCTAGACAGTTATTTTCACTCGAGTTCAATTGATGCTACCTGCGCAATTTTCATACAAGCTCATATGAGCTAAAGTTTACTTCGAACTAAAATATACTTGATATTTGCCGAAAAAACCGTGACCTACCCTATAGATAAAAACCCATTCATCAATGAAAGTTGGAAAAAAGTTTTAAACAATGACTTCCTTCGTGAAGAAAACATCATTTCCACAAAAAGTAATCATCGACAAACTACTCTTCAATTTGCTCAAAAAAGAGGCCAGTTGGTGAAATAAACAAGTGACTCTCAGTTTAGGAACAATTCACAAAAATTGTTGAAATGTAATGGCAATTAAAGAATTGCTTGGCAGCTTATTATTTTTTGTAATTATTTAAGTAATTTTTGTATAAATCAGCAAAACTTCCATTTTTAATTAACTTGCCACAATATAAACTATGGGCAGAACCTTTTTTGCTTTGCAGTAACGTACAAAGTAACACGTAAAAAAAGAGTTCGATAAAAAAACCTTGAGACAATTATGTCGTAGATACAACCGCTAAATTTTGTAAGCAAAACAAGACACTCAGTGTCGAAATCGGAACAATTTTCGAGATGCAATATAAGCGGTTGCTATCTGGTATGAAACAGGTGGAAATGTAAAAAACACAAAATTTAAAAATTTCACGCTAGCACGTGATTTTTAACTCTTAGTTAGTTTTGCTTGATTTTCCTAGGAAAATGTTGCACTATTGTTTCAAAAATTGCAATAGTGTTTAAAATATTTCACTAGTATATCAAATATGGCACGCAAACCTTTTGCGAACATGTGTCTTATGCGCCAATTCATCATCAAACGGAATGTATATTTGAGCCAATCTGTGAGTTCTACACAGCGAAAAATGCCGTTTTAACATAACACAACATTCCTGGAGTTGAAGTGGAGCATTCCAGAAACACAAAACATATCAACATCAAATCATTCAAAGCTAATTTACAAATTCATTCGATTATCTTCAATTTATAAACGGGTTTCAAGCGAAGAGGTTGCAAAAGGAAGAATGAAACTGTCGCCTAACCACAAGAAACACTATTACCTAAATCGGTCATGGCGAAAACTCGTTGCAGGCAAAACTTCGTCGACACAAGACTGAGCTAGCTTTATTTCGTCGCAAAGCAAATGAAGCATAACTTAAAACTACAACATTCAATGTCGCTGAGGCATTGTCGTCTGCTTGCTGCAAATAGCTGATTCAGCTTAATTAATTTGTAAAAAGCTGTATGCTTAGGTGTTATCTCTCGAATGACTTAGAAATTAATTAAATTGCCCGTTTTCGCGAACATTCTCTGACAATTCCGGTAGCATTATTTGACCGGCTCCGTAATTGACACAAAGGCGAAGCTGCACTTCGTTAACAAGCTAAAAAATGTCAAAAAGTAGCTCTGAAAATCTATGCAAGCAAAATAAGGAAAGAAGAGGTAAAATTAAGCCTTGAAAGTTTTTTTTTGCTCATAACGGAATCGAAGTACCAATCTGCATATTAAGTATCACCTCATGAAATGAGCCACGGTCGCTTGGATTCACGTGATCACTAGCCACGTATGCAGCAAAAGCACCCCAAAATGAGCACAATTTGCGTTGGAAAAATCGGATTCAAAATATGACCCTACGCTCGCTAGCTCGTTTGGTTAAACTAGCTCGTTTGGGTGACGATTGCAATTCAATAAATGCAAATTACAAAACATTAGTCCTAACAAGGTTTTAGAAATCTGGTTTCGACGGTTCGAGCCGACTCAGCAGTTAAACCTTAAAACTGGCTAACATGCAGTATGTATAATCAACAAACAACCGAAAAAATCCCAAATAATTCCTATTTTTCAAATTATTTGATTAAGGCAAAGCTGCACTTAGCAAAAAGCAAAAAAATTGAAAATACCCACACAAGATTCGAACCCTTTGCCTCCATAGTTAAGTTCTGATGTCTTCACAGCTGCGCCATAGCACCTACCAGTCGACATCACATCAGTCACTAATAATGCGGATAAAACACATGCAATTAAATTACCATAAAAAATGTGGTTAAGCAGTACACAGATACTGAACCTGAGAAAAACAAAATAGTCAAAAACAGCAAATCTAGATATCAGTACATTGAACTACAAAAAGGTTTTCCACTAAAACACGGCTGCATTTATGTTTTTTGAGTCTTTTCAGTTTCTTAAGTGTTTTATTGAAGATCTTTACTTGCTAATAAACTTCATTTTCAACAATTTGCAGGACACTGACGCAAATTTGTCATCAAAACATGATTCAGATGACAAGCATTCCCGGATAGCCGAAAAATACCTCCACTTAACTAAATTCATTAGAAAATTCGACAATAAACTGACTCATTTTGATGGATAAAAAGTTCCTCAAATTAAGCAGCTTGTTAGCAAACAAAATACCGAACATCTTTAGGAGATTTGATTAGCTAATACGTTTACTCTCGTCAAATTTCCTAAAAACAAAAGTCCTACTACTTTTTAACGCACAATTTTTTTCTAAGTTAATGTGTTTTATATAATAATCAATTTTCGTGGTCAATTCATCAATTAAGATGGCCAATTCATCGTTTCATCTTCCGTCCATTTGAATATAATTACTTGTCAGTGATTTAGGACGAATGAAAACAGTATTCAAAACAGTATTACACATATCATCCATGATTGGACTTAACTCATCTTTAAATCATCAACCACTAAAAATTGTCCCTTTAAAAATGAAAAAAAAAAATCATTAATTGTCAAAAACATTGTCCGATTATAATTGCACGGCACTTATGCAACCGATCTCATACACCCCTCCCCTCTCCTCAATTCAACTCACCCAAGCCCCAACCCCCTACAAAGTTAACCACTTCTTCAAACAGGGGTGTGGAGCGGGCGGGGTCAGGGGGATTACTACTTTTTCAAACACAATAACTAAACAACACCTTAAGACTGGGGGTTGTCAATGAAAAAAAATTGTCTTTATTAATATTTGTCGGTTATATATTAAGATGGTAATATGTTACATGGTTTATTGTATTAATCAACGGCTATCCGGGGACCAAAAAATGCCTATCCGGGAACGAATTAATTTTTCGGCTAGCCGGAAAATTTTTTTTCGGCTATTCGGCTCCGTTTTGCGTGACTACTGTTTTGCTTTGCCGCGAAACTGAGAAATTTTCACCATTTGCTGAGATGATTGCTTGTTCAGAAAATATTATGACGCCGCGCTTGGGGAACTTTAAATGTTTAACAAGCAGCATCAATTAAGATGGCCAATTCATCTTTTCATCTTCCGTCGATTTGAATATAATTACTTGTCAGTGATTTAGGACGAATTACAACAGTATTCAAAAAAAATTCGGCACTGCTGAACAACATTCTGATTTTCGGCAATGTTGTAGTTCGGCACTGTTGTACTGTCCCGTCTAAGCTTGATACTAGATTAGACCAATCTGTAGTTGTTTTGGATTTAAATTCAAACTATTGAATACTTACTCACAAACTCACAAGTTAAATGCAGTTCAGCTCTGGTTTGCTTCTTGTTGTTGTCTTGAGCAATTATCAATCGGTACTTGATATCCTCTAGCCGTCACTTTTGTTCATCTTACTTTTTTCGCACTTTTTTGCCGTAAATTGTTTTTTTTTTAAGTTTTCTAACAGCTAATAAGCTGATTTTCTGTAATAAAATTCCACACGATTGAAGAATTTTTGAATTTTCTCATTCGAATAACAAGAAATTGGACAATTTCACTAACAACCGTGATACGACATATTTCTACATATAACGTTGTTTTTACGCAAGAAAGTTAAAATTATGTCAGCACTGTGACATTAAAGGCCTCATATAAATCCAGCTGAGATGAACGCCTTTAAACAATAAGCAACATGGGCCGCTCAACTCAAATCATTATGATTGGACTTGAATCATCCAATCATCAACCCCTTAAAACACAGTAACATGAAAAAAAGAAACCCCATTAATAATTTCTTAAATAAACAAAAACTTATGAGCTTTAGTTTAGTTCTACTCTGAAAATGAGTTCAAATTTCTGCAAACTTTAAGGCACTAAAAGCTTTGCAAAATTTATTGAGTGACATAAATATTCATTACGAAAAAATTTCAGTGAAGTATTGCAGATCTCGGTCTATTTTAATTTTTTGTCATTTCTCACTAATGCTATAGGAGTTATTAAAATTCTGTCAAATCATTTCCGACAATACTAACATAACATAAAATTCAATTTGAGATGAACGCCTCAATTTGAATTATAAGCAACACATGACGATCAATTCAATTAACTAAAATATAAAGTAGTTCTTTTCGAAAAAAAGTTTTCTGTAAAAAATACATATATCATCCATGATTTGACTTAACTCATCTTTAAATCATCAACCACTAAAAATTATCCCTTCAAAAATGAAAAAAAAAATCATTAATTTTTTTACCAACAAATAAAAAGTTATGCGCTTTAATTGAGTTCTACTCAAAAACGAGTTTAAATTTCTGCAATTTCAAGGCAGTAAAAACTTTGCATCATTTCTTCAGTGACATAAATATTTTTTAAGAAATATTTTTTCTCAGTAAGTTATAGCAAGTCTCAGTCTAGTTTTATCTTTTGTTATCATTTTCACCCAAAATTACACCAAATAAAAATACTTTTCCATTAGGCCTAAGAACATAGCAAATCGACTGCGAGAAGTGCTAATGAACTCATGAAGTAGGAAAAAAAAGCAACTTTGAAAACTTTGCACAATTGTTATTAAAGAGCAAGGCGCATCTGCTTTATTTTCAGCAAATGGATCTGAAATCAACTTATAAAGAAATCAAAACGCAAAAAATATCAGCGGAGTTAAAATTCAGCTATTTCTTGAAATATAGCCCACAGGCAGCTGGAATTCGTCATTGAACGCAAGTAAACAGGAAAAAAATATATTAACATGTATTTGGAAAAAAACTCAATCTCGCATCTCCGAAAAAATTAGAAGGCCTTTAAGCTCTTTGAATTTTTACAACAATTAATAATTGACACTTTTTTGATAAAATTAACCCAATTCGAGAAACCTAGATCAATGTCCACCTTTTTATTCCGCTTATGAAGTCTGAAAATAAAAACCAACTTTCGAAACTAGAAGTCGATCACGTTTTTCGTGAACTTTACACTTTTGCTGTTCGATAGTGGAGTTTGCCTTCCTTTTAACTAAGGAAATGAACTGAACTTAAAAAGAAATCAAAAGTCAAACCGCGGAAAACTAAATTTGAGCATGAACAAATTTTAAGATTTTTCCTGAAAAAAATCATCACTATGTTCATCGACTCTTAAAAACTTATTAACTATGGACCTAAATAAGTAAGAGTTAGGCTAATTTAGAGCTAGTTCGGAGAAAACTCAAGATTCAACGGAGCATGGAACAAAAAATACACATCGTTTATTGCACTTAAATCATAACCTGTAAATCTAGAATTCGGAAAACGTTTGGTATTTTTGAGTTCTGTTTCTGCATTCACTGATGTTTCAATTTATTGTTTTGCTTAAGATTTGTCATGGCTCATTAAGAAATTTTGGATCTTTTCACTGGATAATGATGAATTAATGAAATTGGCTGGTAAATGTAAATATACGTCAGTCAAATAGTACTCGGCAGATTCGAATGACCGGTTCATCAAAATCGATACCGTCAAGATGAGCAAAGCGTCAAACTTTTTTCAAGTTTCAGGCCAAATTTCGCATATATAATTTTTTCATATCCAACTAGCCTAACCTGATACAAGATTATGTCTATCTGTATTTGATTCGGTTTTCAATTCAAAATATCGAATACTTACACGTAGAAAATGAGTTCTGTTGTGCCTTTTAACCATGGCGACAGAAACCGTCTATCAGGATCCACGGGGGTTGAAAACTGAAGTTCTACTAGCCGTTAACTTCAGTAATATAAAAATTTTTGTAAATCAAAATGTTTGTAATATTCAGAATTTTGTCAGAGCTCAAAACTACATACATTTTAAAACAAAATTTTAGACCAGCGGAAAAACAAACGCTGATTTCCTGAAAATAAATTACATTTTAGCACTTGATTCCCTGAATCATTAATTTGATTTATTAAAATTTCTGAAAAATCTTGATTATTTCGGTGAGAACACATTTTTAAATACATCATTTTTTAAGAATATTGCGCCGCTAGCTTCATTAAAGTCATTTAAAAACATTTTGAAACTAAGTGCATCTCTAAAATTCTATTTAAATTAAACGCCTGTAAAGTTTACTTGAAAATGATTAATTAATTTGGATACTCAAACATTCTTTCAACCGAAATTCGCAAGCAATTATCTTGTAAAATTCCTAACTTTTCCAATAACTACTAACTTTAAAGATTATGGTTAATGAAGCTTAAAGTTTTTGAAAATTAAATATGTGCTCTCGAGCATTTTTCATGTATTGTTTCAAAATAATACGCGACTTACCTCCACCGTAAGCATACGGACTGTAGCCATAAGGACCGGGAATTTGAGGGGGGTGCTGCTGGTACCCGTATCCACCGCCTCCTCCCCTGTTGTTGTATCCCCCTCCCCCATAGTAGCTATTGGGTCCTCCCCTTGGGGGTCTATTGTATCCTCCATCGAAGTATCCCCCTCGCCCACGTGACGGCCCACTGTAACCCCCTCCTCCGCCTCTGTTGAATCGCGCAGGACGATTTTCTGCAGAAAAAAATTTGGCCATGTACATGAGTATTGGAGAAATTTCACGAGAAATTAGTTGCTAAGTTTGAGAGATAGTCACTTTTGCAGCGAAGAAGACAAGCAATTATGAGCTTGTGTGGTAGCTTAAACAAGCTTTATTTTTGGTTAACGAGAATGTTATTCCTCGAATGGAGCCACGTTTTCTCGAAATAAAATCGAACATGGGAACCTGCTTTAAGGCATTTTACAAGGCTTTAAACAACCAAATCAAGTGTACCTCGTTGGCTTTTGGGCTGCCCTTTCTCAAAATGCAGTGGCGACTCATTGATGATCTTGTTGTCATACTTCTCCACAAACTTAGTCGCATCTTCCCACTTGGTCAAAAAGAAAAACGCGAATCTGCAATTCGACGTCACAGTTGACTTCGTCAATTCTATATTTTCATCTTCAAGTAGTTTCTTAACACATGCCACTAGATTAGCATCGAAGAACTTTGAATCGTCGCCTCGGATTGAGGCAAACAGGAAGGGTTCGGAATCGGGGTCGTCAGAGTCCTCGGGTTGAACGTCCTCTTTCACAGATACCGTGTATGCGATGTGTCCAATGACGACATTGCCCAATTTACTGACCATGTCGGCTTGTTCTTCTTCGGTTTCAAGTCCGATTATTACCTCCCTGCAAACAACTTGTTAAGTTAAAAATTAACAATTAACTAAACGAGACCCAAAAAAAAACGTTTCAAAAAAATGCACCACAATAAAGCTCTTTGAAGTTCAAGAACCAAAAAGTAAATCCCTTTTTTGCGCTTAATGGAAAACTTCAAAAGAAATCGAATTGCACAAGACCTAAATAAGTGTCGTTACTTCGTTTATATTGAAACTTAAAAACACTTGCCAATCATAAGTATGCTTATGTTCGTATTTCACTCACCAAAATGTTCAGCTAACCATACGAGCTTCAATTGCGAGAATATGAAAAACATAGCCAACTGACAGTTGGAAAAGAGTAATGAACGCATGGAAACTGAAAAAAAAACGACTTTTTGACAAAACTGGATCAATCAGTAAAACTTTTATTTCGCTGAGAAATCTGATAATTAATTTCCATTTTCGAAATTAGAAATCTATCACGTTTTTCGTGCCCTTTACATTTTGCTGTTCGATAGTGGATTATGCATTCCTTTTAACAATAGAAATGCACTGAACTTAAAAGAAATCTTAAGTAAAACCGCGAAAAATTAATATACAACAAATACCTCTGAGATATATGGTGCTTAGTTGTTTATAACCATTATCTCTTGAGAAATAAATCTTCTTCTTCTTACCTTATTATGTGCTCGCTACGGATTTTGAACTAAGTTCAAGAGCTTGAAACATTCAATTTATGATTATTAGCAGTTCTGAACTTCAAATACAAATTTTCATGCTTTAGGGCCACAAAAACAACAACAAAAAAAACGTTTGTCTTAAGACAACTAAAATTGAAGTTTTAACAGATTTGAATTGCACAAATACTTTGATGGGTTTACAGATACTCAACGAACAATTATTTTTAGATGCGTTATAAATACAAATGATGCACTCACTTTCCGTCCCTCGTGGAGTAGTGTCTCAATACATGGAAGGATGCGTCCTTCACATACTTGGCAACTTCTTGTGCCATTTCCTCGTCAACTCGCAAGGCTGAATTACTCGGCTTGAAAGAGACGCTATGCAACTCGGCTGAAAAATGAAACATAGCCAAAAGAAGGTTGGAAAAGTGTATAAGAACAAGGAATCAAAAAAAATTGATTAAGAATCTCATCAAAAAATATAGTTTAAAGCTCTTTAAATTTCAAGAAAAACTTTTGATTGACCCGTTTTTTGATAAAAATTGACCCAATTTAAGAAAACTGGATCAATAGATAAATTTCAAAAAGCTTTAAATCCAAAAGTTCAAAAACTAGAAACGTTCATGTTTTTTGTGACCTTTACACTTTTACAGTCCGATAGTGGAGTTTTCCTTCTTTTAAACAAAGTAAATGAACTGAACGTAAAAAGAAATCGCGAAAAACCATACTTCAGCGAGATCAAATTTTTACTTTTTCACTACTTTTACTGTCACTTAATCACTTGAAGTGTCTTCACTACTTAAAAATATTTTGAAAGTATTCTGCTACACTATTTTTACTTCAATTAAAATTCATTTCAACGATGTTTGATTCCTGATTATTTCATAATATGAACTCTGCGCATTGCATTTAATCTACTGGCTGAAATCATTTCAGAAAAACTGAGTTGAATTATTACCTCTTCCTATTCTTCGCTTGACTGACCAAATGACTCCCGAGATCAATTTGTCGTCAAAATCATTGCATGCTTTCTCTACGTCATTGTGAGATCCTACTTTGAGGAAAGCGTGACTAAATAAAGCAACAAACAATTACTAGCAATTTTACACTAATTCGTTATTCCTATTTGCGATTTTTTGACAGCACAGTAGTGATTCTTGGACGAAAATAACTAATTAACAAAGTCATATTGAAACATTTTGAATTTACGTTCTGCGTTGACATTGCACCTCTACAACTTCAATTTCGCTTTCTTTAAACGCATTCTTCAGATCTCCTAAAAGTCCCTCATTAAGAGCCAGTGTTCTTCTTTTCGGCGCAACGTAAATTTTATGATCTTCCTCAATCGTTACTTTCAGTTCCTCTGGTTGCGGAAGCTCTGGCTTCGGTTCCGGGTCACCACTCGGAGGCGGCGGTGGAGGAGGCGGTTGGGAGAAATCCTCGCCCGGATTGCCAACAATCTGTTGAGTCTGCATCATCGCAACTGGGGCTCCAAAAGTCAAGGGATTCTGGTAGGTGACATTGTACTGCTGCATATCATATCCTGTGTACGTTGGGGCATTTTGTACCGCATAAGAAGCTGCATTTTGTGAATTGTATTCTGGCATCGTCTGTTGCTGTTCTTGGTTTTCAGGCTGGGTCGTTTGCTGAGTTTGGTATGAGACAGGTGCCACTGCAATACTTTCAGATGCAGTAGTTTCTACAACGTTCACAGCAGTTTCTTCTGTTTCAACATGAGCAGTTCCATTGCTTCCAGTGGGTGCTGTTTCCTTAAAGAGCATAAATATTGAATATAATGGCAATACAATAAGTTTAACTCTTAGTGCCAGTTTAAAAGAAAAATTTGGTCAATGTATCGAAATGATCTTAGCTGGGTAGAGACTTCAAAAAGCGAAGGGTTGTAGTAATATGTACGCAACGCTTAATGACATCAAAGAAAACTATGAAAAAACAGTGGTTAGGGGAAAAAACTTGACCAGTTACTGTTTGACAGTTAGAAAACTTTACCTCGTGATTTGAATTAGAACTAGCGACTTCAGTGTTTTCAGTTACTCCGACAGAATCATCTCCTGAACCATTTACAGTCTGATCTTCTGTCTTTGCATCACTAGTATCTTCACTTTGCATGCTTATCTCGTTTTCTGTTAGTGCATCAGCGACCTCCTCTTTCGCTTTTTTAGAGCGCGGAGACTTAGAGCTTGATTTCCTTTTGGCTGCAGGCATATCTGATTCTATAAATTGATCTTCGTAAGCTTTGGCACAAAGGTAAAGTAAGCTAAGTTGAAGTAAGACAAGTCGGCGACGAGCAGTTTTGATTCAATTGAAATTATGTGGAAAAGTTCATTAACACTTTGAGCAAAAACTCAAAAACCGACAAGACGTAGTAAGCTTTTATGATCATCTAAGAAAAAATAAAAATTTTAATTGCAACTGAAAGTTTATGACATGATTCTAGTCTTAGAAACTATGACATCTTATAGGCCAAACTTCAATACGTCTAAAGAGGGTAACTAGCTCTGACCATTTGTTCTTGGTCTATTCTTTCTAATCCTAGTCCATATCTTTTGCACTCCAAAATTACGGGCTGTTATTCTTTTCTTTAATTTTTTTTGGTAATCGGAAGGTCAAAAGTATCATAGTAACCGAGGTTACAGTCAGGAGTCCCTTCATCACGTATTCCAGTCGAAAACCTTGGAATTTTCTGGATATGGAAGTGATAATGATAGTAGTAGTAGTAGTAGTAGTAGTAGTAGTGTAGGCTTTAGGATTTCTCCATGGGTTTTGAACCCTCGTTTATAAGTTCATAATTTTTCCCGGTGGGTTGCAGTTTCCACACCAGCAAAGAATTCTCCACATACACAAGTTGTTTTCTGCAAAATTTCTGTTGAAGAATTTCCAAAACGTGTTTGTTATAGATATTTTCAGGCTGTCATAATCTTGATTTTCGAAGTCCACAATTTGGCTAAAGTAGTTGTATAGCGTATTAGAACGTATATAATAATTTTCATTTGACTTTTTCAGTCTTGTTGCATGAACAGCAATCTCACCACGTGTTGCTTGTCTCGTTCGTGATTCGTTTTTATGAATAATTGTATTCAAATCAATGTCATGTTTATTTTTTAGTAGTGAAACTAAGTACAATATGTCGTGTAATTCAAAGTACATTGAGAGTGGAAGGAGCTTTAAAAATTTCAGTCTTTCAGTATAACTCATTTTGAAGTTATTTGTAATCCAAGATGTCGCTCGTTTTTGTACTCTTTCTAGTTGTCTTAATTCTGCTTTGTTCGGATACCATGTTTGCGATGCATAGCTTATGATTGGTACGATGTATCCGCAGTATAAGTTTAATTTTGACTTTAATGATGTTTTTTTCGAGATATTTCGTTTGATTTTGTAAAAAGCTCCCATTGCTTTTGATATGCGATTTTCAGCATTTACTGACCACGAAAAGTTGTCACACATTAAAATACCTAAGTCTTTTTGGGTCTTTGCGGTATCAACATTTGTATTAAATAGTGTAACTTCCATTTTCCCTTTGAGGTTTAACAAATTACATTTATCTTCATTCAGCGGCATTTTATTTTCTTTGCACCATTTTTCAACATTTGCCGTGTCTTTTTGCAGATGAATTTCTTCAGTAGACAAGATCTTCATATCGTCACAATAGTTAAAACAATCTGAATTCTCAATGCATTTGGGAAAGTCGTTAATGAATATGATAAAAAGTAGAGGGCCAAGAATTGAGCCCTGTGGTACACCGCTAGTTACTTCTTTCAGAGTTGATGAACTTTTATTGATTTTCACAAACTGCATTCTATCTGTTAGATAGTCTTGTATTATGTCTTGTATTTGTGTGACATTCGACCAGAATGTGAAAAATGCAATCTCTGCAGAATTCGGAATTTTAGCAGTAAACCTTCCGGATTGGTGGTTTTTATGAACTAAGGGCGTTATTGGAACGTTTAGCCAAACGGTGAAGGCTGGAATATTCTAGTATTTTAAAATTTCAAAAATTCGAATGATGACGTCACATTTCCGAGAAATGCTGAAACGGCCATTTTAACAAAAAACGAGAGAGGAAACAGAACAACAACGTTAGTTGCGCTGACGAGGACAACTCTATTGAAATTGAAGAAGTCGAAATTGAAGAAAAACAGCAGCAGAGTGCAGAGAACTTTCCGAGTTGCAACTATTGTGCTGCTACAATAGTTGCAAGGCCGTTGCGAACAACGGTGAAGGGTAAGAAATCAGCCTTCCGTGTTATCGTGAAATCGAACTTAAGGAGCTTGATTCACCGGATTCAAGAATTCGGAAGGGTCTCGGGACGGAAAACTTTTATTGACTCAGATGAACTTTTAGCATCCTGTCATGTCCTGACTTGAATTTAATTGATATTTGGATTAGTTTTGACAAGGATGAGGTGCTAAGAGTTGGGGGGGGGAAAGGGTTGATCTATCTTCGATGGAGATGATGATTTTTATCTACTGAACAAAAACAATAGTAATATAATAAATAGTAGCCCTGTTTTTAGGAGTGACCTCGTGGTCTGGGGATACTGAGACCCAGCCATGAGCTCACTATTTTTGCATGTAATTCAGTTAATTTGAGCGTTCTGGTCGAAGCCGGAGAACAGTAACGTTTTTGTCGACCCGATGTAAGAAAGACCACCGAAAAGTACTGGCTTGGTAGAGACGGTGAAAAACATGCAAAGCTCTGTTTAGACGCTAGCCAGTCGTCCTAAGACTTAGTTTTGTTATCCGTCGATATGTATCTTCCGGGCGAATGTTACATGTATGTTTTTATGGCGCTCCTGGGTGCTATTCTTTTTTAACATCATGACCGGCAGAACCGTTAACGAGCACTCCGCGCCGAGCGGATGCTCACATCAACGCCCTTAATAGGCCTAAACCGCCGGGGCGGAAGGGTAGTTCGGAACGCGGAGGCCTTCCGGATTGCCGTGAATAGTTTTTTAACCTAGTTAAGACCGAAAATTCACGAACCAGGAAGGGTGGGGGGATCGGCCGTCCCCTCGCCCCCTGAGTGGTTGGTGACCAAAAACACTTAAAGATATAAGTAAAACCAAACAAAAAGTAGTATAGTACCCAAGAAAAACAAAAAACATAAAAAAATAACCGAAAAAACCAAAAACAGTAAAAAAGTAAAAAATCAGTAGAAATCATCCCCCCAGACAAGATGTGATTCAACCCCCCCGTTTGTTGTTGATAGATATATTGTTGTTACAGGCAATTATATCAGTCAGGATCGTTACGATCAGTTTTGTAGCCCGTTTGTGAGGCTTGTACTGTAGGGTTATTTGAGCATTTAAGCACGTTAATGATAAATTGCGCTCATTCCGGAAGGGTCAGCTGATTTGCGCTCAATTCGGAAGGGTCCTGGGTGAAGACCGATCCGGCAAGCAGTACAAGGAGCAACAAGAAGGGGCTCAACGACAACAACAATCGACTGTTGGGTATCGTTAACAAGTTTTGTATCCCTTTTGGTACAAAAAGTAAGATAGTAATCTGTGGGGGGCTCGACAGTGCTGCACTGTAGTGACCCTTCACCGAACTGCGAATATCCGAGTTAAGCACCTTAATTCGGATAATAAACAAACCCGGAGGGGTATAGTATTGCTAATATTATTACTTATATAGCCTAAATTAATAGTCTTATATCGTTTTTCAGTGAAAAACAACGAAAACAGACCGGTTTTTAGGGTCAAAATAGCGATATTTTGATCCCCCACAAGTCGCGATTTTTGAGATATCGATTTTTTTTGAAACGGAAAAAAGCGCTAAGTTAGTGTGTTACATCGTAACTGCACTACTGTAATAAGGAGAACCGTTTAACTTCAGTTCGGAAGTGGTTGGAACTAGTTTGGTACCAAAAACCAAATTTTCCCATTTTTTGATAGTAAGAAGCACTATAAAATCAGAAAATTTTTTGAAATCTTTGAGTTAGGACAGTAAAAATAGTTGTTCGGACAACGTCCACTAGTGAATCTACGAGTTTTAAAACCCGCTACCCGAAAGCCTTCCGGGTTGCAGAGAAATCGAACATAACGTGTTTGATTTGGTGGATTCATCAATCCGGAGGGGTCCAGGTAGCATAGTTTTTCGCAAATTTTTTCTACAAAAGCGATTTAGATCGGGTCTTTTGCATTGAACTAGAAGAGTATAGGCCTTCTGAGCTCAGATCAATAATTTTTAGGTCGAAAGGACCAGATTTGCGGAAAAAGTTAGGCGGAACCTATAAGAGAGAAAATTTTTGAGTTTGGAAAAAAGACGTTTTGGTTAATAACTTTGGAACTACAGAGGATATCGAGTCAATCTTGGTACCATTAGATCAGAAATTAGCTGAACTTACTAGTAGGAAAGAGAATTACTCGAAAAAGCGAGCGAGAAAATTTTTTGAGATTGTTTTTAGCAAATTAAACAAATCCGGAGGGGTACACCCTTCACGTTTTATAAATTTTTCTGAAAAACCCTTATACCTCTACCAAAAGTTGATAGCGATTGAACTAAGTAACTTAGGACAGTTCTAGACAAAAAGGGAGGGCTGAAGGCACAAGACAACCATAGTAGAGTCGAAATTAGGCAAGTGATAAGACCCTTCGCCGTTAGTGTGAATTGTCAAATAAGTGCCTTAACTTCAATCCGGAGGGGTCTAGGAAAGGACCCTATACCCTTCCCAGTTAATTTAAACAGCATAAAAGCAACGCAGAACGTATCCGGAGGGGTATAAGCTGAAATTAAGAAAACTACGAAAAGCTACTTTGACAGAGCTAAGGGCTCCCAATCCGGAGGGGTCGAAATTTTTCAAAGTCAGAAGGGTCCTATTTGTGCCAATCCGGAGGGGTATTATTTTATTAAGGACTTAGGTAAACGAAAGAAAGACTAAAAAGCGAGAGGTATTAGATTATTAATACACAGGCTAGGTATCAGTGACTGCACTGGTAACTTGCCTTTCAAAAAGAACCAGACTAATACAAAACAGGTCCGAACTCGGATATTCGCGACACTAAGTCTAAATTAAAAAGAGCGTGACTCATTGGTGTGGATTGGAACATAATACGTTTTTGGGAAAAGTGACTGCCCTGAGGATTTTAGTAGGTCTAGCTCGGGCAGTCCGAAGGCAGATAGGTAACACAGTACTCGGTGGGTGCAATAGACGCCCACTTGAGAAAATAACTGCCTTCAAAGTTTTGTCTGTTTGGTGCAGCACCAAGCAGGGAAAGCTTTTTCTTTAAAAGACAGGTTCGACTATTGTACTGCGACCGACTAAGAGTACAAGACACATACGTTTTTTTATATATACATTCATATTGTGTCAATATATATTTTTTGTTTTTGATTTTAAATCAACCTAAACTGTGCTTGATTGGGTAGTGAGTACACTATCTTTTAAATTGACTGATAACATCATATTGTGCTAGTTTCCAGATCTTTGGACCGATAATCGGCTAGTGTGGATAAATTTTATACAAACTGTACTCTGACAACATACAGGGATTCGTGGTCACTATTTAGTAGAATCTGGTGAAATTTATTGTGTTGTGTTGTGTCATTATTATTGTTAATAAAACTATAAGGTCTCTAGCAATTGAGTCAAGAGTAGGCATAGGAAAGTGACAAATAAAGAATGAGTTTAGACAAGTCAAGGATACCAAAACGAGGTAATAGCTCTAGGAAATTCATACCTGAAGAGCAAAGAAAAACGATGACCGATCCTTTTGTGGATTGGATCAAGCGATCTCGGTCCGATAAAGAGGAGACGGTTTCAGGCAGAATGGTTGAAACGAGAAGTCAGGAGACCTCAGAAGAGCGAAGAGAACTGTTAGAAGTGGAGGTCAATACGGACCATACCATGAACGACAACCAAGATGTAAATGGACTGGAAGGGAGAGGCAGAAGGCTGGCGAGTGAATCTACTCCGGTAGAACAAGGCCACGATTTTGCCACTTCCACCGGGACATTGGATCGGGAAGAGATGTCGGAACTGTCCGACATCTCAACTGAAGTAGCGGCAACTAGAAGATCTCCGACAGACAACACTATGATGGCAAGCGGAACTGGGAAGCAAACAACGTCGTCATCGTTCTCAGAAAGAATGAAGAACACCTTAGGAAACATCTTTCCATTCAGCATGGGAGGAGGAGCAGGAAACGATGGTGAGTCCCAGGAGGATGAGGAAGATGAAGAAGAGCAAGGGGACTTTGGATCTCAAGTCAGCCTCAATAGTTCGATCCAGGAGAGTGAGGCACACGTCGGAAGAGAGACTGGAACCATGAACAAATTTGGTGTAGTGACAACGATAAGCAAGGAGGCAAACACACCGGGCCAGTCAAAGGACTTCGCGATTAGGACAAGTTCGGAGCCACAATCTGAAGAGAGTAGAACCAGAGGGCTAGGCAATGCGTTAATGGATCCAGAATTAAATAATGAAAAGACGTTGAAGCAGAGAGTCAAGGCCCGGATCTCGACAAGCACGAAGTTACCTGGGACCGACAGGGTTACACCACCACTAGTGACGCCACTCATGGATAACGCGGCAGCACTAGAGGAAGCCTTAAACAACATAGTGGGCAGTTTAGGAGAACAAAATGAACAGATGTCGATAAGGATGAGTGAACTAGAAAGAGCAGTTCACATTGAAAGAGAAAGTCTGCGGGAAGAAATAAACCGCAACAGACAAGAAGTTGGCAGAAGCGAAAAACGCTTGAAAGAAAGAACGGACGAACATATGACGAGGAACTTGTCGCGAATGACAAGAGAGGCGGAACAGAGGGAGTTACGCTTAAGAGCCGACATGGAGAAGTTAAGAATTCAGCAAGAGCAGTCTCTTGGGTCTCTTGACACAAAGATAGACGCGATGATGGAGAGGCGAACTCAGGCTATCATGGATAGGTTGGACGGGCTACTAAGCAGCAAGAGTGGACCAAAAGAAGGAGAGCCGAACTCGGGAGGTCCCAGCAGGGAACCGAGGGTGAACTTCAATGAACATCAAAGGAGGAAGACGTATGGATCCACTAGAGGCAGGGGCAGTTCATCAGGCTATGCCACAAGGGGTAATACAGCATGGGGCCCGAACAGTAGAGCAAGTTCAACGGGGAACAGACAAACCTCGAACGAACGACCAACGCAAAGCACACATGCGACTGGGAGAAGCGATTCTGGCAACATGGGGCATACAAGCCCGAGGAGGAGTCACATGGGCCAAGCGGGAAACGCTCATGGTGATTCGGATTGCAGGGATGCACCGCACACAGAGCCTTCGACAAGGTGTGAGGACACTCAAGCGGGACACTCAAGGGATGCTACGGCAATGGCCACAGCATTTGAACCCCTGAACAGGTCTTTAGAGACATTCCTGACGAGGTTATCAAGAACCAATGAATGCAGTGAGAAGTCCAGAAGAGTCTTTAAGAAACCAAGATGCTACAAAGACGAATCTGATGGCTGTATTGATACCTGGATAGAGGTAATGAAGCTGCATTTCGAGGAAGGGGACTTGTCGGAGAGACAGGAATGCAGCGCGCTCACCAGCAACTTAGAAGGGACAGCCCTGAACTGTGTCATGGCCAAGAAACAGTATCAACGTGACACTGCTGAGAAAATCTTCGAAATCTTGTTAAACCGTTTCGGATCAGGGGTGCAGGGGCACCAGGCGATGATGCGCTTCGAGAAACGGAGGCAACGAGAAGATGAAACAATAGACAAGTTTCTCGATGATTTGGAAATGCTGAGAAGACGCAGCCAACCGGATGAGTCAAACCGAAGGATGAACCTGGCCGTAGCCTCAAAATTCATCGATGGTGTGAAAAATGATGAACTTCGTACGATGCTAGCAACGCATTACACACCACTATCAACTAATGCGCCAACACCGGAGGAGTTGAGGCTCAAATCAAAAGAGTATCTTTTGTTGAAACCTCCTTCGAGATCTGGATATTACAAGAACAATTATGGAAATTTTAACAACGGACCAGCAAACCAAGGGAACAATTGGTATAAACCGAGGGATGATATGGACAAGAGACGTTCTTGTGCTAATTGCAGTTCAACAGACCATCATGTGTCAGCATGCCCAGCTTACAAACAAGGCATGAAAGCAATAGGCTTTAGCCTCGAGGACGAAGATGCGTCAGAGTTGGATCATGAGGATTTCATGAGAGGAGTAATTGCGAAATTCGGCCCGAGGTGTTTCTTTTGTAACTTGGAAGGTCATTTTAAATCAGATTGTCCGCAATTCTGGGATGCAGTGGCAGACATCAAGCATCCAAGACATGAAGAAGCTTTGTCAGGAGTGAAAGCCAGCAAGGCTCGACTTTTGAGTGAAGCGGAGGCACGCAGAAAGGATAAACCTCAAGAGCTGGTAGCAAAGAAGATGCAAGCGGTAACAGAGGAAGCACGTGAACCGGAACCAGCAACTGCGGCCGATGATTTCAAAATCGATTATAGGGCAGCTACGAGGGATGCTATAAATAGAGTACAGCAGGAACTAGTGACGAAAGAGATTGAGCAAAAGGTGAAACTCGAGCTGGAGAATGAAAAATTACAGGAGCAACTGAACGCCTTTGAAGCAACGGAAGTTGAAGAGGCAAAAGCACCAAGCAGCTTGAGCATGAAACTTAATGTTATCTCTGGTCAGAGGTTCGGTATGGCACCGCAAGGAAGTAAAATACAGTCGATAATCTCGGTGGCAGGGCATCAGGTAATCAGAAATCTGAGTAAACCGTCTGAGTTCACTTTGATGCATTTGGACACATATGCAGACTATCTGAGGCAGATGGAGCCACGCACCGAGTCGAGGGCTGTGAGGGCACTACTGACCACGGGTGGCCCTCGCATGAAGAAACTTCATGGACGCTACCTAGAAGTCTATGGACCGTATCAAGTGATGCTGAACGTGGATGGGATCAGTATCTACACCAGGACTTATGTAACAAAAGATGATGACCAAATAGGGCAGATCTATTTGGGTGAAGAGGAACTCAAAGTCCGCAGGGTAGGCCATGACGCCATGATGGAACAAGACGCGGTACACATTGGATATGAAGCAGATGTGACAGCACACCTGCTCGACACCAACGGAACAAAGATCGGAGTCACAGGGCTTCTGGACACAGGAGCGGTAGTGAGTGTGATGCCGATAAAAACTTGGGAAAGAATGGGCTTCACGCGGGAAGATCTAATTCCAACGAATCTCCGTTTGGCCGCAGCCAATCGAGGAGCCATCTACGTAGCCGGAAGAACACCGATAACGGTCCTTCACATGGGAGGACGAGACCTTTGGATGAGCTTCCTGGTGGTAGAGAATCTGGACGACGCCGACCAATTCATCTTGGGCAGAGATTTTGTCAGGAATTTTGACGTGATGATTGACTTGAACAACGGTCTAATACGAATTAGAAACCCGGACCGAAAGTATGTTAAGAGACCAATTAATAGGATAATAACAGATGAAAATAAGGTACCAGTTTTTTTGGATAGAAAAGTAAAGTTACAACCAGGACAAGCTGTGGTAGCAATTTTTAGAATGAGAAATTTAAATTCGTTAAGTGATAGCAAACAGGTTTGCTTAGTACCGAATCCAAATAGTCAGAGTTCGGTGATTTTAGGCCGGAGCTTCTCGGTAACGCGAAACGGACTGTGTGTCAGTGTGTTGTTGAACACACTGGACACCACGGTTTCAATCCAGCGTGGAAAGAAGCTTGGCTACGCCTTGCCGATGAGGACCGACTATGAGGAGACAGAAAACTCGAAGAAATATAGTGTGAAAGACTGTCCTTATCATGCAAATAAAGATAAAATCTTAAAGAGAATTAATGAATTAAAATCTATTCATAAATTGTTTTCAATGAAATCCGAAACGGACGACGGCTTATCATGCTGCTCGAATTTTCCGGAACGCTCCTCGTCATATGGACTAGATTCTGACAAACCGGTTTTGCCAGAAATAGAACATTTGAAAGGAAAAATAGGTGAGGGAGATTTCAAAAAATTGCGGGACCTCCTAGATCGGAACGCCGAAGTATTTTCAAAGCATAAGGCGGACATCGGTTGCTGTAATTTCGTCGAACACGAAATCGAATTAGAAGAGGGCGCCGTTCCCCATAGGGAAGGCGCAAGGCGAATGACGCCACATAAATCGGAAGCGTGCCGAGCGGAAATAGAAATGTTGCTTGAATACGACATGATAGAACCCTCGAAATCGCCGTGGGCTTGCGGGGTAGTCATGGCGAAAAAGAAAGGGGGGCAGCTTATATTTTGTTGCGACTTTCGTTACCTGAACGCGGTAACGATTAAAGATGCGTACCCGATACCGCGAATAGACGAGAGCCTATCTAAACTTGGTGATGCAAAGTTCTTCACCACATTGGACTTGGGTTCTGCCTTCTGGCAGGTTCCTCTGCGAAAGAAGGACAGAGAGAAAACCGGATTCGCGTGCGAATTGGGGTTGTACCAGTGGAAGAGGATGCCCTTCGGCTTGTGCAATGCAACAGCAACTTTTCAAAGGCTGATGGCTCAGGCTTTGACAGGAGTGACCAAAAAGTACGGGAATCTCTTGATGTGCTACGTGGATGACGTAGTCATAGCGACACCAACCCTGGAGGATCACATTGATCGACTCGATGAGGTCTTCGGATGTATGAAAAGAGCAGGCTTGAAATGCAAACCATCGAAATGTGAAATCCTTAGGGATTCGATCAAGTACCTGGGAAGAACGGTGGACCGGCATGGTGTGAGGCCAGATCCAGAAGCAGTAGAGGCTGTGCTGACATGGAAAGCTCCTAGAACGGACACACAGCTCATGAGCTTCCTAGGGTTTGCCAATTACTACCGTGAATTCATTAAAGGATATGCGGACAAGGTGTATCCGATGCAGAAGCTGATGCGCAACAAAGGGAAGAAGTTCGAATGGAACGATGAGGCACAAGTTGCTTTCGAGAACATAAAGCGGGAACTGTGCGAAGCGCCAGTGCTGGGCATGCCTACAGAAAAGGGCATGTATGTTCTCGACACAGACGCATCGGTGGTGGCCATCTCAGGAATCTTGCATCAAGAGCAAGAATGGAACGGAAGAACGGTTCTCCGTCCCATTGCATACGGCAGCAAGGTCTTGAGTGACACAGAGATGAAATATGGCGCACCGAAAGCAGAACTGTTTGCAGTAGTCACCTTCGTGGAAAAGTACCGTGCATACTTGGGGAGCGCTCCCTTCAAGTTACGCGTGGACAACAGAGCGTTATCCTGGTTGAAGACCTACTCGATGGATCAGAGTTATATTGGTAGATGGATAGTAAGATTGGATGGCTACCATATGATAATCGAACATAGGATGCGTGATAAACATCAGAATGCTGACAGTCTCAGCAAGAAAACTGAGTTCTATGAAAGATTGTAGCAGAAGCAGGCCAATCAGGCGGAAGTAAAGGAGTGATTCTCGTTTCTGGACAAAGAAACTTATGAAGCGCTTCCCTTAACGAGATGGTTGGATAAGTCTGGACATCCAATTCCAGGGCATCCTGAGTTACCTGTAGAGAAAGCAGCCGAGATAAAGATCCTGTCAAGGGAGGACCCGGTCCCATTGGATCTGTTGCTGCGCTCGAACCTGGTCCAGCAATAACTCTCTCGCATGAATATAAACAGCCTCTCATTATTGGATAAAACGGTGCAAGTCACACCACAAGTAATGCGGATGCTGGGTGGATTGTTAGAAAGAGAAGTGACCAGAGATGACCCCGAGTGGACAGCAGCAGTGGTATCGCTAACAGTCAGTGAGAAGGTGAAGATCATGCCGTCCAGACGACAGCACGAAGAGAACGAAAGGGATTGTAGGACAATAGTTCAGCAACTAGTATCCTCAATACCCCAGGAGATTTTAACAAGTACTTCTTACGGACAGAAAGGACAGGAGAGCGGCAAGCAAAAGAAAACTGTCACCTTTGTAGACCGGGATAAAGAGGGTGAAGTTGTAAAACAAAATCTGCTGCAAGACTATTTGTCCGGGGAGAAGGATAAGGAGAAAAACCAGCGATCACAAGATCAACACCCGGGACAAGTGAATTTGTCCGGGGAGTCCGAGATAGACGAGAAAATTCCTGATGAGAAACAGGACCTAGAGAACAAGGTTTTGTCCGGGGAGTTCAGATGGATGCGAAGGAAATACAGACATGATCTGGAGGAGCGTGCAGTCTCCAGCACAACACCTTCGACGGATGATGATTCCCGAAACTCAGGAACGGATACCTATTCCGATAGGAATTCGACCTCGGGATCGGAACTGTCAGAACTAGCGATACACACGCTACTAGTGGAAACTCGGGCAAAGGACCTGGACAGAGAAGTGTATCAGGATCCTGACAGTGATCGCTACCTAATACCAAGCGAAAGAGTCTTTGACAACGCAGCGGATGACTTAGAAACAATAGCAGTATCAAAGCGGTCGATGAGCTTATTGCCACAGAAAGAAGCAGTCAGGACTGATCTTCAACCGTTTCAGCAAGAAACACAACCGTTGGCGAAGATTTGGTGCGTTAAGATGGAAGAAGACACACATCAGCCCAACGAGCTGAATAGTCAGATGAGGGTCATGAAGACGTACTTGAAGGCGAGATACAGACTCTCGGACCTTCTAAGGGCGCAGAGAAATGATCGCATGACAAGCAACCTAAAAAGGTGGATAGAAAACGGTGCACCTGACAAAGGTGACCTAGAAGAAGATAGCTATAGGATCCTGAGACAATACTTCATGCAGAAGGAGGGGAGATTATATCTGAACAAGGACGGGATCGTGGCTTGCAGGAGAAGAGAAGAAGACAAGGTCTTATACAAATATAACGCGATAGTGTTGCCGCAACTCTATCAGACAGAACTATTATTCAGGTCGCATGATCAGATGGGCCATCAAGGGATCGACAAAGTGTATCAGAGGATCCTGAAGCGCTTTGAGTGGCCTGGGATGAAAAAGGCATGCGAGAAATGGGTGACAGCGTGCCTGTCATGCCAACAGGTCAAAGATCCAAGGAAATTACGATTTCCTTTACAATCGATTGAGTCGTCTGAATTCAACGAGGTGTTGCAGATAGATCACCAGAAGATATGCATGACAGACAGCGGTTATAACCAAGTCTTGGTCATGATAGATCACTTCACGAAGTATGCAGAGGCCGTGCCCTGCATAACTGCCTCGGCGGAAGAGACATGCGACCACCTGATCAACACGTGGATAGCAAGACATGGTTGTCCGATGACGTTTCAATCGGATAATGGAACAGCTTTCGTAGGAGAGCTTACGAAAGAGCTTATGAGACGCTCACAGGTCGCTCAGGCTCACTCCACGACATACCACCCTCAAACGAATGGCCTAGTGGAAAGGCAGAATAGGACGTTAGTGTCGATGCTGAGGGTATATTGTTCCAGGTACATGACCGATTGGGACAGATACCTTCCACAGGTGATGGGAGCTTATAATAGCACGCAACACTCCACCACTGGAGTCAGTCCACACATGATGCTGACGGGACACGAGAAGTCTTTACCCTTGACATTCTTCTACCCAGAGTATGAGGGAAAGAAAACATCTCCACAGGTTTACGTAAGGGATGTGATCAGACGTCAACAGGAGTTGAACGATCTGTGCAGACGAAATACTCAGCAAGCACAGGCAAGGCAGAGGAAAAGATTCGACAAGAAAGCAGCTGGCGCAAAAGCTTACTCGGTGGGAGACTATGTATGGGTATTTCAGAACGTTATACCACCGAAAGGGACAAAGAAACTTCTAAAGAAATGGAGGGGACCCTTCATGATTACGGAGGTGCACCAGGAGGGACGCTTTTATAGACTGAGTACTGGCCGAGCCGCCCACTACGAAAACATCAAGCCACACAATCCATCGACAGAAGACTGGTGTATACCTGCAGACATGGAAAAAGGGGATTATCTAATGACGGATCCTGCTTGTGAGGTCAATGAAAAAGGCACCAGGCAGAAGAACGATGGAAACGAAATCGCAGAGGATGGTACGGATACACCATTGGACCTGGATCCAAACGAACAGATCGAAGCGGAAGATGAAACCTTACCCTACGCAGAAGAGCATTGGCGGGATCCCGAACAGACAGAGGTTCCCAAGAACTTGGAACCAGATCTTCCGTTCACGATTCAGACTCGTCAGAAGGACGGGACGAGACAAAGAAAGAAATACAATCCTTACGGTGACGACTTTGTAGTGGATAGGATAGATCTAAAGAAAATAGTGGAGGAAGTAGTGGGTTTAGAGGAAATAACCGTGTCACAAGACATTGACATAGTCGATGATCACAACGATGAGTGGGTTGATGACTGGTCGAAACCCGAAGTAGAATTCGACGATGAGCAACAGCAGTCAAATGAACAAGACCTGACGAACCTGCGCGTCTTAGTGTGGCTGAACGAAATGACATCAGACCCTAAAGAGACCAACGTTACGATTCAATACGTAGATCGCGAAAGCGCGAAATACATTAAGACCGAACGAGATGATCCTTCCTGGGCTGCCCAGGAAGGACAACTTCTCATTCCAGCTTCTAACCTTGACTTAATACCCGGTATGCGATCGACGGGGACGCCGATGGATATTTTTGTCCGGGGAGTGGGGGTAGGACTTACCCACACTGAAAACTTGATAATAAAAAAATTAAGAATAGCAAGAGAAACAGGAGACTTAGAAGCAGAAACAGGTGAAGAACCTAAGAAACCTGACATAGGCAGGGTAGTTGAGTCATATTTTAATTTACCAAATGAATATTCTAGTAACATAATACTAACAGACAGTGATTTCATACTCACAAACAGAACATGTGCGATAGCAATCACCGCAGACATGAGTTTTAGGACAGCGCTAGCGGCAGATTTTAAGAGGGAATACAAAAACGTGGAATTCCTTTGGAAGCAAAGACCAGGGATAGGGGGCGTAGCAGCCTTACCTCCGGCGGTGTCGCAGATACCGGGAAAGTACTTGTGCTTCTTGGTAACGAGGGCGACGGAGAAGCAGCACGTGGACCCAGAAAACCTAGTCTTGTCTTTGACAAGGCTGAGGGACTTCCTTGTGGAAATGGACGTGAAGGAGCTCTCGCTTCCAGTGTACGATCCTAATAGAGGAAGACTGCATCCTCGGGAATTGTACGCGCTTGTACACGTGATATTCTCTGATACGAACATACAAGTATATCTACATAAGAAATATTATTTAAGTATAGGCTGAGTGATGTGCGAAAGAGTGTTAGGCCAAAGATCAAGTTGCATGTAATATGTGATATGTGTGTTATGTTATGTTATGTTATGTGTTAGGTTAATAAGATCATGGGTAAGTAAGCGTTAGTGACCATGAACAACTAAATGACGATCTTGGGAATAGATCCAAAGTTTGGACTGTCCAATCTTAGGTCGAATTCCAAAATTTTAGAAACCAATTGATTTTAATAAATTTTAGGATAAATATCTTTTTATCTGAACTGTCTTTAAGCAAATTTTAACGATATATGTTAAGGTGAAACTGACAGGTGTGACAGTCGTGATTCCTTTTCTAGATCCTGATTGATCATTTAAATTACTCACTTGAGTCAAAGAATCGAATCAAACTTGAAAAGAATAGAATGGACAACTTCAACCTGGATGAATTGATGGACCTGGCAGAGGCATATGTAGGACCGATGGTAGATGCGATCTATCGTCGGCTGATCGAACGAGACTTCGCTCTGGAGGACCCAGAGGTGGTCATGTTGCTGACCGCCCTGATCAACATCTTGGGGCACGACAACCGTGGGGACCGCCCCACGGAAGTCCTGTTGATGGCAGCATATGGAGAAAGAGGAGTACTAGACCGCCCGAACATGAGAGTGATGAGGTGGAGAAACGGGGCTCTCTCAGGGAGTGACTTGGCGAATGAGCCTGGATTGGGAAGTTCTAGGACTTACCAACCAGGTGAGATGCCAATGCCCTCTAAGCCTAAACCTGGGCTGACGAGAATGCATCGGGAGATGAACAGCGAGGCGACCTCGTCTGGTTCACCACTGAGAGCAGCTGTGCCACCAAAAAGGGCGAAAGTAACACAGAAGGTTCAGACGAACCAAACCATACAAGATCTGGACGAGATGAACGATCAGCTGAGAAGTACGAAGAAGGAGTTAGACGATATGACGAAGACCATGCTGGCAATGGAGGAAGACCGGGACATGTGGAGAAAGTTGTTTGAAGACTGCAACAAAAAACAGGGTCAAGAGATCGAACGCTTGAGGCAGGAATACAAAGAGCGATCGGAACAGGCGGCGTTGACGACGTCCATTGAGAAAGTGATACCTGCAAGGGATATTCCTCGTGGGCAGTCCCCGATGGAGCTCTTGACGCCTCGAGAAATGAGTCAAACAACGGAGACTCGACTTCCAGCAGAGACGAGCCGAGTAACAATCCCGGATCCTAGTGACACCTTGGGTGATCCCGTCGTAGAACAGACAGTGAGAAAACTGATAGAGACAGCTGGACGATTGGTCGCTAACAAGAATGCACCAGGTTCCGGGGTGACTGCACCCTATGGAACGATTGACGATACGGGCAGAGTACAACTCTCCCAGACAGTAATCAGACAAGGGATGAGTAACGTGACACCACTCATGGGGAACTCGAGAATCCCAGAGAGGAAAGTAAGGAAGATGCCAGCGAAGAAAGTGTCTCGTGTAATAGACGTGCAGAAGAATAATCAATTGAAGTATAATTTCACGGGAGTTCCGGAGACAGATCCGAGGGCCTGCTTCAATCGAGCTACCTGGAGCCCGGCTGTGAACCTGCAGCAACCACCACTCGGGACATCTCACCTGATATTGGGAGACAGCTTAGTCAGAGTGCTGTCGAATTTGAGGACCTCATGGGTCACCACGGTGATGGCCTTTGGAGGCGCGACGATTGCCCAATTATATCGCGTGGTGGAGCTGATGAATCCAGGGAAGATACCCAATGTGATGATCTTAGTTGGGACGAATGATATCTCCAGAGGATCAGATGAGCAGGAAGCACTGTGGGAATCATTGATGGTGTGTTTGTTCACTACTCTCTGGCAGAAGTTCAGTTGCGCGGTACTGACCGTTTGCACGGTGCCAATGAACGCAAGAAGCCTGACAGCATCAGGAAGAAGGCACAACGAAGGAGTCATGAGATGGAACAACATCTTGAGAAACCTAGCAAATCGAAATGCCGGAAGAATGATCCTCATGGACATTGAACATGAATTGAGAGCCATGGATCAAGCCAGACTGACCACGGACAGGCTTGGTTGAATCGAGTCTTCCAAGAACGGAAACGGAACTGATAGCAGATTGCCATGGAGGAACCGATGTGAATCTAGTGACAGCACTAGGATTCTACAGCATGTTTGGTTCTTTAGAGTCACTATTGAATCTAGAACAGAAACATGAGATGGTCACAGCCATCAGCGTAGAAGTATTCCCAGGAGTTCTGCAGACTGAGCAGAAGTATATAGGAAAATGGAGGGAAGCAATCGAGACAGAGATGAACATCAGACACAGCGAAACTTATTGTAGACCATCAGGAGCACGATATTTGGTGGGCTCAACGTTGGCTCCAATGTGCAAGAGCAAATATCCTGTACATTTCGTAGCTGTGGACGTAAAGAGTACAAGAACGATTGTGGATCAAGCCTTCTCAGTGCCGAAGTGTGTGAGATTAGCGAGGATGTCTGAAAAGTCTTACGAGTTACTATGTAAGATGTTCTCAGCAATTCCAGAGAGAACCAAAGAAGAGTTGGAGTCAATACTAGGAAAGAAGTTCATGGGATATGTGAGCGGGAACTTCAGTGACTTCGAAAAACAGAAACAGGGAGGATCAACTGTCACAGATTACAATGCAGTAGATGAGAATGATGAAATCCACCGAGTGATGATGGAAGTGGAACCATTGCTGGAAGCTTCGGGAAAACGTAATTGGAGGAGCATCATGTTGACGCATGATGAGTTTCCTTGCCACTGCTTGCTGCAGACCTGGTGGTATCCCAAGCGTAGTAATCTGATGTTGATCTGGGACTCTGGAGAGCTGCTCTCCATGGGTTTACCAGATTCATCACAGCCCGTAACAATAGTGATAGTGGGAGTTATGATGGCAATACGATGGTTGGAAGCTCATATGAGAGAAAATAATAGACAGGAGGCACCGACGAGAGAACAATTGCGGAAATTAGATTGTCTAAAAGATTTAGATCTTTTTGAGACAATGTGCAAAGTTCTAAACATTCCGATGGAAGTGAAGAAGATATGGGCAAGAAAACGATTGATGCCATGGTTCAGAGCTAACATGACTGCATGGTTGTACGAGTATGCGAAAAAGCATATGTCGAAGCACGGCAGAGTGTACAGTGAATATCAGCTGGACATTGGGGCAGGAGCTTTCGAGCGAGCTTTCGTGACTCATCGGAATGCAGTGACCACCGCTGTGAAAAGAATTTCCAGGACGAGCGAGCGTAGTGGAAATGAGAAGGCAGAGATGCTGAAAGAAGATTTGGAGAGAAACGTGGCGTTGTGTCTCCACAACAGCTTCTGTAGAAACAGAGAATCAAACGTGGATCCCCTACCTTGCTGTAAACAGAGGGTGGAAGAGCAGAAGTGTTGGAGGACGGCTTCCAACAGCGTCAGGATAGTCAATGACGTGCTACAAGACACGGAGACCGAAAGTGCGGAGTCAGTGTCACAGGAGGAGGAAATGGAGCATTGACGAATGGTCGAGAAAACAAGAGGCAGCAAGAAAGAAAATTAGAAGAATTTAGAAGTTTTAGAGCTTCTAAACGACGAAAAAAGAAGAGAACAAAGGGATGATGAAGAAAAATCAAACTCAGAATTGTTTTATGTGTGTGAAAAACTCAAGTGAGAAACCAAGCAACCAAGTTGTAATAGAAAACTGAAACATTTTTTTGAGTTTTGAAATTGTTGCATTTATAAATTTGCATTTTGATTTTAGCAGAAGTGGCTTTAGAGACACTTATTATTTATTTAGAAAGGCTTAAGGGAAGAGTATATTTAAATATTCCAGCCTGCATGATTGTTTTTAATCACTTAGGAAGACTGATCACTTTGTGGTGACGTGGAAGGCTTGAGTAATCTCTCGAAGAGGGAGATTGTTTTATTGTTCTTTCTAACCACAAAGTTTCTTAGTTTTAATATTCAGGACAATAAACAAGCAAGATTTCCGAAGGGAAGGAGCATAGTAGGATAATTTTAGCTTGTTGGTTGGCAGGACTGTCCTGCAAGCCAACACCTTTTAAATCTAAGAGATAAAGTTTCAATCGGGACATTGACACTGGAAGTCAGAAAATATGTTTTATCTTAAGTCATATCCTCAATGTGCAGATTAATGAAAGAATTTGAAGGCTATAATGATGTAGTATGATGCCATTTATATTCTGCAGTGAGTCGATGTGACGTAGATAAAAGTAATTTCGTGCATTTTGTAAATTCTGTTCGATGACACTGTAACCATTTAGAACATTGCGCGATTCAATGAGGACATTGACCGGACTGTCCGGGGAGTATGTGACATTCGACCAGAATGTGAAAAATGCAATCTCTGCACAATTCGGAATTTTAGCAGTAAACCTTCCGGATTGGTGGTTTTTATGAACTAAGGGCGTTATTGGAACGTTTAGCCAAACGGTGAAGGCTGGAATATTCTAGTATTTTAAAATTTCAAAAATTCGAATGATGACGTCACATTTCCGAGAAATGCTGAAACGGCCATTTTAACAAAAAACGAGAGAGGAAACAGAACAACAACGTTAGTTGCGCTGACGAGGACAACTCTATTGAAATTGAAGAAGTCGAAATTGAAGAAAAACAGCAGCAGAGTGCAGAGAACTTTCCGAGTTGCAACTATTGTGCTGCTACAATAGTTGCAAGGCCGTTGCGAACAACGGTGAAGGGTAAGAAATCAGCCTTCCGTGTTATCGTGAAATCGAACTTAAGGAGCTTGATTCACCGGATTCAAGAATTCGGAAGGGTCTCGGGACGGAAAACTTTTATTGACTCAGATGAACTTTTAGCATCCTGTCATGTCCTGACTTGAATTTAATTGATATTTGGATTAGTTTTGACAAGGATGAGGTGCTAAGAGTTGGGGGGGGGGAAAGGGTTGATCCATCTTCGATGGAGATGATGATTTTTATCTACTGAACAAAAACAATAGTAATATAATAAATAGTAGCCCTGTTTTTAGGAGTGACCTCGTGGTCTGGGGATACTGAGACCCAGCCATGAGCTCACTATTTTTGCATGTAATTCAGTTAATTTGAGCGTTCTGGTCGAAGCCGGAGAACAGTAACGTTTTTGTCGACCCGATGTAAGAAAGACCACCGAAAAGTACTGGCTTGGTAGAGACGGTGAAAAACATGCAAAGCTCTGTTTAGACGCTAGCCAGTCGTCCTAAGACTTAGTTTTGTTATCCGTCGATATGTATCTTCCGGGCGAATGTTACATTGAATGCTTAGACCTATGTTCCGTAGTTTGGCGACTAGGATACTATGAGGAACTTTATCAAAGGCTTTAGAAAAATCTAGATAAAGGACTGATAGTGTTTGAACATTTTTGTCATCGTAGAGTTCATATACTTTGCTCAAAAATTGTACCATTTGTAGTACTGCTGACCTTTTTTGCCGGAAGCCGTATTGTGCGTTTTCCAGGAAAGGTTGAACTTTGGGGTATATATTATCAAAGATAATTTTTTCGAAGACCTTCGAGGCGGAGCATAAGAGGCTAATTGGGCGGTAGCACTCGACTGACGCCTTGTTCTTTTCTTTAAAAATTGGGGCCACTTGACTTGTTTTCCAGTAGGTCGGGAAGAGCCGCTTGTTAATGAATGTGCGGAAGAGAAGATAGAGCGATTTTGACAGAGTTTCAGAAAGATTTTTTAGGATTATATTACCTATATCATCAAAACCTGACGCTTTATTTGTTAAAAGATTTTTGAGAATGTATTGGATTTTGGTTTCTTCAATGTGTATTTGTGTACAGATTTCTTCTGTAGGATAACAGTTTGTATTTCGTGCGAGAGGGTTAGGAATTGATTCCTTTTGATATACACTGATGAAAAATTCGTTAAAAAATGTAGCTTTTTGGGTGTCATCTCTTGTGGATTTTTCCTTGTAGAACATTTTTTGGGGATATTTCCTGGAACTACTTATTTTGTTCAAGTATTTTTGCAGGTCACTGAATCGTCTACTGCTTGTTACTGTTTCTTCGTAAATTGCTTGATCTTCAGTCAATGCTATTTGAAGATTTTTTTCCAGTTTTTTGTGTTTTAGGATAATGCTTAAATTAGGTTTGTTTTGCCGATCGATACGCCGTTTTAAGGTTTGTACTCTTTTTAGCATGTGAGACGTACTTGGCTTCACCCATGGGGGGAGAGTTGATCTGTGTGATGTAACCTTGGGTACATTGTTCTTTATTTTGTCCCATAACCATGCATACCACTGACGAAGGAGCTCATTTACATTACTGTAACAATACGGTATGAAAGGTTTGTCTTTTATTTCTTGATTTATTATCTTCCAATCGGCTCTGTTAAACGCCAGACTTTCATCTTTGTTTATTTCTTTGATACTGGCTTCCATGTTAATTGTTGCAGAGTAAGCATAATGATCTGAGCAAGAAACTTTGTCGATGCTGTATGCGTTTGTTGCTGAATGGTCCGTGTGCCAGTTGAGTATTACTCCAGGGTTGTTTGTTAATAAAACATCAAGCTGCTTTTTTTTGGAGTCGAATAATTGTTCATAGTCAAGTTCAATGAGCTTTTTTAACACTGCATTTTCATATTTGTCCTTTGAGTGCATCATTTTCCAATGAGTGTATTCAAAATTTATATCTCCCGTAATCGACACTGCGTTACAGTTGTGTTGTATTTGTAATTTTGTTAGGTTTTCGAACAAACTGATGAAGTTTTGTTGTTTCCATTGGTATTTACTGTTTTTCGGGGGATTATAAACACAGCAGAGTATTTGATGATGCCCAGTTTCACCTGTTAGTTTGGCCACTATGCATTCTTCATTTTCTATTTGAGCATCAATTTCTTCGTAATGCACATTTTCTTTTATCGCCATGAGTACGCCTCCGTGATTGGTTTTTAAAGTGGAGTTTTTTCTATCTTTGCGAATTATATTAAAACCAGCCAAATGCAGAGCTTTATCTGGTATTTCCTTTACCAGCCATGTCTCTGTGAGACATAGTATATCGTAGTCTGTTTGTAAAATGGCATTTGAAAGAGCTATTCTTCTGTTGATGTCTAAAATACTTCTGACATTTAGGCATAACATTTTTAAATACTTGGCAGTAGGTAGTCAATTGCTTTCTTCGACTTTTTTCCAATTTCCACTTTCTTCGTCATATTGGTAAAGGAAAAGGTCCCTTAGCCTTAGGTTTTTAGCTGATACTCCAGTTTCTATCATTGTTCGTCTTTTCATAAGAAGTTTGTTCTCAATCAGAAATTCACTTGGGCTGAGCTCTTTTGACACAAAGACAGTTTTGTCGTAGTTTTTCAATTTTGCCAAGGACATTAGTATCAGTCGTTTTTGCCATTCATTTGAAACATTTACAAATATTGTGCGTGGCCTTTTTCCTTCTTCGTATTTTCCTAAACGTTTTAAATCTGTGATTTTTGCTTCAACTGTTAAGAACGCAAACAGTTTGTTCACCTCTTCCAAGTCGTGTTCGTGTCTATCTCTTGAACTTTTTGAGCCCAGTTCAAGCAGTCCTCTTATCCGGATTCCGTTATAGCTTGATTCTGGTTTGTCTAAGGCAGGTTGCTTTGGCTCATTTCTGTTTTGTGGTTTTTTGCTTGTTTCATCTATCTTTTGCTTAAGTGAATCTATCTCTTGTTTAAAAGTAGAGAATTGTTCGGCGATTTCATTTAGTTTTGTTTCAGCAATGGATGGACGGATTTGCATCAAATCGTTGATCATCGACTCTTTCCTATTGTTTCCAACACAACAGTTACAGAGCAGGAGGACGTTCTGGCTGATCTCCGAAATTCCAAGGATGGCAGTTTCAGATATTCCAGTGCATGTTTTTGTCATGTGCATAACATCGCCACAGGAAATGCAATTAAAGATTTGACTTTTGTTTGTGATCGGCTTTTTGCATGTTTTACAAGATTTCTCAGATGCTTGCGAGACGCTAGCATTTCTGCGTCTTTCTTCTGAGCCCATATTGCTCAAAAAAAAATCTTCTCAGAACTGACACTCCAAGGTATGAAACCTCAGGAGAAAACCAGACTAGAGAAGACTTATTGAGTTTTTTGATTCCCTTGGACTGATACTCCAAGGTATAAAAACCTCAGGAGAGAATAGTCTCAAGAAAATCAGACTCACCAGAACTAGTGCGATGAGGATTGGGCTGCTTGTTTTTTCTTTGCTGCTGCTCTCTTTGATTTGGTGGGCCGTACTCTGGATTTTGATCTTTGCTGAAGTACTAGTGAAAGAAGGTTGTGACGTTTCGAAATTACTTTGTTGAGCAACTTCAGCTCAAGCGACGGAGGGGGGTGTAGTTTAGAGAGGGCAACAACTGTATCAATGTCGTTTTGTTTTTGTTTAGGAAGAAGTCGTTTTATCGCGTCGATGATAAGAGGTTTCGTCTTCCGTAACTTTTCAAAAATGTGAGGGGTACCGTCTCGACGAATGTATATGATCGCAGCTATTTGATGCTGAAAATTCGTGATGATTTCAGTTAACTGCTCCGGGGAACACTTCGTATTAAAGTTTTTGGGATGTTTTGTGATACTATTGTTTATCACATCGTGCCAGAGAATGATTTCTCTGGATTTTAGGGAACCGTTTCTAAGTAACCACTGCAATTTCTTGAGTTTACTCACGTTGTTTGGGTTGAGGCTTAGTCCCGATTTTGCAAAAGTGAATCTTCGATACTTTACCCTTAGATCGTAGGGTAGGTAGTCAAGGGTCCTTCTGAGTGAGCTTGCTCCAACTACAATCATGTGATCCACCAACCTGTGTCCACCCACTAGTGTCCACGAGCGGTAGCAGAGGTAAATGAACCCAGTCAAAGTAATTTGAAGTAAATGCAGGGGACCACCACGGCTGTCCCAGTATATCAACAATTTATCTGAAACTATTTAATAAGGTATTTGATAAAAGAAGATGACAAGTGTTTAAGTCCTTTTCAATTAAAATCGATACGGTTTACGTTTCTTCAATAAGAACACGCAACTCGACACGAGAAAATATAATATACAAGTGTTACAAATAAAAAATTTCGTCGGAAGTTATTTTGTCATTTATTGTTCCGAGTACGCAAGCGGCGTTCGCAATCTGTATTGCCAGGGAGATTCTCTGTTTTAAAAAGCTGCCTGCTCTGGGTTCCTCAGTGCATATGCTTAGGTTCTTACAAAGCTTGCTCAAAAAAAATCTGTGCTGGGGCCGGCCGCGCCCTGAATTTCAAAACCTAGCGGTTGAAAAAGATATCCATCATTTACAAGATCTTCATACTTGTCAATTTTTCGCTCTTCCCCTTCAGCGGCAGTCGTACCAGGGTTACAAACAGACCCGACATTAATCCTACAAGGAGCTAAGGAGTCTGCTACCGTTACATCCCACAAGAGCTGATTACCAACAGCCCATGGCACGAGCGTCAAACCGTCTGTTCGCTTCTGATCGGTCCTGTAGAGGTGTTGTGGGTCTAAAACTGACTGAATGTGAGTACAAGATAAATTTTGCTTTGTAAGGGCATTCAGGTTTGAATGCCTAGAGAATCTCCCTGCACTTTTGAGGCAAGACATACCATGCCAACTATCCTCGGTAACGACTTTTCCGCACACGCATTTATGCCGTTCGCACATTTTTGAGCCTAATCGAAGTCCTATGGCAATTCTGAGTTGATGGTTCGACAGTTTTAACCTTAACTTTTTGCATGGGATGACGTTCAAACATTGGGAGCCAAATCTATCTTGGCACGCGTTGAATCTTTTTACGTCCATAAAATCAAGTCTGCAATTTCGCTGTCAAAAATTCGCTCCGTCCAATTTTTTTGGATTTCATTTTCCGGAGCCATTTCAATTTTTCCAAGTTCAAACCACCGTTTAAGCGCATCATCATAGGTTCCATCCACTTGCTCCAAACCAAAGATTTCGCTCAAGGCATGTTCCTCTCCTACTGCTGAGGCTAAGAAAGCGGGTAAAGCGAGTAGACGAGCGGAAGAAACGCCCAAGCCACCTTTGGCTGCCGGGAGAGCTGCTTGTAAAAGCTGGTTATCATCCAATTTCACGTTAGTGACCTTGCATAACGAATTCCTTAGTAATTTGTCGTAGCGTTCCAAAAAATCATTTTGCAAAAAACAAGGGCTCGAACGCAAAAACTATAGGAGTTTTGGCATGCTAAAGCAATTTTTTCAGGAGATAAAAACCCTAATGGGCGTCTAGTTTGTCAATGACATTCGAGATTTTTTCAAGCTCCTTAATTTTTTCGTCGAGCAATTCTTTCCGGGAAAGTTCGCCGATTGGAGATCCTAAAATGAGGAGTTCTTCTTTTGTTTTCATTTTTATTGTGGAGCATATTTTTCGAAATTGTGTTAAAAATGAATTATACTGTGTACTAGTAGTCGGTCACAAAAAACAAAGTTCGCACTTCTCAGTCTTCAAGCTCAGGCCGTAAATTTGTTCCGATTTCAGAATGTTTTTAAGGTCCCGGAGTCCTACCCTATAATCGCCGGCTAAATTTCCATCACCTAAATACCAGATTATAATTTTCGACTCCAACTGTTTGACTGGTGTATGAATTGTTTCCGCAAAAAGGGGTGGGGCTTCAGGATCACCTTGCTGACTTCCGTCTTCTGACATTATGACAGAGCTTCCTCTAAAAAGGTAACCAGGTTTACTATACGCGCAATGGGTGTAATTTTACAAATTGGGGCGATTTGAAAAAACATGATTCAGCATTGTTTCTCTATTTAGAGATTTAAAGGCATTCTTAAAATCTAGTTTCAAAAGAACAGTGCATTTTGGATCGTCGTCCGGTTCAATTAGGTTTCAAAAAGACCGTGCAGCTATTTCTGCTCCTCGTTGGGTACCGCATCCAATTTTGTTGCTCACAGAGGGCCTTGCTTCCAGCGCATTTAGACGCGATACGTCTCAGCGTGTTGCCTATGGCAATCGGTCTCAATCCTCCGTCTATCTTTATGAGGGCGATAAGCTTTGCGCCAAAAAGAAAGGTCTTAGGGGTTCGGGTATTTTGCCTTCTCCAATGAGGTTTATCAGCTTAGTAAGCGATTTCAGAAAATTAAGTCCTGCACTGCCATTTGACTTATACTAACAAGATATTTAAAAATTTGAGGAAGTATTTTAACAGGACCTGCTGCTGATCCGTTCGGAAAGGACATTATCGCTTTGTATAGGTCGAAATTGGTTACGAAAAAAACTATCCAACTTTTCTGGATTTGGAGCTGCAAATTTGGCTCGCTGAGGGTGCTTAGACAACAATTTTTGATAACTATCAAATGAAAAAGGAGCAATTTTGTCATCCGAAGCAGCAAGCCTTATTCCTCCCGTTACATTTCCTTCATCGAGCTTAATACTTATTAGCTTTATTCTCTGCTCGAGGTCACTCAGAGGCGGGCTTGAAACTTGGGGATGGGGTTTTGGAAGTGACACTTCATTTGCTCGAATTTTTTTATTTATCAATGAGCTCATGTTTGTGGTCTGTTTGCGTCCACTTCTTTTCGGTTGCTCCAAAAAAAACATCTCCAAAAAATTTCGTCGGAAGTTATTTTGTCATTTATTGTTCCGAGTACGCAAGCGGCGTTCGCAATCTGTATTGCCAGGGAGATTCTCTGTTTTAAAAAGCTGCCTGCTCTGGGTTCCTCAGTGCATATGCTTAGGTTCTTACAAAGCTTGCTCAAAAAAATTCTGTGCTGGGGCCGGCCGCGCCCTGAATTTCAAAAGCTAGCGGTTGAAAAAGATATCCATCATTTACAAGATCTTCATACTTGTCAATTTTTCGCTCTTCCACTTCAGCGGCAGTCGTACCAGGGTTACAAACAGACCCGACATTAATCCTACAAGGAGCTAAGGAGTCTACTACCGTTACATCCCGCAAGAGCTGATTACCAACAGCCCATGGCACGAGCGTCAAACCGTCTGGTCGCTTCTGATCGGTCCTGTAGAGGTGTTGTGGGTCTAAAACTGACTGAATGTGAGTAGAAGATAATTTTTGCTTTGTAAGGGCATTCAGGTTTGAATGCCTAGAGAATCTCCCTGCACTTTTGAGGCAAGACAGACCATGCCAACTATCCTCGGTAACGACTTTTCCGCACACGCATTTATGCCGTTCGCACATTTTTGAGCCTAATCGAAGTCCTGTCGCAATTCTGAGTTGATGGTTCGACAGTTTTAAACTTAACTTTTTGCATGGGATGACGTTCAACCATTGGGAGCCAAATCTATCTTGGCACGCGTTGAATCTTTTTACGTCCATAAAATCAAGTCTGCAATTTCGCTGTCAAAAATTCGCTCCGTCCAATTTTTTTGGATTTCATTTTCCGGAGCCATTTCAATTTTTCCAAGTTCAAACCACCGTTTAAGCAAATTTGGCTCGCTGAGGGTGCTTAGACAACAATTTTTGATAATTATCAAATGAAAAAGGAGCAATTTTGTCATCCGAAGCAGCAAGCCTTATTCCTCCCGTTACATTTCCTTCATCGAGCTTAATACTTATTAGCTTTATTCTCTGCTCGAGGTCACTCAGAGGCGGGCTTGAAACTTGGGGATGGGGTTTTGGAAGTGACACTTCATTTGCTCGAATTTTTTTATTTATCAATGAGCTCATGTTTGTGGTCTGTTTGCGTCCACTTCTTTTCGGTTGCTCCAAAAAAAAACAAGAACAACGTTAAAAAAAATTAGTCATTTTGTAACATCTTTTACATTGTAGACGATGTCATTTATTTTGTCCGACAGACTTTCCGCCAAGGGAACACGCGAGTCTTTTGGTACTCTCTTGAGTACTCGGACATTTGAGAAGGCTGTATTGACATAATTGTCTAGCACTAAATCATTACCTATTGTTGCTTTATTAACAGATTTTACATAAACCCATAAAGGTTTTCTCAGAGTCGCTAAGAGAATTGTTTTCAGAATTGATATGATACCAACTAGAACAACAATCACATCTAATCTAATTTATCAGTCCTGAAGGTTTTAAGCAATCTTTGCTTGTACACTCTTTGTTGTTTTTCCTCATCTTGACTCATCATAAAGGTAGAAAAAAAGATTTTTGACTGCACTTTAGGGCAGTGAACTAACCCATGATGCGCGGTTAGTTGGAATTTTATAAATCAGCCAATAAAAAAAATAAAAGACATTTAAATTAATTTAATTTTTAAAATCGAATTATAAAAATCAAAAACAAGGAACAATCTCACCCGAGCTCAGTAGGTCCAGCGGTGCACCACCAGACTCTTCAAGCCAGTTCCAGTTTCCCACCTCCCCAGAGAAAACCACTTGACAGACTTGTCTCTAAAATCCCTGAGAGGGCGCTCCACAAACAGGCACAAACATCAAACATAACAAATCTATTTAATAAATTTATCACAACAATTTGGCTAACGGAAGCTTTTTGCGGTTCAAGTCCGTTTTTTAGCGTATTGAACTTTCACGTGGTATTAATATTGCAGTCGAAACCGGGCATCATGTAAAATCGTTTATTCAATCCGCTGTAATATCGTTTATTCAATCAACTGCCATGGCGTGTGGGGACGAGATCTCATATAAGCTCGTCCCCACACGCCATGGCAGCGGATTCAATAAACGATTTTAAAGTGAAGTCCTTGTCACTATGCTGAGTGCTTCTAAGTATAATGGAAAATAAAATAGGAATTTCCTCGATGCAATGAAGAAGAAAGAACACTTCAATTACCGTATAAAAAGTCTAAGCGTCAATACAGAAAAGTTTAAAAAAGAACACTTTATTTGCACATCAAAATTAATTTCAATACACAAGTGTATGTCAAATCTTTTCTATCAATTCATAAAATTATTATAACATCATTAGATACGCATAGTTACAAAAACAGAACAAAATTTATTACAATTATCGATGATTACTTTTAACCTGAGAGCTTCAAGGTGGTTTATATATAAATGTTACTATATAAACTTGAAGCTTTTCCATGAAACTTTACGATGAGTTGCCACAGAGGGGTCTTCTTTAAATAATAATAAATCATAATTCTTGAATTTTATCTCTGCTTTTCTGTATGTTAGTATGTCTTTAAAGGTGACTTTATCATCTGTTAGTTTGTTCCAGATTATGACGGACTTTTTAAAGAAGGAATTTTCTTTGTATTGCCCATTGTATCTGTCGCCGAGTTATGATTTCTTGTTTCTTGTATTAATATCTATTTGGTGGTTATCATACTGAATGTTATTATAGGCTGGCACTTATTGATGTCGTATTTTCCAAAAGTGACATAATATTTTATAGTCCAGAAACATTGTTACTGGCAATATATTGTGTTTTAGCCTCAAGTCTGAAGATGAGTCGTATTTTGCACAATCGCAGCAAGTTTTTAATGCTCAGCTTAACTGTTGTTCCAGATATATCATTCAGTTAGCGGATATTACACTTAAAAGAATTGCTGGGTAATGCAAATGACTAGTTACCAGTGCATTCATTATCAGGATTCTTGTTTTTACTGGCAATGGCTTTTTGATTGATTGAAGTGTTTTTATTCCGCATGCCATTTTCCTGAGATTCTTTTTGATTTCGTCTTGAAGTATTAGAAATCGATCTAAAACTACTCCTAGGTATTTAACATTGGTTTTTTCCTCAATTATTTTATCATCTAGATTTATAATATACTTTTCATCCGTTTTTCTTGAATGTTTTTTGCTGAAAACGATGAGTTCTGTTTTCTTTTGCATTCAATTGAAGTGAGTGTTCTAAAAAATAATTTGACAACAGACTGCAATTGGCTTCGAGTACTTTAGGAGCTTTTTGTGGATCGTTATTTTCACAGAATAGTAATGTATCATCCGCATATTGAACTATTTTACACGTTTTGTCAATTTGTTTGTTGAGATCGTTAATGTAGAGATTGAATATTAGAGGGCCAAGAACAGTGCCCTGTGGGACACCCTGCTCAAGTGCAATTCAATCGGATTCGGTGTTGTTAACAATTGTTTTCTGGCTTAGGTTGGTGATAAAGGAATGTAAGTAAGACAGATCGGCGACGAGCAGCTTTGATTCAATTGAAATTGTGTGAAAAAATTCATTAATACTTTGAGCAAAAACTCAAAAACCGACAAGGCGTAGTAAGCTTGTATGATCATCTAAGAAAAAATAAAAATTTTAATTGCAACTGAAAGTTTATGACATGATTCTAGTCTTAGAAACTATGACATCTTATAGGCCAAACTTCAAAACGTCTAAAGAGGGTAACTAGCTTTGACCATTTGCTCTTGGTCTATTCTTTCTAATCCTAGTCCATATCTTTTGCGCTCCAAAATTACGGGCTGTTATTTGGCTAACGGAAGCTTTTTGTGGTTCAAGGCCGTTTTTTAGCTTATAGAACTTTCACGTGGTATGAATATTGCAGTCGAAACCGGGCATGATGTAAAATCGTTTATTCAATCCGCTGTAATATCGTTTATTCAATCAACTGCCATGGCGTGTGGGGACGAGATCTCATATAAGCTCGTCCCCACACGCCATGGCAGCGGATTCAATAAACGATTTTAAAGAGAAGTCCTTGTCACTATGCTGAGTGCTTCTCAGTAAAATGGAAAAAAAAATACGAATTTCCTCGATGCAATGAAAAAGAAAGAACACTTCAATTACCGTATAAAAAGTCTAAGCGTTAATACAGAAAAGTTAAAAAAAGAACACTTTATTTGCACATCGAAATTAATTTCAATACACAAGTGTATGTCAAATGTTTTCTTTCAATTCATAAAAATATTATAACATCATTAGATACGCATAATTACAAAAAACAAAACAAAATTTATTACAATTACCGATGATTACTTTTCACCTGAGAGCTTCAAGGTGGTTTATATATAAATGTTACTATATAAACTTGAAGCTTTTCCATGAAACTTTACGATGAGTTGCCACAGAGGGGTCTTCTTTAAATAAAAATAAATAATAATTCTTGAATTTTATCTTTGCTTTTCTGCATGTTAGTATGTCTTTAAAGTTCACTTTATCATCTGTTAGTTTGTTCCAGATTATGACGGACTTTTTAAAGAAAGAATTTTCTATGTATTGTCCATTGTATCTGTCGCCGAAATATGATTTCTTGTTTCTTGTATTAATATCTATTTGGTGGTTATCATACTTAATGCTATTATAGGCTGGCACTAATTGATAATGTATTTTCCAAAAGTGACAATATTTTTTAGTCCAGAAACATTGTTACTGGCAATATATTGTGTTTTAGCTTCAAGTCTGAAGATGAGTCGTGTTTTGCACGATCGCAGCAAGTTTTTACTGCTCAGCTTAACTGTTTTTCCAGATATATCTTTAAGTTAGCGGATATTCCACTTAAAAGAATTGCTGGGAAATGCAAATGACTAATTACCATTGCATTCATTATCAGGAGTCTTGTTTTTTTTGGCAATGGCTTTTTGATTGATTGAAGTGTTTTTATTCCGCATGCCATTTTCCTGAGAGTCTTTCTGATTTCGTCTTGAAATGTTGAAAATTGATCTAAAACTACTCCTAGGTATTCAACATTGGTTTTTTCCTCAATTATTTTATCATCTAGATTTATAATATACTTTTCATCCGTTTTTCTTGAATGTTTTTTGCTGAAAACGATGAGTTCTGTTTTCTTTTGCAATCAACTGAAGTGAGTGTTCTAAAAAATAATTTGACAATAGACTGCAATTGGCTTCGAGTGATTTAGGAGCTTTTTGTGGATCGTTATTTTCACAGAATAGTAATGTATCATCCGCATATTGAACTATTTTACACGTTTTGTCAATTTGTTTGTTGAGATCGTTAATGTAGAGGTTGAATATTAGAGGGCCAAGAACAGTGCCCTGTGGGGCACCCTGCTCAAGTGCAATCCAATCGGATTCGGTGTTGTTAACAATTGTTTTCTGGCTTCGGTTGGTGATAAAGGAATTGATCAATTCTATAGCTTCTTCGGAAAAGTTTAACCCTTTTAGTTTCTGTTTAAGATAAGTATGATCAATAGAATCAAATGCTTTAGAGAAATCCAGTAAGGAATATGCTGCAGTTTTGTTGTTGTCTATTGCTTTTCTGAACGCTTCAGTGCAATAAAGAATAGTGTCGATTGTTGAATATGATGTTCTGAACCCAAATGGGGTATTACTTAGTAATTTTTGGGATATCAGATATTCGTTAATTTTGTTTATATAACAATTTTTGAAAAACTTTTGAGAGAGGCCCAGTTATAGAGATAGTCCTTTAAACTTCTGGTAGTTCTGGACCCTCTTCTTTGTATATTGGTAAGACAATTGCTTTTTTTGTAAGCTTGCAAGGATATGTCTTGTTTTTCAAAAACTCTTTGTATAGAAATGTCAGATGTGTGTATATTTCATTGCAGCCACCCTTCAATGCCCAGGCTGGAATTTTGGATGGACCTGGTTCCTTTCGACAATTTAAACTAAGTATTTTTTTTAAAACTCAGCTGATGTGATGAATCAGAATGAAAATTTTTTTTTGAATGTTGCATGTAGAAGTCGGTGGACTTTGCCTGATTTTTGAATTTTTCTCATGAAAGCATCCAAGAGTTGAGAACTTGTTCAATCTTTAATGGTGTCAGAGCACATTCTTTAATGGTGTCAGGGCACATTCTTTAATGGTGTCAGCAAAGTTAGATGTGAAGATGTCGAACATTACTTCGGGATTATTATTGCTATAGAAAATCCTCCAATTTATGGCTGATAGTTTTTGTTTGAATTTATAATCGGAGTAGTTGGATTTGTCATATAGTTAACGTTTGATTGGTCTTACGTTGTTGTTCAGCTTAAGTTCTGTTATGAAAGCTGTTGCTTGGTGGTCGGTCTTAGTTGGTGGTGTGGAAAATATTGAATTATTTGTTAGATATTTTATGCTTAGGTCGGTAATAATATAGTCAATTAGTGCTTTTGGGTGAGTAGGTGTTAATTTGTTAGTGACGTCCAGATCATATGGTATTAAGATTGTGTCTAAAGGCTGTTTGTCGTCTTCGTTGAGATAGTTGAGATTGTAATCTCCTAGTAAAATTAGGTTTGAATTAAATGACTCTGCATGGTCAATTGATTTGGCTAGATCTGCTAAGAAGACTAAATTGTTGTTTCTATTAGGATTGTAGGCTAGGTTTAATAGAGCAAGTCTATCATTTTTGTTGATCCCGGCTTTAAATTCTATCCAGATGCTATCATACGTTTTGTTGTGCATGTTGTTTAAGTCATGTCTTACCTTTGGTTTTAACTTTTTAGGAACCAATAACATGACCCCTCCACCCTTCAACTTTTTACTTGATTCACTAGTTCTATCACATTGGAACAGTTTATGTTTGTCATTGTCTATGGCCCATAGTTTATTGTCATTTGTATCATTGAACCATGTCTCAGAAAATCCAAAAAATGTATTATCATTAAAAGTTTTCATAAGTTCTTTGAGATCTGAACAATTTCTAGCTAAACTTCTACAATTAAGGTATAGTAATTTTATGTTGTTGTAGTATTTTTCCAGTTTTTTCTTTATTTGACTGAATTTCATGAAGGGTCTTGGATTTGGGTGGATATCCCCTGATGTTAGGAGATTTTCATGATGGGACTTTTCTTGTTTTTTGTCAGTCTTGCTTGTGTTTTTTATATAATAATTGTAAAAGTAATAGCTTATATTATTAAGTATAGTGCAATAATATTTGTTCGAGTATATTGTGGCAATCCATGGAAAAAAATACTTGAATTTTATCTTTGTTTTTCTGTATGTTAGTATGTTTTTAGAGTTGACTTTATCATCTGTTAGTTTGTTCCAGATTATGACGGATTTTTTAAAGAAGGAATTTTCTATGTATTGTCCATTGTATCGGTCGCCGAAATATGATTTCTTGTTTCTTGTATTAATATCTATTTGGTGGTTATCATACCTAATGCTATTATAGGCTGGCACTAATTGATAATGTATTTTCCAAAAGTGACATAATATTTTTTAGTCAAGAAACATTGTAACTGGCAATATATTGTGTTTTAGCTTCAAGTCTGAAAATGAGTCGTGTTTTGCACGATCGCAGCAAGTTTTTACTGCTCAGCTTAACTATTTTTCCAGATATATCATTAAGTTAGCGGATATTCCACTTAAAAGAATTGCTGGGAAATGCAAATGACTAATTACCAGTGCATTCATTATCAGGAGCCTTGTTTTTTTTGGCAATGGCTTTTTGATTGATTGAAGTGTTTTAATACCGCATGCCATTTTCCTGAGAGTCTTTCTGATTTCGTCTTGAAATGTTGAAAATTGATCTAAAACTACTCCTAGGTATTCAACATTGGTTTTTTCCTCAATTATTTTATCATCTAGATTTATAATATACTTTTCATCCGTTTTTCTTGAATGTTTTTTGCTGAAAACGATGAGTTCTGTTTTCTTTTGCAATCAACTGAAGTGAGTGTTCTAAAAAATAATTTGACAATAGACTGCAATTGGCTTCGAGTGCTTTAGGAGCTTTTTGTGGATCGTTATTTTCACAGAATAGTAATGTATCATCCGCATATTGAACTATTTTACACGTTTTGTCAATTTGTTTGTTGAGATCGTTAATGTAGAGGTTGAATATTAGAGGGCCAAGAACAGTGCCCTGTGGGGCACCCTGCTCAAGTGCAATCCAATCGGATTCGGTGTTGTTAACAATTGTTTTCTGGCTTCGGTTGGTGATAAAGGAATTGATCAATTCTATAGCTTCTTCGGAAAAGTTTAACCCTTTTAGTTTCTGTTTAAGATAAGTATGATCAATAGAATCAAATGCTTTAGAGAAATCCAGTAAGGAATATGCTGCAGTTTTGTTGTTGTCTATTGCTTTTCTGAACGCTTCAGTGCAATAAAGAATAGTGTCGATTGTTGAATATGATGTTCTGAACCCAAATGGGGTATTACTTAGTAATTTTTGGGATATCAGATATTCGTTAATTTTGTTTATATAACAATTTTTGAAAAACTTTTGAGAGAGGCCCAGTTATAGAGATAGTCCTTTAAATTTCTGGTAGTTCTGGACCCTCTTCTTTGTATATTGGTAAGACAATTGCTTTTTTTGTAAGCTTGCAAGGATATGTCTTGTTTTTCAAAAACTCTTTGTATAGAAATGTCAGATGTGTGTAGATTTCCTTGCAGCCACCCCTCAATGCCCAGGCTAGAATTTTGGATGGACCTGGTGCCTTTCGACAATTTAAACTAAGTATTTTTTCTTTAAACTCAGCTGATTTGATGAATCAGAATGAAAATTTTTTTTTGAATGTTGCATGTAGAAGTCGGTGGACTTTGCCTGATTTTTGAATTTTTCTCATAAAAGCATCCAAGAGTTGAGAAGTCGCCGAAAGAGTTTCTGAGTAATGGAATGAGGTTGGAAGATTTTTTTGAGTTTCTTGTATCGTTTATTATACTCCATTTTTCGCGTTTGCTTTTTTCGAGTTAAACAGTTGGGATATAAATTTATCATCTTCGTAGTTTACCTTTAGTTTGTCGTTGCGACTGAAAACAGTCTCCTGTGGGGCACATTCTTTAATGGTGTCAGCAATGTTAGATGTGAAGTTGTCGAACATTATTTCGGGATTATTATTGCAATAGAAACTTCTCCAATTTATGGCTGATAGTTTTTGTTTGAATTTGTAATCGGAGTAATTGGATTTGTCATATAGTTAACGTTTGATTGGTCTTACGTTGTTGTTCAGCTTAAGTTTTTATGATTGCTGTTGCTTGGTGGTCAGTCTTAGTTGGTGGTGTGAATATTATTGAATTATTTGTTAAATATTTTATGCTTAGGTCGGCGATAATATAGTCAATTAGTGCTTTTGGGTGAGTAGGCGTTAATTTGTTAGTGACGGCCAGATCATATGGTATTAGGATTGTATCTAAAGACTGCTTGTCGTCTTCGTTGAGATAGTTGAGATTGTAATCTCCTAGTAAAATTAGATTTGAATTAAATGACTCTGCATGGTCAATTGATTTGGCTAGATCTTGTAAGAAGACTGTTTTGTTGTTTCAATTAGGATTGTAGGCTAGGTTTATTAGAGTGAGTCTATCATTTTTGTTGATCCCGGCTTTAAATTCTATCCAGATGCTATCATACGTTTTGTTGTGCATGTTGTTTAAGTCATGTCTTACCTTTGGTTTTAACTTTTTAGGAACCAATAACATGACCCCTCCACCCTTCAACTTTTTACTTGATTCACTAGTTCTATCACATTGGAACAGTTTATGTTTGTCATTATCTATGGCCCATAGTTTATTGTCATTTGTATCATTGAACCATTTCTCGGAAAATCCGAAAATTGTATTATCATTAAACGTTTTAATAAGTTGTTTGAGATCTGAACGCCTTCTAGCTAAACCTCTACAATTAAGTTATTGTACTTTTAAGTTGTTGTTGTATTTTTCCAGTTTTTTCTTTATTTGACTGACATCCATGAAGGGTCCTGGATTTGGGTGGATATCCCTTGATGTTAGGAGAGTTTTATGAAGGGACTTTTCTTGTTTTTTATAAGTCTTGCTTGTGTTTTTTATATAATAATTGTAATAGTAATAGCTTATATTATTAGGTATAGTGCAATAATATTTGTTCGAGTATATTGTGGCAACCCATGGAAAAAAGATACTTTCCGTTCTTTTTTTTCAGTACCTTATAAGCTACAAGTTGATCGCTTTCGCAGACGCTGATGACAGATATGCTAGCCAAGACAAAAAGTAACATTATATCGTTTTGTAGAACAATTTTAGTTACAATTACAAATAGCAGTCGTTTATCAACAAGATAGTCTTAACTAGCATTACTTAATAATGAAAACCTTGCGAGTAGTTATATGTCTGCTGGTTACGATTCAGATTATGGTGATAATTACTAACACAGCTCCATGACTTGTTGTTAAAATATTTTGACCAGTTTGTCGGCCATGACCAGTTTGTCGGCCATATAAGTGCATGTTATTGTTACTATAGGGTCTATTGGTAGACTTATAAATATTATTATGTTGATAATTGGAAAGCAATTTTTGGTTGAAATTTGCTTTTCCAGTATAATCAGGGGCTGGTTTTACCCTCGGGGTTTTATTTGAGTGTTTGAACACGTATGAGCCGAGGTAATTGCGCAAAAGTGGTATACCTAATTCAGCGTTCAGGTGTATAGTTTCAAAATAAAAACTCTGATAGCTCTCCAAGCTTTTGATGTTTGAATTTAGATTTAGCACCTCAAATCCCGTCGTCGAACCTTACATTTCATTCAGAAAACAATTATAATGATCAATTTTGTCATTAGCATCATCATTGTTAGTTATTGGCGGTATTTTGCAAATAACAATCAAATCCGGTGAAAAATTTGCAGTTATTAAAGCGATAAATCCTTCATATTTGGCGCTAAATTCATCAACCGTTTAGTAATTTTTTTTAAGATGGAGTTTGTCCCATCTTAGATTATCACACACTTAAGTTTTTTTTCGCTATATTGGTCCAGGAATTTTATTTTCTCCTTAGTGGAGCTACCCCTGTATGCATGAACAACTGTATCATTGGGGAAAATTTCAGTTTTTACCCTTAGCAATTACACTTGAACCCAAAATTAACTTACACACTCCTCTGGTATAGGAAAAGGCGAAAAGTTTCTCACAGGTTTTGATACTTCTTTTGCTTTCGTCGACGTTGACTGTAGTTTGCCATCCTTGTCTGCTTCCAAGATTAGTTTAATCGGGATTAGTTCAAAATTGTAGAATGGTTGCTTAAATAGAATATTGTAAAATTAAATATAAAAAATTAAAATGCGTTGAAATTACCACTGGAATAAAACATCAGATTTATAATCAGAAGGTCAAAAGTATCAAAGTAACCGAGGTAACAGTCAGGACTCCCTTCATCGCGTATTCTAGTCAAAATCTTTGGTTTTTTCTAGATATGGAAGTGATAATGATGAAAGAAGATGACAAGCGTTGATGTCCTTACAAATAAAATCGATACGGTTTACGTTTCTTCAATAAGAGTACGCAACTCGACACGAGAAAATATAATACACAAGTGTTACAATTAAAAAAAATTCCTCGAAATTTATTTTGTCATTTATTGTTCCGAGTACGCAAACAGCGTTCGCAATCTGTATTGCCAGGAAGATTCTCTGTTTTAAAATGCTGCCTGCTCTAGGTTTCTCAGTGCTTATGCTTAGGTTCTTACAAAGCTTGCTCAAAAAATTTTCTGCGCTGGGGACGGCCGCGCCTTGAATCTGAAAAACTAGTGGTTGAAAAAGATATCCATAATTTACAAGATCTTCATACTTGTCAATTTTTCGCTCTTCCACTTCAGCGGCAGTCGTACCAGGGTTACAAACAGACCCGACACTAATCCTACAAGGAGCTAGGGAGTCTACTACCGTTACATCCCACAAGAGCTGCAAACCAACAGCCTATGGAACGAGCGTCAAACCGTCTGTCGCTTCTGATTGGTCCTGTAGAGGTGCCGTGGTTCTCAAACAGACGGAATGTGAGTAGAAGATAAACTCTGCTTTAAAAGGGCATTCAGGTTTGAATGCCTAGAGAATCTCATGCACTTTTGAGGCAAGAAAGACCATGCCAACCATCTTTGGTAACGTCTTTTCACCACACGCATTCTTGCCGTTCGCATATTTTTGAACCTAATCGAAGTGCTATCGCAATTCTGAGTTGTTGGTTCGACAGTTTTAACCTTAAATTTTGCACGGGATGACTTTCAACCATTGGAAGCCAAATCTATCTTGGAATACGTTGAATGTTTTTACATCCGTTGGTTCGAGTCGTAAAATCAAGTCTGCAATTCCGCTGTCAATTATTGGCTCTGTCCATTTGTTTGGATTTCTTTTTCCGGAGCCATTTCAATTGTTTCACGTTCAAACCACCGTTTAGGCGCATCATCATAGGTTCCATCCACATGCTCCATACTAAAGATTTTGCTTAAGGCATTTTTCTCTCTTACTGCTGAGGCTAAGAAAGCGGGTAAAGCTAGTAGGCAAGCGGAAGAAACGCCCAAGCCACCTTTGGCTGCCAAGAGAACTGCTTATAAAAACTGACTATCATCCATTTTCACATTAGTGACCTTGCATAATGAATTTCTCACTATTTTGTCGTAGCGTTCCAAAAAATCATGACAAATCTATCTTGGCACGCGTTGAATCTTTTTACGTCCGTAAAATCAAGTCTGCAATTTCGCTGTCAAAAATTGGCTCCGTCCAATTTTTTTGGATTTCATTTTCCGGAGCCTTTTCAATTTTTCCAAGTTCAAACCACCGTTTAAGTGCATTATCATAGGTTCCATCCACATGCTCCAAACCAAAGATTTTGCTCAAGGCATCTTTCGCTCCTACTGCTGAGGCTAAGAAAGCGGGTAAAGCGAGTAGACGAGCGGAAGAAAAGCCCAAGCCACCTTTGGCTGCCGGGAGAACTGCTTGTAAAAACTGGTTATCATCCAATTTCACGTTAGTGACCTTGCACAACGAATTTCTTAGTAATTTGTCGTAGCGTTCCAAGAAATCATTTTGCAAAAAAAGGGCTCGTACGCAAAAAATATAGGAGTTTTGGCATGCTAAAGCAATTTTTCAGGAGGTAAAAACCATAATGGGCGTCTAGTTTGTCAATGACATTCGAGGTTTTTTCAAGCTCCTTAATTTTTTCGTCGAGCAACTCTTTTCGGGAAAGTTCGCCGATTGGAGATCCTAAAATGAGGAGTTCTTCTTTTGTTTTTATTTTCATTGTGGGGCTTATTTTTCGAAATTGTGTTAAAATTGAATTATACTGTGTACTAGTAGTCGATCACAAAAAACAAAGTTCGCACTTCTCAGTCTTCAAGCTCAGGCCGTAAATTTGTTCCGATTTCAGAATGTTTTTAAGATCCCGGAGTACTACCCTATAATCGCCGGCTAAATTTCCACCATCTAAATACCAGATGTTAATTTTCGACTCCAACTGTTTGACTAGTGTCCGAATGGTTTCCATGAAAAAAGGGTGGGGCTTCAGGATCACCTTACTGAATTCCGTCTTCTGACATTCTGACAGAGCTTCCGTAAAAAAGGTAACCAGGTTTACTATACGCGCAATGGGTGTAATTTTACAAATTGGGGCGATTTGAAAAAACATGATTCAGCATTGTTTCTCTATTTAGAGATTTAAAGGCATTCTTAATATCTAGTTTTGACAGAACAGTGCATTTTGGATCGTCGTTTCAAAAAGACCGTGCAGCTATTTCTGCTCCTCGTTGGGTACCGCATCCAATTTTGTTGCTCACAGAGGGCCTTGCTTTCAGCGCATTTAGACGCGATACGCATTTAGACCCTCCGTCTATCTTTATGAGTGCAATAAGCTTTGCGCCAAAAAAGAAAGGTCTTTATGGGTTCGGGTTTTTTGCCATTTCCATTGACGCTTATCAGCTTAGTAAGCAATTTCAGAAAATTAAGTGCTACACTGCCACTCGACTAGCGAAAAAGTTCTTTCAAAATATCAGATTAAAAGTTAACAACAAACAAAATAGAAGCGTACAAAAATAAAGTAAATCCAATCATAGAAACATCGATAAAAAAAACTGATGATACATACAAAACCTTTAATGAAAACGGAACTCGCGCCAGTATTTGTGTGCGTACATACTGGATTAGACTGAACTTCATCTAGTGTAGAACTCTTTGAGGACCGATCGTTTTGGCAGACCAACCTTTTAGCATAAAAAGTGAAAAACGAGCCTTCAAGCAGAGCAACGTAATAAAGTGATGGATGATGTGATTGACAGGCTCAAAAAACGCTCAGTCAGGGTCAAGCTTCCCCAGTTAAGTCAATTATCTAACGACTTCACAACAAAATTGTCAACTTCTAAAACACAAGTCTAAATTAGCGGCAAAACAAAGATTTCCGCGCACAATAACACTCGTGTTGAAATGAAGGGCAGCGAAGCAAGCGGTCGCTTATCGCCAATGCAGCGTTTGAAGTTGGCAATGGAGAAGCAGTTGAACAGCGATTATCAAAACTCATTTGTTGAGTGCGATGACTAATCATGTAATTGGCTGTCGGTCATTTCTTTTTGCATTTGTAAGAGTTTTTTCTTATCGGTAAGACATTGATTAAGATAATTTACTCAATTGAACTCAATTATGTTTTCAATTCCGATAAAAATTTTGTTTTTACGCAGTGCGGTGGTTGATTTCATTCCCAATTCACCTTTTTTTATAGAGACATCATTGAAGTCGCATTAATTTGTGGCAAATAAAAATTGCTGGATAACCTAAATGTGGTAAAACAAAACAGTGAAGCAAGGCAATCAAAAACATCGTAGACAGCTGTTTTCCAATTGTATCAACAGTCCAAATTCCTTGAGCCATTTTTGGCAAAATTTTTCTTCAAGAATTTGGAATGAAAGATTCAAATCTAGATCAAACGTATTTGCATTATCTTTTTTTCTCTACATAATCATCATTGATAACAAGAGGGTCTGATTCCAAAATCTGCTCATCAAATTGTTGACAAAAAATTACAATCTCAGCAAAAAAGGAAGTAATCTCGTGTAAAGATTTTTGTAACTGACTCAGACCATTATTTGAAGTTATAGATGACGCATACACCATGCAATTGTCTGTATACTGTACCAAAGTACATCCATCGCAGATACAATTTTGAATATCATTGACATGAAAATTGAACACAACGGACCCAGCACTGTTCCCTGCAGCACACCTCTTTTGACTTCAATCCAGTCCGAAATAATTCCTAACACATTGACTCTTTGAACGCGTTCATTCAAAAATACAGTCCAAATACAGTCCGAATTCCTTGAGCCTATTTTGGCAAAATTTTTTGGTTCAAGAAATACAGTCCGAATTCCTTGAACCATTTTTGGCAAAACTTTTCCTCAAGAATTTGGAATGAAAGATTCAAATCTAGATCAAACGTATTTGCATTATCTTTTTTTCTCTACATAATGATCATTGATAACAAGACGGTCTGATTCCAAACTCTGCTCATCAATTTGTTGACAAAAAAATTTAAACTCCGATTTCGATGCAATTAAAAGATAATTGATTCTCAGCAAAAAAGGAAGAAGGTCTGCATACTGTACCAAAGTACATCCATCGCAGATACAACTTTGAATATCATTGACATGAAAATTGAACACAGCGGACCCAGCACTGTTCCCTGCAGCACACCTCTTTTGACTACAATCCAGTCCAAAAAAATTCCAAACACATTGACTCTTTGAACGCGTTCATTCAAAAAACTTTCAATTAAGGTTTTAGCTTTTGTTGAAAAGACACGATAGCGTAAATTTCTAACTGAGTATTATGAGGAATAGAGTCAAAAGGTTTTGAAAAGTTTAATAAAGCCGCATCAAAACTTTCTTTGGAAGCGGTTTCTTTTTCGTTTTATTTTCTGTTACAAAAAGAAGCGCATCTAGAGTGGAAATTGTTTTGCGGACACCAAACTGAAAACTAGTCATATTTTGATGTTTTTGCAAG